>NC_081831.1:25797759-26101520 GCF_030867095.1 Alligator mississippiensis
CATCCTAGCTTCTGCCTGACTCATTGACATTGGCCTGTTGTGAAAGGGCTGTACTGTTGTCTGCAGAACCCCACTGGCTGTGAGGCACTGTGAGGCAGGGCCATAGTGACCCAGGGGAAGGAGCCGCAAACTGAAATGGGATGAAGCCCAGTACATGACCCCAGGGCTCTTACCTGCGACCACTGGAGGCCTGGGGGCTCTTTGAAGACCTGATCCTGGCACCTAGTCCCCGGAGGTCAGACCTAATGGTTCACTCTGCTGGAGAACCTTGTTCCCTGATAGGTTGTTCCAGGTTAATCCCTGCACTGTTCCACCTTGGGGCTGCTCTGAATTTGTCACTCCAGCTGCCCCCTGCCGGATCCACTGAGCTGGGGCTGAAGCAGTGTAAAGAGGAAGGTGCATTGAGAGAATAGCCTCAATGACCTACATATGCCTGCACAAATGTGCACACACAAGCATGCACACAAGCAAG
Source organism: Alligator mississippiensis (assembly GCF_030867095.1). Lineage (NCBI taxonomy): Eukaryota > Metazoa > Chordata > Crocodylia > Alligatoridae > Alligator > Alligator mississippiensis. Next base: position 25,798,232 of record NC_081831.1, read on the forward strand.
CATTATATGCATCAGGGCACATGTGCTTCTACAAACACCACATACATGTCTGCATGTACCACATATCCCAAGCACATATCAGAGCATGTGCCTGAGCACACATGTGTACAAATGTATATACACACAAACAAGAACGAATGCACCTCTGTACATAAAATCATATGTACATGCACACATCACACAAATATGTTTGTACATGCATGCACACATACTTATGCTCACACAAGTGTGTGAATACAACACATGCTCAGGCATTCACGCATTTGGATAAATGGAAATACAGGAGTGCACATGCATGTACACATATACTTGTTGTACACACAGGAACACTGGAGTCCAGTCCTGCTGTCAAAGGCAGCTCCCTCTGACAATCCCATATGTAACATTATCAAACGCCAGCTCAAAACCAGCCTGATCTCTTGCCTGCAGTCCTAGGGAGATGTTGTCTCAGGTACTTGCTGCTCCATGAGTGGGATCCTTCCCCATCATCTGACTTCACTGTCTCCTTGGCTGGTTTGTTTCCACCTGTTCTTGGGGCTGGTGCTTCTTGCACCCTGATGATACTGTATACATGGAGAATACATACTCACCACCCAGCCCTCCCCTTGCCAGCTGAAGAAGCCTCTTCTAGCCTCCTCTATCAGGGTGCCCTTCACTGCAGCTGGTCAAGGAGTTTGTTATTCCTGCATGGGGATTCCAGGTGGGGTCATGGGGAAAGGGCCTTGCTGAGGACCTGGGTTAGACTGACATCATCTGGGCCCTGGGCACAGTGTGACACAAGCAAAACACATGACACACCTGAATGTGCTATAAAGTTAACAGTGATTTTTTTTTAATCTTATGTATCCCAGGCTAAATTAGCCAAAACTAATGCCAAATCCAGGGGTCCAGAACCACAAGTGACCCTACTACCAGCAAACATCCTTCACCCACATCTGGGGTTTCAGGTGTTTACAAATCCTTTGGTGGGCATCCTACTTGCAGGCCCAAGCCCAGAGGCTTGGGGTTCAGATGCCCTCAAGTTTTGCTTGCTCTTAGCCATAAGGCCCTTGGTGCAAGCAAGGGAGGAGAGTCCCGTTTCCATAAACTGGGCTTAAAGCTGCTACACTTTGGCGGGTACTGAACCACACCAGAAGAGCAGTTCTCCAGTGCAGTTCAGGAAAACTGCCTTCTTGGACACAGATGCATGATATTTCCCCTGCCAGGTTAAGAATCCACTATGCTTGTCCTGAGCCTTCAAGAGGCCATTTGCCCTTTTTTGTTTGGATCTTGTTTAAAATGGGCCTTCCCCCTGCAAAGCTACCTGGAGCAGCAGCAGCTGGCGAGTCTATCAGGACGGGTTGAGCACCAGCCCCTGACTAGACCGGCCTTAATGCATCTCCTCTGTTCCCAGGGCCAGAGGCAGCAGCAGGTGACAAGGGTCCAGATTCTCGTCTTGCTGCAGGAGGGGAGCTCGGTGGCTGGTCCTTGGCTGTGGCAAGACCCAACCGGACACAGCTGTTTGTCTCATTACCTGCACTGGCTTTTGTGACCCCTGCCTTCTCATGGGTTTACTGTTTGCTTGCTTGCTCCTCCCAGCACTGCCCTCATCTTTCATACTCTGATTCTCTCTCCTTCCCATCCTCTGCTTTCAGCACCTCCTTTCACAGCACCTGATGAGTGCGCTTGGGTTCAGGACAGCGTTGTGTGTTTTACAGCTTATTTAGTTCCTCCGTGCAAGCACGCATCTACCCTGCCTGCTGGCCAGCTTCAGCCTGGCATGGGGAGCTACCTCCCCAGGCACTGCGGGCAGCCCGGCGCAGGCAATAGCGGGGCGCGTCCTCTCAGCACCTGGTCTGGGCCCTGTGCCACGGCACCGGCGCCACCCCGCAGGCGCCCGGCTGCGGCTGCTCTCAGGGCCTCGGCCTTTGGCTGCGGCGCCACCGGGGCATCGCCACCAGCAGCGCCCGGCTGTAGCGAGGCTGCAACCACCGGCAAAATGCGGGGCCTGGCCCGCTCTGCGCCCCGACCTGGCGGCTCCCTGCAGCCTGGCACGGGCCTGGCTCCCCGCAGCCCCAGGGCCGCTCCCCGGGAGGGGGAACATACCAGGGTCAGCGGGACACTAAGACGAGCACCGTAGGCAAGAGGACCCCACCGCGGCGCATTGTGGGATCGCGGCGCCCCGGTTACGTCGCGTGGGAGGCGGGCTCCCCGGCACATGACGGGGGCTGCGTCGCGCCACTTCCGGTCAGGTGACCGGCTGTTTGAAGCTGTTGCGGGCAGGGCGAGCCCTGCGTCATGGCCGCCCCCGCGCGGCGGCGCCCCCCGGCGGGTGAGCGCGGCGCTGCACTGCCCGGGGCTGGGGCAGGGGCAGGGGCAGGGGCAGGGCTCCTGTGTCATGGCGGTGGGAGCTGGGGCCCGGGGTGGGGCTCCTGACAGCTGGGCGGGCTGGGGTCGGGTTCCCCCGTCGCTGGGGGTGGAGAAGGGGCAGGGGTCCGGGCCGTGGCGGGTGGGCAGGCTGGGTGGCTCCGGCTCTGGGTCTTAACAGCTGGGGCTGGGTTTGGGGTCAGGGTTTGCTGGCAGCAGGGGCTGGAGCTGGAGCAGGGTGTCTGGCAGCTAGGGCAGGCGTTTGGGCCCCCAAAAGCTGGGGCTGGGGCTGGTTGTGGAGGGGGGTTGTGGCTGGGACTCCCTGGCAGCTGAGCAGGCTGGGGGTTGGGGCTCCCTGAGAGCTGGGGCTGAGGCCAGACTTGGGGCAGTCTGTCACGGTGGGGGGAGCTGGGGCAGGTAGACAGGCAGGGGTTGTGGCAGTGGCTCCCTGACAGCTTAGCAGGGTGGTGGGGCTGGAGGAGCCTGGGCCCCTGTGCAGTGGAGGAGCCTGGCCTGGGGTTGTCAGGGTGTAGAGGGACCTGGGGTGGGTATTGCTGCTTTCCTGCCTGGGCTGGGGCTGGCAAAGGTAGAGTGTGATCCTTCAGGGCTCACTCCTTTGGTGAGCAGGACCTTTTTCCCTGTGCCCTGGGCTAGTCTGGGAGCACCCGCCAGCTGTCTGAGGACCGATTAGCTCAACCAGGCAGGGCTGGCACTATCCAAAATGGCCCCAGAGCAGGTCAGCCCAGGAGCCACAGGGCTTGCTGGCACTTGGTTCCTATGGGGAAGGTTTTGGGTGTAGGGGGCAGAAGGCCAGACCTGGCTGGAGTGTGGCTGCTGCTATGGGGTGCCTCCCTGGGAAACTGCATGGGTTTCCCACTGCTGGAGCTGGGGCTAGAGGATTGCTCCAGGCAGGAGCCTGTGGCCTGTGGCTGCCTCTGCCTCCTCTCCTTCACCTGGGGCCAAGCAGAGCTGGAATACATTTGCCTGGAAACTCGAGGATTGAGCTTTCTAGTGTTGCCTTCCTGTGGGCAGCGGAATAGGGAACTTGTCACTGTCTCCTGCTTCCTGTCCTGCTGACAGCTGCATTATCAGTTCCCCCTGCCTGGTGCTCTGTTGGTGTCCAGTTCCTTTTTCTCATCTGTAACCATGCATCTGGTTAAGGCTTGCACCTCCATTACAGCCAGGGGCTGTGGGTGTGTTGGCTCTGTCAGGGGGTCTCCAGCAGCATTAGTCTGGCCTACACTGGCTCCTGCCCTGATGCTTGGCTCTTAGTATTGCTGAGATCTTCTCAGATCCTCAGAAACTCCCAGTACTTTCAAGGAGTTGCTTTCACTGCTCACTTTCCTGGTGTTGGGGGTTTCAGCTCCTCTGCCCCTTCCCCAGCCTTGGTGTTGGCACGGTCCTGCCCCAGGGTCTGCTCTGCATGTCTGGGCTTCAGGGCTTTCCCCAGGCAGCAGGGGAGTGATGTTACTCATACAGTAGCCCCCAGTTTTGACTAGCAGAACTGCCTTGATCAGCACCTCGTCAACCACACTTTGTCCTGCAGAGAGAAACTCAGGGCAGCAGTCATCCTGGACCTGCCTGCTCACAGGCCAGCTGCTCTGGGTAATGCCTGGAAAGCTTCCTTCGCTACAAAAGTAGGCTTTTTACATCGAGACTTACCCATGGTAGAAATGGGCCGCTTGGCCCCATCTATCCCCTGCTGTTCTCTTTCTTTTGGGAGAGCTCTCTGATGGTTGGGAGGAATGGGTAGGTCCTGACAAGGGAATTTCACTACAAGCTAAAGGCAGGGCACCCTGATGTCCCAGGAGATCTGGGCCCTTCTCTTTTGGTCATAGTACCAGTTTGTGGTTCAGTATCTGTGTCCCCTCCAGCACTGATACAGAGAGCTCTCCCTTCCTCACTCAATTAGACCTCGAGGGAGGGTGCCTATGGGGAATCTCTCCCAGGTTCCTCAGCTGTGGTGACTTCCCAGGGTTGGATCCAGGGAGAAAATGTCTTGGTGTAGCAAAACTGGCCTTTGCATGTGAATGAACTCTCCCTGCAGGGTTCCTGGCTTCTAGCTCAGCTTAGGGTATTGGTGCTTGGCTGCTGTGGGATTCAGAGCTCAGGGGATTTCTGAGTGAGATGCAGGTAGTTTGCCTCCTAAGATCTGGACTGCACTGGCAGGGAGTTGGGGCTCAGAAGAAGGGACCTTCCTTACACTGCTGCCATGCTGAGGTGCTGGGTGGAGCAGCCCTGCTGTGCCCCTTAGAGCAGGGAAGCATGGCACACTGGCTTGAATTCCACAGCCTGGAGCCATTCGCCTCTTCCACGGTGGGCAAACCACAGCTGAGTGGATGCTGGGTGTTGTGCTAGCTAGCAGCCCGTCACCACTTGTTCATCAAGCTGGGATCTTCCCATTGTGAGCCAGGTTTCAGTGTCCAGGCACTGATCTGTGCTGGGCTGACTCAGTGGCTTGTGGCACTGGAAAAAATTGGTCCCTTGTGAAGGAGTTCTCATGTGCCCATGCCCTTCCCTCATCCTAAGTTCCCCAAAAATGCTGTTTCTCCCCCATGGTCCTAGTGCAGGGTCTGTATGTGAAGGAACCATCAGCAAGCCACCTTGCTCTGCTTCATCTGCTGTTGAGGCTGTGCCAGTATCAGCCTCCTCTTGTCTACAGTTAGGGATGAGCTCTGTGGGGCAGTGGCCTGTGCCACATCTCTGTTCTGAGCGCTCAGCACTGCTGTGTAGCAGGGAGAGGAGATGTGAGGTTGGACATCAAGCCCTGCATGAAGGGAGTATTTCACTGGCTGCTTAGGCCTGCCTTGGGCAACAAGCAGCTGTTCTCCCAGTGGGAAAACCTGCTGGCCCTGCTGTTGTGACTCCTGCTAGCAGTGGGCCTGGACTTCTGAGGGAGGGTGCATCTAGGCTGCATCTCCAGGGGAGAGTGCCTTTGGCTGTGGAGGCAGTTTCTGTAGTAGCTTCCAATGCCGGATTAATGCCCTTCCCTCATCCCAGACTGGGGCAGGATCCAAAAGGAAGAGCAGGTGCATGGGTTGCCCTCCCCACCTCTTCCTGTTGGCTTGGGACCAGGACTTCATTCTGGATGAAAAGATGGGCCTGTCTGTAGGAGGCAGGGGCAGAGCCTGCTCAGCCTGGGTGGGACTTGAAATCTCTCTCAGGACTGGCAGCAGAGGACTGGCTCTGTTGGCCATGGTGACCTCTCTCTTTCCCCCCTCCCTGTAGAGACACAGAAGCTGCTGACCCCCGTGATTAGCTATGGGACCCAGGATGGGGGGGCCGGGCCAGGCACAGGCTCTACCTCCCCCCTTCCTGAGGAGGAGGAATTGCGCAGACGCCTCAAGTACTTCTTCATGAGCCCCTGCGACAAGTACCGCGCCAAAGGCCGCAAGCCCTTTAAGCTGGTGTTGCAGATCATCAAGATCATCATTGTCACCATCCAGGTGTGTGGAGAGGGGGCTGCCTGGGCCAGGAGGGAGAGGGAGCCCTGCCAAAGGTCTGAATTTCCACCCCCCCCCCTACCCCTCCCTCACCCCCCAGCAGCAGGGAAAGGGGCCTCTGGTCTTAACTGTCCATGGCAGGGACAGCATCATCCTCTCCACCCCCCTGCACCCAGGAGGGAGTCAGGAGCAGGCTGGGATGGTGATATGATTTCTCTTTCCAAGGCAGGGGCAGAGCCAGTGAAGTAGGGGTGTCTCTGCTCTGGCTTGGTTTGGGCTGCCCAGTCTGCTTCAACCCTATGGTTTGGGGTGGTTGGGGGTGCTCTGGTGGATCAGCCAGGGGTGCAGGCAGGCTCTGTCCAGGAGTGGGGCAGGCTGCATGGAAAGTCTGTTTTGCTGGATCCTGCCTCAGCTGTGTGGTGGGAGCTGCAGGAAGTGGCCTGGACATGTGTTCCCCAGGGCAGCTCTGCACAAAGGTTCTGTCCTGGAAATGTTGCTCAACCATCAGAGCCCCCTTGCACTGGAACAGTGTGCCCAGTCTGCTCAGGGCCCTGGCATCTCAGTTCAGGTTCGGGGAATGGTAGGTGTCCTGGATTGGGATAGTCCTGGAGCTAGGATCTGGACCTTCCCCTGTGGCAAAGGAAGCTCAATTGTGGCAGCCTGTGGCTATTGGGCAGAGAAGTAGGAACTGGTGTGAGGGATCAGGAACCACCTCTCTCTGGCCTGTGGCTTTATATAAGGGAATGCAGCAAGCTGGACCTCAGCCTCTGCTCTTGGTCTCCATTGTGTTCAGTGGGGACATGAAGGAAAGAGTTAAACAGAGGGGATGGGAATGTCAGGCTCTGGGAAGTCCCAGTGCTGCATGGTGAAGCTCAGTGGCTTGAAATAGCACCAGGCTAGGGATAAGCAAGGGCAGGCGCTGCTGCAGTATTGGCTGGATGATTCCACAGGGATGTAGCTCCCATGGCCTTTGGGACCCCCTTGGGCCTGTTTTCTGTAGACCTCATGCTGGGACACCTCTCAAAGCCACAGGGCAGTGTCTTCCAATTGGTTGTTGCTGAGATGCACTGCAGGAGGTGTTCCTTGGGATGGTGAAGGCCAGCAGCCCTGTCTGCTCTTCTGCTGTCACAGCCTCACTGTGGAGGGTATCATGGGCGCATGGGGCTCTGCTGTCTCCTGGCCCCACTTCTCCAGCCTTCTTGCAGGACACAGAAGTGGAGAACGTGCACGAAGCCCCAGGCCTGGCAGTGTCCCTGGAGAACCTTCCTGCCTCAGGGGTCTTGTGTTGACTTCCAAGCTATCTGACATCCTGAACAGAGGGAGCTTTCACCCCCAGCCCTGCTGGAGGTCACCCAGGCCCTGGCAGTGCCTTCTGGGGCTTTTCCCCACATGCCACCTCCAAATACTGAAGCAGAGATCCCTGCACAGACCTCTGCTGGCAGCTCCTCTTCAGCTCACCCTTGTCCAGGAAGGCACATTCTGCTTCCCCTTTGTCCATTCTTCCCTACAGCTTTCTCCTGTCAAGTTGCTGCTCTGTGTGCAATTGTACTACCACCTCATCTCCCAAGTCACTGTCCTTTCCAGTCTGCACTTCCAACCCTTGCTTGGAGCTGCACTCCCCCATTGTCCAGTGCAAAGCCCTCCTGTTTGAGCAACAAGGAGGCAGCTTGAACAAGGTGGGGATGAGAGCTTTGCTCCAGCTGCAGCATCCAGTGGGCCTGGGAGATGAGTTGTGACCTTGGTGCTGGGAAAAGAGGCAGCTCTTTTCCCCTTCTCACATGGTGGTGGGGGAAGTGATTGTTCTGCTAGTGTTCCCCCCACCCCTGCCTCCCTGGGGACAGTGACAGGTTTAACTCCTTCTGTGCAGACTGGTCTTGCTGACCTGCGTCCCCAGTGTGGCTTGCTGTCATGTGGCTGCTTCTCAAGGCAGGCCTGTGTTGACATTCAGCCCATATCCGTCATTCTCAGAAGGAAGTGTCAGCTGGTAATCGATATACAGCATGGCATGAGGAGGCTGTCAGCTGCATGGAGGGCTGTACTATCTCAAGATGCCTTGCTGAAACCTGCAGCACATGAGCTCAGTGCTGGGCTATCTGTGGATCTGCCTGCACCCTCCCTCCTCTGTCCTTTGCTCCCAGTGTTGAGGCCTGACCTCAGGGATGGTTTTGACCAAAGGGCCAAATTGAAGCCCGTGCACTGCCCATCTGAGCCTGGCAGTGGGGCACCCTGGTGACTACTATTAGCAACAGTAACTTGGAATCCTAGGAAAGTTGGATTGACTAGGACCTCCAAAGGTCTCTAGTCTGACCCCTGTTCAAGGGACAACCATCCCTGATAAACCGTCCTAGGCAAGGGTCTGTCTAACCCAGGTGTGGGCAGAATACATCCCCTGGCCCAGATCTGACCTGCCAAAAGATTTTATCTGGTCTGTGGTGAGTTCCATGGCCCTGCCTGACTCAAGCATGAGAGGCAACCTAGGCTGTGGCATGTACACCTGGTCCCACTATCCCCAGGCATGCAGTGGGGCTGGGGCAGCATGGTGACTGGACTTAGCTTCTTGGCAGTGGCAGCTCCTTTGGGCTCCCACTGCCAGTGTCATTGCCACTGCTGGACCCAGCCCTGTTCCCTGGGCACCCTAGCACATCTGCCCTGCACCTATCTGCCCTACACCCAGTGCCAGGGGTGCCAGATGGAGTGGGCAGGTGGGTGGATCATAGAATCATAGGACTGGAAGGGACCTGCGAGATCATCAAGTCTGGTCTCCTACCATGGGCAGGAAGTTATTGGGCTCAGACAAGCTCAACACGGTGCTTGTCCAGTCTCATCTCGAACACCTTCAAGGATGGTGACTGCACCACATCTGCTGGGAGTGTGTTCCAGATTCTGGTGTCCCCGGTTTTTTGGAGACTGGGCCCAGGAGCTCTGTGGGCTGGGTGCACTCAGCTGGGCAGATGGGATGGGGCTGTGGGCAGGTGGGGAGTGGCATCTGGGAGCAGGATGGGCAGGTAGGGCCAGGACTGGAATCACAGAGTGGTGACAGCACAGGGTCGTACAAGGAGTGGATTGTGGCTCTGCCTTCGCCTCAACCTTGCCAGCACCTCCCACTCCTGGATGCCTCTCCCCACCCACTTGCAGCCCCATCTCATCTTCCTGGCTAAGTGTGCCCTGCCTGCTGGGGTCCCAGGCTGGTCTTGGAGATCCCGCCTACCCGCTCCATCTAGTGCCTCCAGACTGGTCTAGTAATCTACCACTTAAGGAGTTTTAGCAAGCTGTTGCGGAGGGTGCTGACCTGGCCCACAGTACCTCACAACTCCCTAAGTGGCCCTCCAGCCCAAATAATTGCCTACTTCTGGTCTAACCACTCTGAAACCTGTGGGGAACAAGCCTCACGCATAACCACGAGGCCCAGTGCCCTAGACATCAAAAAACCTTAACTTGCCCCAGGTTCAGGTCCTGCTAAGGGCCCTGCCACTGCCAGGACAAGAAGTTTGTTAAAATACACTGAAAGGGTCCAAGGAAGAGGACTGTGCCCCCCTGTTGCAAAGGAAGGTGACCTACCCTGCCCCAGTCTGTGCTGATCTGACTGTGATAAAATTCATTCCTGCCCGTCTTCCTCCTGTGTCTCACTGAGGTTCCAGGCCACGGAGGTAGCTTCAGATGGGCATCGGAGGGACCCAGCCAGGTGGGGTGTACCCAGGGACAAATAAAGTCACATTGGCACATGCAGGCACATGGGCAGGGCTGGGATAGAGGCCCTGGGGTCTTCATGCATCTACATTGATGATCTCCTTGGGAAGGGACCAGGTTGTTGCTGTGGCTAGCTGTGTGCAGCATGCACAGGATGGGGATGTTTGAGGGGGAAGGGAGCTGGTGAAAGGGTAGGTAGGGCAATGGCTTTGCATACAGTGATGCTTCAGCCATGTTTGAGCGCTGTGGCAGGACTGCTTCCTCACCTGGCCCTGGGCACTGCAGGGTAGCAAGGGCAAGGGATCCATGGAGTGGACAGGTGCTGATGGAGAAAGAAATTATTGCCCAGGGAAGGGGAGGGGGCTGTGGTAGGGGCCTGTCAATCAGCAAATGATCCAGAGAAGGGGGTGGATATCTCTGGTGTAATGCAGAGGCCCTGTTAGACTAAAGGGCCTGACACGAAGCTGCAGAGCACTGTGCACAGGCCAGGAGTGGACTGAAGCCACAAAGGCCAAGTGCTCAGCAGGATCGCAAAGGGGTTGACCTTTTCTGTGGGCTGTGGGGCCATCTAAACCTATGGTTAAGGATGCAGTGATGCACTGTCTGCCTGCTTCTGGCATCAGCTGCTCTATAGATGCTGCAGGTCAGGAGGATGCGGGCTGTGTGCAATCCCAGTTCTGCAGCAGTAGCTGAGGCATCCAGCACATGACAGGCCTATTGGTTATACATTGGCAGTGGGCCCAGGACCTATGAGTCCCCCTCAGTGGCTTGGGGGTAGGTGTGTGTGCACTAAATGCATAACAATAAATTCCATAGGACAAGTCGTGAGAATAACAGGAAGAAGAGTGTGTGGCAAAGGTTAATACCTAGGGTATCTGGGGGGACAGCAAGCAGGCAATACTGGCCAGCACCCACTGCCCCTTGAATGTATCCAACGAGCCTGCTGATGCCCCTAGTGAAACTGCATAGAGATGTGCACGAGGGAGTGAGGAAAACAGCCGTACAATCACACGACTTCCCCTCCCTTCCTTTTCCACTCCCCACCCCTGGCCAGCATCTCCTCTTGGTCTGGTACATGGTGAGCTTGGCTGAAGCTAGGAGGAGGTTGATCAGAAAGTCCAGAACTTGGCAGGGCTATATATGGGGAGTGTATAAAGTAAAAGGTGTGGGGAGAAGTGCAGCAAGAACCTCCCACAAGGCAGCAGAGGGGCTGTAGCCTCCAACGTGGGGCAGGATCCCAGCCGGATGGCCCTGGGCTCCAAGCCAGCCTGGCAATCCCTGTGCTGTCAAAGTGGCCACAGTTGGGCAGGGGGAAATAGGACAATTTTGTCCGAGAGAACAATGGATGTGCCTTGGCCCTGCTCCCATTCAAGCCCTGTTGTTACTCATGAAGGGGAATGCACCTGCGTGCAGGGAGGGAACAGGTGCTGTGGCCAGGGCGAGGAGAGCTAGGCTTCTGTTCTCAATGGTGACAGTAATGCTGCCTCCTTCCCAGAGGCTCCAGGGGATGATGGAGGCTCATTGCAGATCCAGCCCTGAGGCCCCTGTGGTTCCTCTGGAGCTGTCCCCTCAGTGGAAACTCTCAGTGCCCCATGGCTGTCTGATACCTTCCACTTCCCCTTCCCCTTCCCATTCTGGTGCTCAGTGCTGAGGCAAATCTCAGGTTACTGAAACCCATGGCAGGGGTGGACAACAATGCCAAGGTCAGTGTGGTTGTGCAGCAGCCACTGTACATGTGGGGGAAGCCCGTCTGCTTCAAGCATGGAGCTGCCAGGATGGGTCTCTGCCTGGAGGGGGACAGCAGCAAAGGCTGTTTCTTTTTGTTGTCAGGCATTGCAAGCACAGACCCCCCACCTTCACCCCCTGGAAGGAGGCAGAGATGAGCAGGGTGGGATAGAGCAGGCCATGCTGATGCATCCCTGGCAGATGCCAGTGGCAGGCTTTGGCAGGTCCTCAGTGGGGCTTGGCTTCTCCCTTCCTGCAGCTCATCCTTTTCGGCCTCAGCAACCAGATGGTGGTGACCTTCAAGGAGGAGAACACTATGGCCTTCAAGCACCTCTTCCTGAAGGACTATGTGGATGGGGTGGAGGACACTTATGCTGTCTACACACAGCAGGACCTGTACGAGCACATGTTCTACGCTGTGGAGAAGGTGAGTGGCCACGGGCACAGGATGGAGTGGGAGCCATGGGGCTAGAGCAGTGGGTCCTGGCAGGGCATTGACAGCTTCTCCGTCTGCAGTACCTGTCCCTTCCCAATGAGACGATTGGGCGCTATGCCTATGTGCGCGGGGACCACATCAGGAACCAGTCAGCCCTCTTGCTGTGTCAACAGTACTACCACAAAGGGCACATCGATCCAGCCAATGACACCTTCAGCATTGACCCCAAGATCATCACGGGTATGTGCCCTGTGGCTATGCTCTCCCACCCCCCACCTGCACAGGGCTGGATGGGAGACAGCAGGCAGGTCTCAGTTGAGGGAGTGGCAGGTGTCCCTGCAGGCCTGGCACTGCTGCTGCTGTCTGTTTTTCACCCAGATTCCCCCTGTGCCGCCTCCACTGTCTGAAGGGTTGGGTATGGGGGAGCCTGATCCCTAGGGCACTGCCGCAGGTTGGATGGGGAGTGGGAGAGCCCTGGGCAGGGCGGTGCTGTCTTCAGGCAGCTTTACCTTCCCTGTCCTGGCTAGGCTGCCTGAGGCATCATGGGGCACTGCTATGCTACAGCCTCCTGCCAGTGTCTGCAGGGCAGCTTGTGCTTGGTTGGCTCTGTCCCTGCTTTGGAAAGAGACTCATGTTACTGTCCCAGCCTGTTCCTTTGGTTCCTTCCTGGGAGCCAGGGGGTGAGAGGGCCATGCTGTCCCTGCCACAGACACTGAGGGCCAGGGGCTCCTTCCTCTGCTGCTGAAGGCTGGGAGGTTGGGGGAGGGCAAGGAAAGCCAGGCTGGGGGTGCTGATGAGGCTCCCCTGAGGGCATTGCCCCCTCCTCTGCAGACTGCCAGGGTGTAGACCCCATGGAGAGAATCCCTTGGCCCCCGGAGTCGGAGGAGACTGAGCTGGAGCCAGAGCCAGAGCCACTGCTCTCAGAGCCCGACCACAGCTACAGGAACTTCACCCTCAAGTTTCACAAGTAAATGCCACAGCTCTACACCAGGTCCTGCCAGGGCACACTGGGGAGGGGAAACTGGGGCATGGGGTGGGAACAGGCTTGCCTGAGGCCTCTCGTATGCCAACAGCAGGTCTGGAAAGGAAACCAAGCCTTCTCATTCTCCATGCAGCTCCTTTCACTGGCAGGCAGAGGCAGAAGCCTTGGGAGGGTGTGTGTGACCAGAGGGGGGTGGGATTGAGGAGCCCCATAACTGGGTGGAGGAGGATGGGCACTGCCAGGCAGCCTTGGGGTGGTAGCAGGAGGAGGCCTGGTTTTGCAGGAGGGCCTGGCTTTGAAGACAGACCTCGCTGCTCTTGTTCTTATCCAGGCCACCCTTCTCTCCTGTTCCCTCCCCTGCCCACGGAGTCCCAGGGCTGCAGCAGGTGCCACCACTAGTAATGGCATGGTGTTTCTGTCACACAAACATCTGCTCCCTGCTGTCCAGCATCTGGGATATGTCCACTTCCACAAGAGATGGGGCTGTGGGCAGAGGGGCCATCTGTGGCTGCAGCCCCATGTACCACCACGGCGAGGGTGTGTGTGCAGGGACCTCCGGGCCTTGCTGCTGGTGGCTTGAGGTGGGTGGACAGGATCCTCGCTCTAGCCTTATGGGTTGGGTGGAACATAGGCTGGGGGACATACTCCCCTTGGCCAGGAGGAGCTGCAGTGTTGGGGAGGGGGCCTTAGGCAGTGCATGCACCCTGTTCAGGATCTGCCATGCTGGGGTGCTTCACTGAAAGGGAAGGTACTGGTGACTGAGCTGGAGCACTGAGGCCCAGACTCCTGGGTCCTGGATCTGGCTCTGCTGTTGCCTCCGTTTCCCCAGTTGTGAAACAAGCCCAGTGCCTGTCTGTCATATGGCTGTGGGGCTCCATGTTGGCGAGAAGCATTGGGAAAGAAAGGGAGTGCTGGGTGGGAGTACCCTCATCTGCTCAGGAGCTGCCTGCTGCTCTGATGTGCTGTGCTGGGTGTTGTCTCCTGCAGGCTCATCAACGTTACCATCCAGTTCAAGCTGAAGGCCATCAACATCCAGACCATCATCAACAATGAGATCCCAGACTGCTACACCTTTACTATCACTGTGAGCACCTCCAGCTTGGGCCCTGGGAAACCTCGGGGCTGCACCCCCTGAGCCCATGCTGAGATCAGGCTGCATCATACAATGCTCAGTGCTGACGCTTGATGGACCTCACTCACCTGCATGCCTTGGGGCAGAGAGCAGGGTTGGGTGCAGCAGAGGTGTGGCTGGGGCCTGGGGCTGTCCTGGGGGCCATGGTCAGTGCTGGGTGGCGGAGCCACGGCTGGAGGGATTGGGGAGGGGAAGTTTGTGTCACTGGACTTCTGGCCACTGCATGCATCTCCAGGAGGAATGTTCCATTCTGAGGAGAGGAAAACATAAGAACATAAAAACTGCCATTTCTTAGGTGAGACTCCAAGTCCATCTTGCTCCGTCTCCTGTGTCACATGGCAGCAGAGAGCCGATGTTGGAAAAGAGAGTGAACTAGGTCTGAGTGGGGCTTTTTCCACTGTTCCTCTCTCACTTGCAGTCTCCAGTATGTAAGGCCTAGGAAGTTCAGATTCAGAGGCCGTGTCCCTCACACCTGTACTCAATAGCTCCTGATGCCCGTTTCCTCCAAGAATGTGTCCAGTCCTTTTGTGAATCTGGTTAAACTGTCAGCTTCCATTGCATCTGGTGGCAATGAGTTCCACACTTTAATTACATATGGGTGAAAAAGAACTTTTGCTAATTTTAAACTAACTTCTTTAAATTTAGAAGCTCTTCCTGGAGAGCCCAGGTCACCTGCTGAGCTTGTAGGGTGGTTCCTGCAGGCCATGTGGAGGCCACGGTGCTGTGGGAGTGGGTTGTTGTGAGGGGAAGGCTGGCAGGGCCATCCAGACATGGGGAGAGCTCTGGCACCAGGGTACCTAGCTGTGTCCAGCCTCTCCTTGCTGTGTAACAGCTGTCTCCTTCCCTCCCCCAGATCACATTCGACAACAAGGCACACAGTGGCAGGGTGAAGATCAGCCTGGACAACAAAGCCGATATCAAGGAGTGCAAGGACCCCAGTGTCTATGGCCGAGGTAGGGGCCAGTGGCCGGATGAGTGGGCACACAGGGCTGCATTCCTATGGGGGTGTTATAGCCAAATCCCATGGCTGCCCAGGACCCCACTGCTCAAGCAAGCGCAGCTTCTTCCTCCCTGAACTGAGCCTCCAGCTGCTCCCCTACTGCAGGGGAGGTCTCTGTATGACAGGCAGTGGGGCTAGGGACCTCCACTGGCCTCATACCTCTTGTGATGGTCTCTGAGGGCATATTCTGTTTACCTGGTTAGTGATGACCCTGGCCCTTTGACAGCTCCATTGGTACAATGCTGTATGCAGTGGGTTTAGGCCACTGCTTGCCCTGATCTCAGACCCCCACTCTGAGTGTGGGGAAGGGAGGAGGTGACCTGCAGCCCTGCTGCCCCTGCCCACAGCTCGTTCCCCTGTGCTCAGCCCCAGGCTGAGGCACTGCTCACACTCTTGCAGGAGACAACACCTTCCGACTACTCTTCGATGTGGTCGTCGTCATCATCTGCACCCTGTCCTTTGCGCTGTGTGCCCGCTCCATTGTGCGCGGTCTGATACTGCAGAGTGTGAGTCCTGTGCTTGACGCATAGCAGTGTGAGGGGCCCTACTATGCCAGGGCCATGCTCCACAGTAAGCCCTGAGGTTCCACAGCGCTCTGAATGGAGGCAAGGGAAGGCCGGGGGGGATATCCCTTGGGGATTGCTGCACTGCACTGACCCTTCTGGCCTCCTCTCCATAAGATAGGGGGTGAGAGTGGAGATGCCCCACCTCTGTGCTGGGAAAA
The DNA here is from genome assembly GCF_030867095.1 of Alligator mississippiensis. Lineage (NCBI taxonomy): Eukaryota > Metazoa > Chordata > Crocodylia > Alligatoridae > Alligator > Alligator mississippiensis. The sequence continues at coordinate 25,813,707 of NC_081831.1, forward strand.
GGGGAGACTCACCACCACTGGAGTTGCTCCTCTCTCCCACAACCCCAGGAGTCTGGGTCTCTTGTGAAGATGCATTTCCTGTCTATAGCAGCCCTGGCTGCCGCAGTAGAGGGGGTCTCAGGCTAGTGTCCTGTGGCCGTGTTCTCCAGCAGTGCCATCTCTCCTGGCAGTGGCCATGGCAATGGCAGTGGCTATGGCAACAGCCAGCCATAGGTCCATCACTCCCTCTCAGGTGCCATGGGCCCTGGTGCTGGGATGCAGGTCTGTATGTCTGGGGCCAGCATGGATCACAGGTTGGCAGCCAAGTCCCCCAAGAGACAGGAAGAGCCCTGAGCCTGAGGAGTGGGATGGAGGGGAATGCAGACAGGAATCTGTGTGGACCCAGGTGGGACTCAGCCCCCAGAGCAGTGGGACAGGCTGTGGAGCTGTCTGAGGCAAGGGCTCATGGCCCAGACTGCCCCCACAGAGCCTTCTGCAGCCCATCAGTCCCACTCTGTGGATGGTGGTAATGCCACAGGGCCCTGGTCCCTCTCTGCAGCCACACAAGGTGGGGGAGCTGCACAATGGTGATGCGGACTCCTCTCCACTGGCAGGAGTTTGGCCGGTTCTTTGAGCGGCGCTATGGCCAAGTTGTGAGCCTCTCAGACCGTATGGAGTTCCTCAATGGCTGGTACATCCTGCTGGTAGTCAGCGATGTCCTCACTGTGTCAGGAACCATCATGAAGATCAGGATTGAGTCCAAGGTATGAGCATCTCCTTTCCTCCCCCCTTGCATCAGCAGTGGGGCTGTGCTGGGTGGGTAGGACACAGGCACTGACAGCGCAGCTTCTCTCTCCACTGAGCCAGGGACCCCTTACTATGAGGGCCAGGGCCTGGTCAGGACATATGTGCTCCCTGCAAGGGATGACGGTTCCCCTGTGGGGGTGTTGCACCCCCAACCCTGCACTGGCTGAGTTTCCTATCCAGCGCTGTTTCAGGTTTGTGCTGTCACAAGGCCAAGGTGGGTGCCAGTCTCCTGTCCCCATTACCTGTCTTTCATACTTGTCTCTGGCTTTTTGCCTGCTAGAGTGCATGGGATAAGAGTGAGGCCACGATGCTGGATGGTCCCAGTCATACACACCATGAGGCCCTTGGCACTGTAGCCCCATATTGTGTGGGCTTCTCCCAGCCCCACTGTGCCCCAGGCTGGAGCCTTACATGAAGCCACCCCCTCTGCCTTCATAGCATGTTTGGTTGGGTCATGTCTGGCCCCCCAGGCTGCAGTGGGTGCTGGAGACTGTGGGTGTAGGTGCAGGGCGTGGGCTCCATCAGGAGCAGAGGAGCTGTGGGAGGTCTGCTCTGGCCTCACGTGGCAGCCCACTGTGCTTGTGTCCACAGAACCTGGCTAGCTACGACATCTGCAGCATCCTCCTGGGCACCTCCACACTGCTGGTCTGGGTTGGTGTCATCCGTTACCTCACCTTCTTTCAGAAGTACAATGTGAGTGCGACCAAGGGTCTGCCCAGGTGGGAGGGAGCCCCATGCCCTGCCCTGCACCCATTGCATGGCAGCAAGGTGGATGCCAGGCAAACACTGCCCTGTTTGCTGCCCTGCAGTGTGACCCGTGCTATCCTATGCTGTGTCCTGCACCTGGCCTGGGTTCATCCTCCCCGAAGCCCAGCCAGTGCCCCCTGTCTTGCCCTGTGCACAGCTCTTCCAGGCCCTGCTGTCTCCCACCAAACAGCTGGAGTGATTTCCTGAGGTGGTTTTAGTGCTTTGTCCACTCCCACTGCCTGTCCTGCTCCAGGGGCCCAGGGTGTCTGCCCTGGAAAGGAGGGTGGGAGCAGGGCACTCTTTTTCAGGGCCCCACAGGGATTCACTTCCTGCTCAAGACAGGGGCTCCTGCACATGCTGTCTGGGGAGCTGACCAATCTTGACTCCCGGGTGTATCACCAGCTCACTTCTGTCCACGACTGGATCCAATGGCTGCCCACAGAGCCCCAACCCGGTCCCTACTGGCTTGCCCCCTTCCTCTCCATGTGCCAGTTGGCCCCTGTTTCCTTGGGGATGCTGGGATTATGTCCTGGCCGAGTCTGACACTATTGGCTCTCCTGGGCAGATCCTCATTGTGACACTGCGGGTGGCATTGCCCAACGTCATCCGCTTCTGCTGCTGTGTGGCCGTCATCTACTTGGGCTACTGCTTCTGTGGCTGGATCGTGCTGGGACCCTATCATGTCAAGGTACTGGGAGCGGGGGGTGATCTTTGGCCATTGTGGCTTCTACTATGTGGGAGGGGGCCATGAGGGTCCTTGGGCTGTGGCAGAGCACTGGGGGTTGCACCACACTGCTGTGTCCATGCTGGTTTATGTTAAGATGCCCCTTTCTCTTGGGGTGCAGCTCTAGCCTGGGACTGCAGGGTAGACAGTTCCCTTCACCTCAGGGAGGAGGCAGCTGGTCCTGGTTCCTCCCCAAGCTGCTGATTCAATCGGAGCACAGGCAGCAGCCGCCCATCCCTGGTGCCCAGCTGGCTTCCTCTGCTCTGCCCAGAGTGGTGGCTGCGAGGGAGCAGTCTCCTCCTGTTCCTGTGCTGGCTCAGGGTACTCAGCTGAAGCTGCTGCAACTGCACTTTGGGGCTCGGGTCTGCTCAGCTCCCAGGCAGGCGGTTTGGGGGCAGCTGGTGAGATCTGAAGTGTGGTGAGATCCCCAGGGCCTGGTAGCAACTCTGCTACTGGGGCTGAGGCCATGTTCTGCCCTGCTGCACCTGGGAGGCAGGTCCAGACACAGGCATGGGCAAACTGGGAGGCCGCCCAGGGTCCGGACAGAAAGGGGGCCCCAAAATGGTAATTGTTTTCTGTTGTCTGGTTATTAATATAATTATTTCTGGCAAAGGGGGCCCAATACTAAAAGTTTGCTTGGGGCTGCCAGGAGTCTAGGTACAGTACTGCTGAGAGAGGTGGGAGTGTAGAGTGCGCACCATAACTTTGCCCCCTAGGAGAGGCACTGCAGGTGCCCCAGACAGCCAGCTGGTGACAGTCACTTCCCCCTACACCCCCGTGCAGTTCCGCTCCCTCTCCATGGTGTCTGAGTGCCTCTTCTCCCTCATCAATGGGGACGACATGTTCGTGACCTTTGCGGAGATGCAGCAGAACAGCTATCTGGTGTGGCTCTTCAGTCAGCTCTACCTGTACACTTTCATCAGCCTCTTCATCTACATGGTGCTCAGCCTCTTCATCGCTCTCATCACCGGTTCTTATGAGACCATCAAGGTCAGGCTGGGAGTGGAGCACAGCATGGGAGGGACTGAGGATGGAGCTTGGTGGCCGTGGGGCCCAGCCAAGCTGCTCAGAGCCACCTGGGACCATAGGGAAGGGAGATGCCTCCATCTGGGGGTGGAGCAAAGCATGCTGGGGCTGCGGTCCCTGTGGGCTACCCCTCTGGTCAGTCACAGCAGCAGGCAGGCGTGTTGTAAGCTGCCCCGGTGCTAGTGGGCACCAGATGAGCCTAGTGCGTGTCCCCCCGGGAGGTGGTTTAGAGACAATCGTCTGCTCCCTGGGAGAGGGGTTGGGCTTGATTCCTGGCTCCCTACCAGAATTTCCTTGGCCCATGAGGGCAGAGCTGAGGCTCCAGCACTCCCTGCATCAGGTGCCAACTGGTGTCCTGGCTGGAGGTTGCGCTCCCAGTGACCCTGGGAGCCCCCCTCATTCCAGGTCGTGGGTCTGTGTCAGGCCAGGCCCAGGGCATGAGTCTGGCAGGCAGGAAGTCAAGCCACCAGTGCCCTAGATGCAGCTGTTGGTGAGCAGAGGCCCTGGGTGGAGGCGCCAGTCTTGCTGGGGCCTGAGTTCAAATCCCACCACTGCTAAGGCCCTCTCTGTCATGTCCCTGCAGCACCAGTGTGAGGGCAGCATGCCCGTCACACAGCTTCACGCCTACATTGCCGAGTGCAAGGACAGCCCCAAGTCTGGCAAGTTCCGCCGAGAGAGCACCTCTTCCTGCTCTGTCTTCTGCTGCTGTGAGGGGTACGTGTGCTGGGCTGGTGTGACCTGGACCTCTGGGCTCTGGGTGCAGACTGGCAGTGGGCAGGGTTGCAGTTGGGGGCTGTAGCTGAGTCTGCTTCTGCTTTCAAGGGGACACAGGCTGCAAAGTCACTGTCTCAGGGAATATCAGGGGCTGTGGATTGGGACAGAGAACCACTGGCAGAGCATAGGGGAAGCCCAGGGCCGGGATGCAGAGGGGCAGGGCAGCAGAGGGGACAGTGGACTCTAAACAGGTGCATTTCCTCTGCTCTCTGGAGCTGTCTTAAATTACAGGCAGGAGCCTCATCCCAGGGGAGACAGCATGTCACTGGTGGCCCCTAGGGAGTGCAGGCTGACGTGGGGAGGGAGAAGAGGTCCCCAGCACAGGAGTTTGGGTAGGAGTGAGCCCCAGATGTGGGGATAAACAGCAACCACCAGTGCCCAGGGATGTGGTGCCTGCAGAAAAGCTGGTCCTGGTTCCTGCTCTGCCAATGGTGTGCCCATGGGCATTGGAGTGAGGGGTGTTTCCATGGTTGGGAGGAGCTCATGGTTTCCCTCACCCCTCTGCAGGGCCCCACTGGAAGAGAATGCACTGCTGGTGAACTGAGCCTCGCTGCCGTGGGAGACTCGCGCACCCCATGGAGCTGCACTGCTGGGGACCTGTGCCAGTGTAGGGGCCTGTCTGGACGGCCTGGTCTGGGGATGGAGCTGCCCCGCTGCCACCCAGGCCCCTCTTCCCGTGCCCGATAGCCATTCCTCCTGCTGGATACCAGTGACCCATGGCAAGAGTGGGCTAGGCTGACCCTGAGTGGTGTGTGCCCCTTACAGAGGCGAGGCCAGCCTCTTTCTGCAGAGTGAACCCTGGACCTATGGGCCTTGCAGTGGGAGCTGCCATGGCTTTGGAGCACCCGCTAGTTCTGTGTGACTGGTTCTCACCAGGCTGCATGGTCCTTGGGGCAGAATGGAGGGGAGAGGCTGAGGGCCCCACTCAGGCCAGCTGAGGACAGAGCTTGGCAGGGAGGCTAGTGTGTCCCCAGCACTGGAAACAGCATCCACCCCCACCCCTTACTGCTGAGAGAGAGCTCCCCCCGCGACCCGAGCCAGGGGCCTGCTGAGAGTGGGTCACTGGGTGCTTGGCCATGCCCATATCCCACTTTGGGTGCCCCATAGCTCCTGTCCTCAGAGACTTCTTGCCTTAGCAGTACCTACAGGACATGCAGCTCCCCTGTCCCTGCTCTGTGGGGGCTGTGGGGCAGCACATGGCCTGCTCCTCAGTTGCTTGCCCTCCTCTCTCCTTTCCTGCCCCTGTTCCTTCTGGTCCAGAGAGGGAGGAGCCTTGCCCTGCCCTGTGGTATCAGGAGATTCCTTCAGGTCCAGAGCTCACTGCATCTCTGTAGGGGCTGGGGGAACACTGCTGCTCCCCTCATCTGACCAATTCTCCTGGGAGGACCTGGGACCATCTCAGCAGTTGTGTTCTGGGCATGTCCCCTTCGTGCTGTTGCTGGCTTCTCCTCACATAGATTTCATAGACGTTAGGGCTGGAAGGGATCTCGAAGATCATCAAGTCCAGCCCCCTGCCGCAGGGGCAGGAAGTCAGCTGGGGTCAAAGGATCCCAGCGAGATAAGCATCCAAACGCTTCTTGAATGAGTCCTGAGTAGGTGCCTGCACCACCTCTGGAGGGAGTCTATTCCAGTTCTTGGGGGCTCGGACAGTAAAGAAATTTTTCCTTATGTCCAGCCTAAAATGGTCTTGGAGGAGTTTATGACCATTGGTCCTTGTTTTCCCTTGGGGCACTCTGGCGAACAGGCGCTCTCCCAGATCCTGATGTACACCCCTTATATACTTATAAGCAGCCACCAGGTGCCCCCTGAGCCTGCACTTTTCCAGGCTGAAAAGCCCCATGGCTCAGCCTCTCTTCATAAGGCCTATTCTTTTGTTCTTTGATCATGCGTGTGGTTCTCTTCTGGACTCTCTCAAGCTTCTCAACATCCTTGAATTGTGGAGCCCAGAATTGGATGCAGTACTCCAGCTGTGGCCTCACCAAGGCTGAGTATGGTAGGAGGATGACATCCTGAGATTTACTTGAGAAGCATCTGTGGACGCAAGCCAAAGTATTGTTTGCTTTGCCAGCTGCGACATCGCGTTGGTGGCTTATGTTCATCTTGTGGTCAATCATGACCCCCAAGTCTCTTTCAGCCGTGGTGCTAGCAAGCGTAGCACTGCTAAACCTATAAGCATGCTGCCGTTTTTTTCTCCCAAGGTGGAGTACCTTACATTTATCTATATTGAATATCATCAAGTTTGTATCCGCCTACTTACTAAGTTTATCCAGGTCAGCCTGGATCACTAGCCTGTCTTTTGGTGTGGACACTATGCCCCAAAGTTTAGTGTCATCAGTGAACATAGCCAGTGTGCTTCTGACACCAATGTCCACATTGTTGATAAAGACGTTAAAGAGAACCAGTCCAAGGACAGAGCCTTGGGGAATGCCACTGGTCACGGAGCACCATGATGATTCGCTACCATCGACCACTACTCTCTAGGTCCGACCTCGGAGCCAATTACCCAGCCATTGGACTGTGGTGAAGCCAAGGTCACAGTTGGTTAATTTTTCCATGAGGAGGTCATGGGACACGAGATCAAAAGCTTTTTTAAAGTCCAGATATATGATGTCAATCTCTTCTCCCTTGTCCGGATGATATGTCACCTGGTCATAGAAGGAGATGAGATTGGTCAGGCAAGACCTACCCACGACAAACCTGTGCTGGCTGTCCCCCAGGATGTTGCCTTCAGCCAGCTTATCCAGAAGGGTCTCCTTGATAATTTTCTCCGGAATCTTACCGGGGATTGAGGTCAAGCTGATTGGCCTGTAATTCCCGGGATCAACTTTCTGCCCTTTCTTGAAGATGGGTACCACATTAGCCTTCTTCCAGTCTTCAGGTACTTCACCTGAGGGCCACGAATTTTCAAATATTTTTGCCAATGGTTGGGGTATGACACCTGCCAACTCCTTGAGTACTCTAGGGTGTAATATGTCCGGGCCAGCTAACTTGAAGGTGTCTAGCCTCTTGAAGTGATCCTTTACTAAATCAACACCGATGCTGGGTATAAATATGCCTTCACCTCACATATCAATTCTCTTCCCTGCAGCTGTGCTGGCACTGCCTGGGATACTGAGCAGTGTCGTCCCCTGCATTTGGACAGGCTGGGTTCATGTTGAAGCTTATTCCAGGTATGGTTTGCCTGAGCAGGTCCTGCACAGAGTGAGGGCCTGGCTCAGTCCCTTCTGCTGCCTCTGGGGTTTGAAAAGCTTCAGAGGCCTTAAAAAGCCCCCTTGCTTTTCCTTGCTTCTGCTGGGACCTTGAGATGTATGGCAGCGTTGAAGCACACTTCCCCTGGCAGCTGCAGGGTCTTGCAAGGGGTTGGCAGATGCCTGTTCAGTTGGACCCAGTGAGTCGTGTCTGCTCGAGGCTTCTGCCACCACATCCAGAGCCCCCTGGGTGCCATACCTCTGGTACCCAGGTGAGCCCTGCCCCTGAACGGACAAGCAGGGAAGGCTTCTAAAGTCCTTGGTCCTGCAGCCTGGCCACAAAGTCCCACTTTGAGACTCTGCCCCCCACCCCTTCTGTGTCCTCTTGGGCACCTTGGCACTTTAATGTTTCTTGAATCAGGTGAGTTTAGAGATTGCTGCTGTGACCAGCCACAGTTCTAGGCATGCTCCCAGACTGGCTCTGGAAAGGTATGCTTGGAAAGGGGCACTGCCAGTGGCAGAGCCCACACTTGTCCAGTTTTGGGGGTCCCTGCTCCCCTCCCTATGGGTCTGTTTAGATCCCACCAGGGGCTGGCTCCCCTGGGTTGCACAGCTGCAGGGCCCTGTTTTCTTCTTTAGCATTGCCCCATTTCCCTGCCCTGGGATGCAGTCTTGGTTGCCCTCTGCTTCCCCCATCCTCACTCCCACCATGTCTGGTGGCAGCGTCCCCCCGCTCCTCTCACCGGGTCACCACTACAGGCCTTCCCTCTCCCCTGTGGCTGCCTCTTCTCTGCATTGGGGTTCCCAGAACAACCCCCAGCTTTCTCTCACCTGGCTGAAACCAGACCCAGGGGCAGGCATTTGAGGCTGGACAAACTCAGACTAGAAAGGCGCAAACTCTGCAGTGAGGTTTGTTGACTGGGGCCCAGTTCTTCAGCAGCATTGAACCAGTTGTAGGGGGCCAGATGAGATGGCTCCTCCTGCCTTGGTACACTGATGCAGGGAGGAGGTAGTGTCCTGGGGGTGGGATGTGAGGGTGCCCTGGCTTCCAGCTCCTGTTCCCAAGGCGGTTTCTTTCTCCTGCCCTAATGTGGGACACAGCATCCCCAGTGTTCTGCCTGGGCAGCTCCATCAGGAAGGGCTGCAGCCTCAAGCAGGTTTCCCTTCTAGCCACCTCTGCCATAGTGGGGGTATGGGGCTCCTCTGGGCTTGCCAACACCTTGTAGAGCTCTGCCCTTTCCTGGAAGCTTTGCTGGATGATGTGAGTTCAGGCCTGGCTGCCACAGCCTCACACTGCAGGCATGGGGAGGTGCCTTTTTGTAGGTGGTGCACCGCCACGCTCAGGCGGTGCATGTGCACCTACGTGCACCCCTACACATCGCCCCTGTGGCAAGTAGAGTCACACAAGGAGCAATGGGTCACAAACTGACAGAGCAGATTTGGGCTAGATATCAGGAAAAATTCATTCACAGTAAGGGTGGCCAAAATTTGGACTGGGCTCCCAAGGGAGGTGGTGCTCTTTCCCACCTTGGGGGTCTTTAAGAGAAGGCTGGATAGGCACCTGGCTGGGGGCATCTGGCCCAGCTCTCTTTCCTGCCCAGGCAGGAAAGAGGACTTGACGATCTGTTGAGGTGTCTTCCGACCGTAGCATCTATGAATCTCAATGGTGGGGCATGACTGAAGTAGGGCAGGACTCTCAACTGCTGGTGGTTGATGGGAGAGGAGGTTAAACCAGTGGTTCTCAACCTTTTCAGACTTGAATCACCCTTCCTTAGCCTCAAGCAGGGGCAACGTGTAGGGGGCGCATGGGTGCACATGTACCCCCTGAGTGTGGCAGTGCACCTCCTACAAAATGGCGCTGCTGACAGTGTTGGCGGTGCCTGCAGGTGGTTGCCTCTCACCACCACATTGCTGACACTGCTGGTGGCATCTGCAGGCGGTCCGCGATTGCCGCTGGCCCTGGTTGGTGCATGCCACCCCTCCCCCCCCCCACAGTGCCGGTGATGTCTGTGGGAGCTCCACGCTTACCGCCACTGTGCTCCCGTTGCTGTTGTGCCCCCCCACGCGCTGTTAATAGCTCCAAGGCCCACTTGGAAAATGCCAACTCTTTAGTTTGTACTTCATTTTTTTACCTACAGAAAAACACTAGAGCAATTTTGTGGCAAGCAACTCAGACAGGCACAGCGGGCCAGAAGGTTTTTAATGCTCCAGATTCCTCTTTGAGATCCCTGGGTTTATCTTAACATGTAACGGTGCTCACACTGCGTGGCACCCTGCACCACCCTTGAAAGGTTCTCAGGGTTCCCTGGCTGAGAATCACTGCCTTAAACCAAAATCCCCCTTGCAGTGCTACTCTTCACTGAAGGAGGGGCCCGTGGCTGGGCCATGCCCAGGGTGCACAAGGCCAGGTGGTGGGGGCTGGGACTGTTTACTTGCCGGGGGGGGGGGGAAACGGGGACCCTGGCACTGGGGCTGTTTACTTTGCTTTGGATGGGCTGCGTCTTCCAGGCGCCAGGCAGGGCAAGTCAAGGGCATGTTTTGTAACAAGCAGCTGTTCCCTCTGGGGAGCAGGAACAGCTCTGCATTGTTGCATAGCGTTCCCTTCTCTCCATCCCCCCCACCTCTGGGAACAGCTTTGCCTGCCCTCTGTCTTTGCCAAGCTGGGGAGGGTATCTCTATCCCTTGCCTCAGGGCCCTTTGTAGCTCCAGGGATGCTCTGCCCTCTGACAGCAGGGCTCCCATGCCAAACTCCCTCTCTGCAGCCAAATCATGGCTTGGCTGCTGCTCTGCACTCTGCTCAGCAGCCCCCTAACCTTGTGAGACAGACCCAGAATCTCCTCACCACGTGCCCAGGACTGCCACAATGATGTTCCTGTGCCAGCCCCATGGGCCCCCCCAGCACTGCCCATGGTCGCTGTCCCAAGCATGGCTGTGCTCAGCTCTTCTCTGGCAAGGCCACACGAGGCTAACAGTGAGGGCTTGCACACAGTGTCTGTTGGTCCTCCCTGCTCTCACCTTCCCTGCCTCTGTCCCACTGGGCTTGGCAGCGAGGCATCATCCTGGGGCATCATCCGTGCAAGTCTCACAGCACTCGAAACATTCCCTTTAATGCAGCCTGGCTCTCAGTTAGTGGAGAAAAGGCTGGAAGCATCCGTCCAAAAAAGCTCAGCCAGCAGCGGGACAGAGAGACCCCTCCCCACAGCAGCCCCTGCTCAGAGGTGGGGAAGGCTGTACCAGAGTGAGTCCGACTTGAACGGGACTGAGCCCATCATGACACATCCAGCATGGCTGCTTCCGTCAGCTCTTTGGTGCCTATTGCCTCTCACTTCACAACCACCTGCCTCTGTGGGGGCCTGGACCAGACAGCAGAAGCAAGCTCCCCCACAGCGTGGCCATGACTCCCAGGCTCTGGCACCTGTTGATGCGACACAAGCCCCACCTCCCCGCCACTTGACATGCCCTGTGGTGCCTCCTGCTGCCATCACCTGTGGCTGTGGTCCTGTTAAGACTGGACTGCTGCACAGTCCCTCTGGGCGGGGTAACACTAATACTGTATGGCCTATGTGTGTAATACTGATGTCTTTTTAATATGCGGATGATAACTGGAACCAGTAAATGTGTCATGCTTTCCTGGAGAGCTGGTGGAGTCTCTGGGCTGCGGCATGGGGGGAGGTGGGGTACAACACTGCCAGTGCTTTGGCTTCAGTGTAGAGGTGGTTTGGTCTGCACCCCCCTTTTGCTCTCCCCAGGTCTGGCTGGCATGAGCGAGGTGGAGGCAGGGGCATGGGCAGACGTAAGATTTTGAAAAGGGACATGCAGAGGGTGAGGTGCATCATCACATGTAACACAGTGTCTATTTTTCTCCAGACACAAGGAAACTAGAAGCTTTACTGATTTGCTAGGGGCCTAAGGCTGGATGATTCAGTTTAAGACTGAAACAAAAACAAATACCATTTCATTGGGATGAGTCAAAAACACTGCAGGGCTGTGAAACAGGAGCTACGGGGCCAGGAGCAGCTACAGGCAGCAGAATTGCAGGAGAAAGGCTGGCGGCATTACCACAGCCAAAAGAGAGGGCTGTTGACACACGTGGAATGAAGAGTTTAGACCAGGGGTGCTCAACCTCCAGCCGGCCAGCCAGTTTCAGCCCATGGAGCCATGGCAGGGGTTGGGAAATCTTGCAGTAGGGGAGTGGGGGCAGTTAATATAGTCACCTCCCCGCCCAGATTCCTAAAAGCACATTGAGGGTGGGAAACACTGCTCCCCTTGCGGCAGCTGGACCTGGATTGCATTAACCCCCTTCCCCCTCCATGGGGTTGGGGTGCAGCTGGGCTGCCCCCCCCCCAGCCAGATGGGCGCGGGAGGACCAGATCGGGCCCTCCAGCTACATGTGACCCCCGGAGAAACCATCCCGTCTGCCCCAAGTGCTGGGCAGGGGGTGAGCGCACTGGTTAGACAGACACGGGGGGGGGGGGGGAGCGGCGGAGCGGGAGGGAGGCCGCCCCAGGTTGCCTCTGGCGGGTGCGAGGATGGGACGTGGAGTGCGACGCGAGAACAGGCCCTGGCCCGGGGGTCCAAGGGCTTGGAGGTCCAGGCCCAGGGTTCCCACACAGGGTCAGGGCGTGTCCCTTGGGTGCCTGAGCCCGGTCCCTGGCACCAGGTGGGGCACGGCTGGGACCACCCCCTCCGCCGGCACGCGCGGGGATCGGGCCATGCTGGGGGAGGGGCTGCCCCCGCTGCCTCCCCTGCTTCTCCTAGCATGGCGGCCGAGCACAAGCTGTCGCGTTCTTATAATGTCATCGCGCAGTGCCGCCTGGCGCCGCGCCTGTGCCACTCCCAAGATGGCTCTCCTTGCTTTCGCCCGCCGCCTTGGGCCCTCCCAAGATGGCCGCCGGATTCCGTCGCGCTCCGGGTGACGCGACCGGGCTGGGCCGCCAGGAGAGGGGCGGGGCCGGAGGGGCGGGGGCAGGGCTTAAAGGGACCATGACCCAGCTGCAGCGGTCGCGTCCGTACCTGCCCCGGCGGCCGGGCTGAGCCGGGCGGCGCCGCGGTGAGTGCGGGCAGGGCGCGGCTCGGTTCCCCTCTGCCCGCCCCGGCCTGCTGCGGCGGGAGCCCGCGGGGCAGGGCCCGGCCCGCTCCATCCCCAGTGCCCGGGGCGGGGCGGGGCGGGGCAGCCTGGCCCTGGCGGGCGGGAGCCGGAGCCGGAGCCGGGCACCCAGGCTGCAGGGGGGCGGCCCCTGCTCCCGCAGCCCCCGGGCCTCGGGTCCGTGCGGCAGGCGGGAGGCCCTGGTGCTCGCTCCCTGCATCCTTTGGGCTGGGAGGCAGGTGCCAGCGAAGCCCGCGCGCAGCAGCTGTGCCCTGCCAGGGGGCTGCAGACCCCGCCCCGCCCGGGTCCGGGGGTGGGGGCCGAGCGCGGCGCGGAGAGCTAAGCAGCAGGGCCCAGGCTGGCACGTGCGGGACGGGCTGGGCTGCAGAGGCGTTGATGTAGCCACGGGGCTACTGGACTGCGCAGGCAGCAGCCTCCCTGTCCCGCGCCCTGGCCGTGTTGCTTGGCTTGAGGTCGCTGCTGTGCATCGCCTTGTGGTCGGGGGCAGGCGGGCGAGGGCTGCAGGGCCCCTGCTGTGGAGGGCCGTGAGCGGTGGAGCCTGGCAGTGCTGAGCCCAGCGCTGGAGCCCTGCCAGCCTTGCTGCAGGGGAAGGAAAGGTGCCGTGCCGAGCTAGGTGCCCTTGGCCCAGCGCATCATGAGCACTCAGGTGTGGTGGCCTGGGCTCGGCCTGCCCGCACTTAGCAGTATGTCAGCCCTGCCTGGCAAGAGCTCCTAGTCTTTGCTGGTGACATAGCTGCTGCCTCTGCCTGAAGCTCAAGTGCTGGCATCTGACCTAGCACCCCTGGTGATGCCAGCTCCCAAGGGGCCGTGCCACTTGCCCCAGCCCCAAAGCCTGCTGCCTGTTCTGCCGAGCGCCAGCTGGGCTGGGCCTGACCTGGGTTCAGCTGGAGGGCTGGTGGGGCCGCTTGCTTTCTGTTCTTTGTCTGTGACTGGCTCCTGCTTCCTCCAGGCGATGATGGATGCTGGCCCTCTTTCTGGTTGCCGTCTCTGTGACGGACGTAGCAGATGTTTGGGGTTCACAGGTAACATGGGAGCCCCTGAGCTAGTCCTGCCTGGGTCTGTCTCGGGATGACGTTCACTTTCAGACCTCAGGTGCTTGTCCAGCCTGCTCCTGGCACAGGAACTCCAAGTGTCCACAGTCGCCTTGTACTGGGGCTAGAGAGAAGTGTCTTGTCAACCCAAGGCTGTTGTGGGTGCTGCCCGTAGCACTGTTGTGGGCTGGGCAGTGGCCCCAGCTCTGCTCCCTACAGGGTTTGCAATGTCCTTGGAGGAGCTGGTGCCAACTCACTGGGGGGGCAGTGGGTCAGACCAAGTGCAATGTGTGGTGGAGCAGGTCTTGTGCTAGGAGAGTGCTCTTCCAGGTCCCAAGCCCTTGGGGTCTCCCAAGGACATTGGTTTGGATCTGAACCTGCTGCTGAAGGTATGAGCCTGGACAGCGCTTATCCCAGGGCTGAGGTGTGGGCCGTGCCCCCTGTGCCCTTGTCTCTTGACAGGGAATCTTCCAGGCAGGACTTGCCTGGACACCTGAAAACAGACTTGCTGCTCTGGATGCAGCTGAGGGGCCTGACTCCTGATAGCCCCAGCTCCTGGAGTTGGGGGATCTTGGGAGCATCTCTGGCTTCTGTGTCCCTGAGTGCAGCTTCCTGCTGGGATGGAGCTCCCCTGGGAACACCTCCTTGGAAAGCCCCAGTAGTGTCAGAAGGCTGGGTCCTGTCTCTGCCTTACTCCCAGCTGGGGGTGTCACCTCTTTCTTGGGGTGTAACTGGAACAGACTGATCAGAGTCCCCCTCCCCTTGTTGCTCTGTGGGTCCCAATGCAGGAGCTGGCCTCAGGGCAGAAAGCTATTGTGCCATCCTGACTTCTGCTCTGTGTCAGCACCAGGCTGTGCCCTGTGTATTCAGGGCCCTTTGTCCCTTGGGCACAGGAGAGCAGCCAGGCCCTGCATCAGGGTGGAGCACGTGGCTGTTCATTCACCCAGCCCCCTGGCTGTCTCTGGGCTTGGAGCAGGCCTGCAAGCCTGCAGGTTCCTACCTGCCCACTGGCTAACGGAGGCACCAGGGCTCTTCTCTCAGTTCTTGTGACTGCTTCCATGCCATCTGCCTAGAGGGAAGCCAGTTGAAAGGGCAGAGCAGCGGTGCACTGCTGGGGTGAGGGCTGTCAGCCTGGAGGAGCAGAGAGTACTGGTGGGGACCAGCTGATCATTCTGAGCAACATAGGGTACTTGACCAGGTGGGTTTGTCCAACAGCCTTCTCCCACCCTGTGCGCCACAGCTCAGCTGCACCTGCCTGTGGCTTCAGGAACAGAGGTCACCTGTCTCACCAGCCCAGCAGGAATGGCATCCTGGAAACTCCTTGCAGTTTCAGGGGACCTGGTGGGCAGGAATCCCTGGTCCAGGTGGGCCTGGGTAGTGTGGGCTGCTTCCCAGCTGTGTACTGAGGGCAGAGCTATGTAGTGCCCCATGGGGAGTGGGGCTGGAGCTACAGGAGACTTTGGAGCTATTTACTAGGAGCAGGGCTAACACTGTGCTGAACAGGAGGGGCAGAGCCCAGCCACAAGCTCTGGAGATCCCTGCTCTGCTGTTGGCACAGTGCCTTTTCAGAATTGGGCACCTTGGGGCACAGGTGCTGCCTTGACAAAGCAGGCAAGAAGTGTGAGCGGTGTATCATCGCCCTGCACAGAGCTGACGGTGCCTGCAGCCAGGTTGCAGCTCTGCTCAACTTCCCCTCCTTGAGGCCCAAGAGGAAGTACTCTGGGCTGAGCTGGGTTGCATAATCCAGTGGGATGTGGTGGGGGTGGGGATAGCTCCCCCTTTGCAGGCATAAAACCCTCTGGTACAAGGTGAAGCAGGCACTGCAGTTCTGGGGAGCACCAGGGTTTTAGCTGCTTGTTCTTGGCCTGGACCTGTCCTGCCTGGGGTGTGCAGTGCTTTTGGCATCCAACAGTCATTGACGGTGGTAGCTGCTTCCTCTTCCTGAGGCTTTGGCCTTGGTGGGGGTGCTGGGGGCAGCTAGATTCCAGCCACTGGGGTATGCACAGGGGGCATGCCGGCTGGGCACCTGGGCCCTGCGTTCAGGGCCTGGAGCCCCATTATCCTGGTAACGCATCAGAGCTGCCCCTGCCCTGCCTTGTAGCTTGGCCCCTGGCCTCCTGGTGTGGGCAGGACATGGCACTCTCCTGGCTCTGTCCGGCTTTGCTGCATGCCTGGGCCATGCATGGCACATCAGCTCAGTGAGTGTCTGGTGCTTGCTATGGTCCATGAGGCTAGTTGTGGGTGCTTGGCAGGGCTGGCCTGATGCCCAAGGGTGTGTGGACATGGCAGCCATGAACACCAGCAGCCAGAGGGAGGCTGTGCAGTAGGAACTTACCGGGGCAATTAGTGCCTGCCTCCTTGGTGGAGGGGATGAGCCCTGTGCTGTCAGTCTGTCTGTCTACAGCCTTCCCTCCTGTGCCTGCCAGGGTTGCTCTTTCCTGGTCTGTGCACAGGCTGGAGGTTGAGGTCACGGTAACTGTGGCCTGGGCAGCAGGAACCTGTGATCTGTGCCTAGGGAGGAGTGGACAAGGGGCAGTGGAGTTAGCCTGCCCTGGTGGGACCCGGGGCAGGCTGGTGGGTGGGGCCCAGGCCTGGACCTGCTGGGGTCTGGGATTGGAAAAGGACAGTTGATGCCTTGGGATGGCACTGTGGGAGGGGGTGGAGCAGAGGTTGTTCCTTGATGTTGTGGGTCTAGGAGCTGTTCTGGGGTCCCTTGTGGCTGCTGTGACCATCTCTGCTTGTCTACAGGCTCCTCTATGGGCTGGGACTGCCAGTGGGGCTGGCAGCAGACATGGGGCAGAGTGAATCGGAGCCCCAGGAGGAGCAGGAGGTAGGTACTGCCAGCAAGGGCGGGGAGGGCAGGGGGTACTTTGTGATCCTGCAATCACTAGGGCGAGCTGGTTGCCTGATTTCACCCATGCTGGACCCCCCACAACCTGCCAGGATAGGCCAGCTGAGCAGGGGCATCATGTGAGGGCTGCCAGGGCATTCAAACATTAAGCAGAAGGCTGTGCTGCCACTGACAAATGGAGGATGAAGAGGCAGGGTTTCTAGGAGATTCATAGATGTTAGGGCCAGAAGGGACCTCAATAGATCGAGTCTGACCCCCTGCATAGGCAGGAAAGAGTGCCGGGTCTAGATGACCCCAGCTAGATGCTTATTTAACCTCCTCTTGAAGACCCCCAGGGTAGGGGAGAGCACCACCTCCCTTGGGAGCCCGTTCCAGACCCTGGCCACTCGAACTGTGAAGAAGTTCTTCCTAATGTCCAATCTAAATCCGCTCTCTGCTAGCTTGTGGCCATTATTTCTTGTAACCCCCTGGGGCGCCTTGGTGAATAAACCACCAATTCCCTTCTGTGCCCCCGTGATGAACTTATAGGCAGCCACAAGGTCGCCTCTCAACCTTCTCTTGCGGAGGCTGAAAAGGTCCAGTTTCTCTAGTCTCTCCTCGTAGGGCTTGGTCTGCAGGCCCTTAACCATACGAGTGGCCCTTCTCTGGACCCTCTCCAGGTTATCCGCATCCCTCTTGAATTGCGGCACCCAGAATTGCACACAGTACTCCAACTGCGGTCTGACCAGCGCCCGATAGAGGGGAAATATCACCTCCTTGGATCTATTCGTCATGCATCTGCTGATGCACGATAAAGTGCCATTGGCTTTTCTGATGGCTTCGTCACACTGTCGACTCGCGTTCATCTTGGAGTCCACTAGGACTCCAAGATCCCTTTCCGCTTCCGTGCCACCAAGCAGGTCATTTCCTAGGCAGTAGGTGTGCTGGACATTTTTCCTCCCTAGGTGCAGCACTTTGCATTTCTCCTTGTTGAATTGCATTCTGTTATTTTCTGCCCATTTGTCCATCCTGTCCAGGTCTGCTTGCAGCTGTTCCCTGCCCTCCAGCGTGTCCACTTCTCTCCATAGCTTTGTCATCTGCAAACTTGGACAGAGTACACTTCACTCCCTTGTCCAAGTCGCTGATGAAGACATTAAAGAGTATCGGTCCAAGGACCAAGCCCTGCAGGACCCCACTGCCCACACCCTTCCAGGTCGAAGCCGACCCATCCACCATGACTCTCTGGGTGCGACCCTCCAGCCAATTTGCCACCCACCGGACTGTGTAGTCATCCAAGTCACAGCCTCTTAACTTGTTCATCAGCATGGGGTGGGATACCGTATCGAAGGCCTTCCTGAAGTCTAAGTATACGACATCCACCCCTCCTCCTGTGTCCAGGCGTTTCGTAACCTGGTCATAAAAAGAGACTAGATTGGTCAGGCACGATCTGCCTGCTATGAACCCGTGCTGGTTTCCCCTCAGCATAATTTGTCCTGCCGGGCTCTCACAAATGTGAGCCTTAATAATTTTTTCAAAGACTTTGCCAAGGATGGAGAGGCGGGGGTTGGTGACACTTGTCCAGGTGTAGCCCTGACCCCAAATGTTGATACCCTGCCTGACTGCTGTGGGGGCAGCATGGCTGGCTGGAGGGGTGCAGCATTCATGGGAGTGGGGGTGCTTGTGTGGGAACAGCCAGTCCTAAAGGCAAGTAAAAACATAGAGCTTAGTGCACTCAGCTTGGGGGTCACATCTCCTGCCTTTTGAAAGGGCCCAGAGCAGGTACTCCCGATAGGCTGGTGAACAGCCGGGCTTGGAGGGAAAAGCAACCTGGTAACTACAGGGCTACTCATTGAGCCTCAATATTGTGAGGTCTAGAGCAGACCCTGTGTAGAAAGCTATTGCAAGGAAGGGGTGGAAGGCAGCAGGTTCAGCAGAGATGGTACCCAGCTTTCCCCGATTGTTCTCAGACAGCAACCTCTCTTGCTTCCTCTCTCTGGCTGTCAGGGCAGGGCCCCGGGGGAGGTGGCCAGACCTGGTGGGGGCAGTAGGAGAGGCATCAGGTGGGTCTGGCACTAGCTGATGGGCAGGGGCGTGTGGTGCTGAAGCTCTTTGAGGGTCAGTCTGGGAGCCCAGTGTCTTGGCTCAAGCAGCTTGTGTGCCAGTGAAATACAGCACCTGAGGCGTGGTTAGGAAGAGCATCTGAATATCTCACAAGCAGGGCTGAGTAACCTTGGACCAATGTAGAAGGAATGGGGTGAGATCCAGTGGTTCCAGGAGTGCAGCTGTGCTTTTTGGGGGAGGCAGGGGGGAGCCTCTGGGAGCTCAGCAGTGGAACATGTAGGGGAGGAGCAAACCACAGGGGTAGCAGGCAGGCTCCACCTGACCAATGCAACTCCAGGGCATGTTAAGGAAGGCGCTTCTAGGGATGTGTCAGTGTCATTTTACAAGTCTCCAGTGAGTTGCCAAACTGGTGCAGGGATGGAGAAGGGCCATGGGGGTGGACAGGGAAATGGAGAACCTGTTGGAGTCAAGGAGCAAAACTGGGCTTGTCTAGCTGTGCACAGCAAGGTGTGAGAGGGCTAGGCTACTGTGTCTGTGCAGGGGCTGTGCTTGCACAGGATTTATGGGGTGAATGGCCCAGGAGGAGGTTCAAGCTGGATGCTGGAGGCAGATCTGTGCCCATCGGAGCAGGTGTGTTCTGGCACAGCCTTCATTCGTGGCCCCTCAAGCAGGGCTTACATGCTAAACCCCCAGGCTGTCTGCCTCTCTTGCTGAGGGGTGGGATGTGCTGGCTATGACAACAGGGGCTGTGCTCTGACCTGGAAGGGCCCTTCTTGCTGCACATGGCCTCCAAGAAGGGCCCAGGAGATCCTGGAGGAGTAGGATTGGAAGGGACCGGTGGGGGTTGCATCTAGTCCATCTCCCTGCCTGAGGCAGGACCAGCCCCATCCTAAGCAAATCCTTGTATAATCTGCTACTAAAACTACATAGTCAGCACTGCTGCACAACCACAAAGCGCAGCATCCAGACCTGCCACAAGGAAAATGGAGACAACAGTGGCCAATATTCTGCTACTGTGAGGCTTGTTAATATATGCTCAAGAGATCCCAGGAAGAGGCTACACCCTTTGCTATAGAAGACAACCCCTCAACCCCTGCTCTCCCAGTCCATATCAATCTAAGCAGGCTGTAAAATTCCTTCCTGGCCCCAAAGATGGCATTGGTCTGGCCCCGAGCAAAGGGGCAAGACCCTCTAGCCAGGAGCCTCTGGGTTCAAGTTGCAGCAGGCGCAGAGGCACAGCCTAGTCGCAACCCCCAGCCTGAACTGCAGCCAATACCCAACGCTTCTGAGGAAGGCTTAAGAAAAACTCTAACGCACATAGCAGCAAGGGAGGGGAAGTTCCATGTGGTAACCAGCCCCATGTGGCAATCAGCAAAGCCCAGAAGGCTGGGAAACCCCACTGTAGAACCTGGGCATAGCTGTGCCTAGAGCATCTCCAAGCAGTGCCTGCCCAACCTCTTCTTGAACATCTCCAGTGACAGGGAGTCCACAGCTTCCTTGGGTGTCTGTTCCACTGCCTCCCTGCTCTAACAGTGAAGAAGTTTTTCCTGATATCCAATCTAAATTTACTTTGCTGTGACTTCAGTTTATTGGTCCATGTCCTCTTCTGCAGCAAGAGAAAAAGTGCTTTCCCTTCTCTTTCTGGCAGCCCCTCGGGTATTTGCAGACTGCTATCATGTCCCCTCTTAAGCATCTCTTCTGTAAGTTGGACATACCCAGCTCCTACAGCCTCTCCTTGCATGGAGACGACCTACCAGCAGCCTGTCTTGCGGGGTGGGGGGAGGGTGCGTTGGCTAGCAGGACCCTGCCACTCCCCCCCCCCCCCTTCTCCCCTCCCCGGGGCTTCCTGGTTGTCTCCTCAAAAGCACAGTTCTCCCAGCAAGTGTTTGGCCCATTGCATCTCATTGTGGCCTGGTCAGGAGACACCCCTCCTCCAGTCAGGCAGGGGCTGGCTGTGCCTGTGTCTGATCCAGACAGTGGCTGGGTCGAGCACTGCTGGAGGAGTCCAGAGGGGTCTGTGCACCAGCAGGGGGTAGCAGTCCCTCCTTGTGCTGCATGGCAGCCCAGCAAGATGGGGGAGGGAACACCCTGGGAAGGGTGGCAGGTGATGGGAGGCTTGGAGTGGAAGAGTCTGGGGGCTACAGGCCTTGTAGGCGGTGCCGGCCCTGCCTGGGGTGCTCAGGCCTGCTCTGTTCTTCCCCACAGGACACGGCCCTGACAGCCATGCTGCCCAGCATCAGGTACCTTGTGGAGGACCAGTTGCAGACCAGCATGGTGAGTGGGGACGGGGCAGCTAGCAGGACCCAGGACCAGGGGTCAATGTGGCAGCCAGAGCCCCATGAGCCTCTCACTGGGGGCACGTAGAGCCAGGCAGGGGGTCGTCCAAGGGTTGTCTTCTCCCAGCAGAGCAGAGCTGCAAGGCTGGTGGGACTGTTCTGGGGGAGCTCCAGGTGGGCACTGATCTTCCTTCTGTTGCAGCCTGGTCTGAGTTCCTCCTGGAGGTTTTGGGCCCCCTCCTCCCAGGGAATTGTCTCTGAGGCCCAGTGCCTAGCCCCTGTGTCTCTCCAGTGCTGGTGGTGCCAGAGGCTGGCGCTGGGGCTCCAGGTCATGCACAGGGTGCAGCTGGGCCCTGGGGCTGGGAGGGGATTTCGTTTTGAGGTTCTCCCAGCTGTCTGGGGCTGTGCCCACTCCAGCCCCTCTGGGGAGGAGCTGGGGGGGTGGTACCAAGTGTGGGACTGGGCAAGCAGCTGGTGCCCTGCTCTGTGTGTAGCCTCTGCCTGGTGCTGTGGGAGCGTGGCCTGTGCAGGTCCCTGCTCCCAGCCTGGGAGCAGTGCCCATAGGCAGAGTCCTGGCATTTTTCATCAGCTCTGCCCTGTCCTGCTATCTAACAGCTGTGGTCCCATCTTCAGCATCTCTCTTCCTGCAGGTGCTGGGGGTCATGATTGGGGTCAGCCTGTCTGTGTTGCTTATCGCCACCTTGTTCCTTGTACTGGTTCGCCGGCTGCGCCTCAAGAGTAAGTGCCACCTGAGCACTGGGGCAGCCCCAGCATGGTGCTCTTGATAGCCTCTCCAGTGAGTGTTGGGTGGGGGGTATCAACTCCTGCCTGGGCAGTCCATGGGCTTATTGGTTAGTGTGAGGGTTGGCAGTCAGTATTCCAGGGTTCTCCCCCTGTACCCGGCTGCCTGCTCTGGGGCCAGGCCTTTTGGTTTGCTGTGACTCAGTTTCCCCAGCAGGAGGGACCTGGGATTGACTGGGAAGGGCATGGAGCTCCTGGAGTCCTTGGAGTGGGGTGGGGTGGGGTGGGCAGGGCCCTAGGCTGGGAGAGTAGATGAAGCTGCTGTGCTTCATCTCTTGACCTTTGCCTCTCCTCCTTGGGCAGGGAGCAGCAGGCTGGGGTGGGGCAGGATCTGCCCCTTGCAAGAGGGAGCCCACTGCATCCTGGCTCCCAGCACCATTAACCCCTTGTGTCCCTGCTCTCTCTAGAGGTTCCAGCTCAGGAGACACCCAAGTACCGATTCCGCAAACGGGACAAGATGCTCTTCTATGGGCGCAAGATAATGCGCAAGGTACCAGAGGGAAATGGGGACTCTCCACTTGCTTCCCTTTGCCCTTGACCTCACCCTGATGACCATTCCACGTGGCTGATGTCTCTGGGTGCACTGCCTTGTGCCCTGTCCAAGGGTCATGGCCTTGGCACTGTCTCCTGCTGCCCAGCCTGTAGTGTCTTGTGGCTGCCTTCCTGGCTGAACAGACACTGGCACTGCACACAGGCCCTGAGCTCTGAGGTGTGACTATGGTGCTGGGTGCTAGTATCCAGCCCCTCACCCTGCCAGGGCCTAGTATCTTCTGCTCATGGCTGCTGCTCCCTTGTGTCGTTTCATGACTGAAGCAGGTGGTGGGATACCTGGGGCCTGCAGCTCCAGGGCTGGGTCCTGCTTTCATGGTTATGGCAGGGCATTGCTGGGAACAGCTGGCTGGTATGGAGTGCAGCCCTCTGTCCTGCATGCCTGGGAACCTGGCTAGCTGGCAGCTGGCACCCATCTAGGCCTCTGGTCCAGGGGAGGGCAGCCTGCCAAGCAATGGGCTGGGGTAGGGCTGGCTCAGATCCAGGCTGGGGGCATTGGGCGGGCCTGGCTGCAGGGGGATCTCCCTGGAGCTGGTTGGAACAAGCCAAAGTGGCACAGACTGGGAGCAGCAGGAAAGTGCGGCTCTGCAGCCCAAGTCAGTAGCAGCAGTGGGCGGGCCAGTAGCAGGAGAGGATGACATGGGCTCCACAGCCCCAGATGTGAGCAGAGCGCCTTCCTGTGTGGTCCTTGGAAGGAGTCCACAGATCCCGCCTCCCCCTTTGCTGTACTGCCTGCTGCTCTGGAGAGAGGACGGGGGTCACAATGGGAAGGGGCAGCTGCTCTGGCTTCTGCTCAGGGCCTGGCACTAGGCAGGGACTGTCATGAGGTCCCAGTCATCATGGTTCACCCTGGCCTCTCTGGGCAGGTGTCCCAGTCCACCTCGTCCCTCGTGGATACGACTATCTCTAGCACGTCCCGGCCCCGCATGAAGAAGAAGCTGAAGATGCTGAACATTGCCAAGAAGTAAGAGCTCCCTTTGCCCTTGGCATATGAGGTGGTCAGCATTGGCTTGGCTGCAGGTTGTGGGGGCTGGGGAGGGGGAGAGTGACACCCCAGGGCCCAGCCCAGCTGCTGAGAGGAGGCTGCAGCTGGCAGAGGAGCTGTGGAGGGGCTCTGGCATGACCCAGACAGGTGAGATGTGCTGCTGTGGCCCTCTGTGCTGGGGAGAGGGCTGGCCTGGGCCCTTGGGCTTCTGCCCTTTGGTACACTGTGGGCTCTTGGCCTCCAGCCCATCCTGCTCCCCCACCCACTCCTGAATCTAGATTCCTGCGCATCAAGAAAGAGCTGCCTACACTGCAGCTGAAGGAGCCTCCACCCTCAGTGCTGGAGGCTGACCTGACTGAGTTTGATGTGGCTAACTCCCACCTGCCCTCTGAGGTGCTCTACATGCTGAAGAATGTCCGGTGAGTGTCTCAGGCAGGGACCCCAATCCATGCTGGGAGCCCAGCCTGTCTCCCCAGCTACATGGAGTCTAGCCAGTGCCAAGTATGGATGGGAGACTTGCTGGGATTCCCCAGAGCACCTGGATTGGGGGCACAGGTGCAGCAGCAGATGGCACTGTTGCCTCATGCCCATTGCTGCAGCTTGAGGGGGTTGGAGCCTGTTGAGTGGGAGTGGGCACTGGGATCTGACAGTGTAGAGTGTGGGTGCCCGTCCCAGTACCAGCCACTCTGTCTAGCTTGCTGGCTGCTGTTCAGGGTCAGGTGCAGGCTCCCTGATGGGTGGTGTTGCTGGGGGTGAGGGGCTGTGGTTGTGGCTGTATCTGTATCTTCCAACCCCTGCCCCCCCCCCCCCCCCCCGGTACTTGCTTCCAGAAGCAGCACAGTGGGCTCTGGGGGTAGGAGGTTTGCGGTAAGCTAAGCCCCTGATTGGGGTATAGGGAGCACCAGCAGCATTGCCACCTCCCTGCTGGGTGCTGCACTCCTCAGGGAGGCCTGGGGCCCCCAGCTACAGATGCAAGCTCCAGACAGGGGCCGAGGAGAGCTTTTCCGTAGGGGTCTGTACAGGTCTGGAGTCAGGTCTGTCACCAGAGGGCGTTCTCCAGAAAGCAGGGAGTTTGGGACCTGAGAGCTGAAATGCTGATCCCTGAGTGAGCTGGCTGCCTGAGTGGGGAAGCTAGGTGGAGGCTGCACTGTGGTATCTCTGCAGGCCCCAGGTCAGGGGTTGCCTGCCTTCTACAGGCCTGCTCTGTCCATGGCTTCAGCTGGCAGTGGCCTGGGGGCTCCTCAGGGTTGGGTCTTGAGATGCCTCCTACATCTGTGACCCCACCAAAGCCTGGGACCTCCTGGTCAGCCTCCTCCTGGCTCAGGCCAAGTTTTCTATCTGTGTTGCCGGGAAGGTCCCTGAGGACTGTGGGGCCATTTTCCTGGGCTGTCTTCAGTCCCATCCCCAAGCAGAGCACTCCTGGGCAGTAGCTGCCAGCTGTCTAGATACATTTGAGAGTTGGTGGGCACTGTTTGGGGTCCTCTGTTCTGTGTCCCCTGGGGGCACACTTGTTTTGACGCTCTGACTTGCATGCATGTTCCCTTTTGTTTTTTTTGTCCCCAGTAATCGTTGTTTTTTGTCTTCCATTGGCCCCCAACTAGTGGGGGACACTAAGTAATGCAGTGGGCCATGACCCATGGCCTGGACGATTAACAAATAGGCCTACCTGCCTTGCGGCTGACAGGCTGTGTCAGAAGCTGCTCCCCACAGGACTTGGCACTGCCTGCCTGACTGGCTGGTCATCCCTGCAGGGTGCTGGGCCACTTTGAGAAGCCACTGTTTCTGGAGCTGTGCAAGCACATGGTCTTCCAGCAGTTCCAGCAGGGCGAGTTCGTCTTCCGGCCTGGCCAGCCCGACAGCAGCATCTACGTGGTGCAGGATGGCAAGCTGGAGGTCTTCCTCACTGAGCCAGTGAGCCCACAGCTCTGTGACAGTGGATCTGGGCAGGGAGGGGGGGCGGCTGCTACCACAGGGCATCTTAGGGCTGGTGCTGCAGCTGCCCTGGGTGCTGCTGTGGGCTGGGGGAACATGAGGGCTCCCTGACTGTGGACTGTTGCAGGATGGGAAGGAGACCATCATGAAGGAGGTGTTCCCAGGTGACAGCGTGCACAGCCTGCTCAGCATCCTTGACGTCATCACGGTAGCACCCCTCAACCCCACCATGTGGCTGCTCCCAGCCCTCAGACAGCTCCCTGCACTGGAGAGATGGGCATGTTCATTATTGATACCTGATGCATTGATACCATTAATGATACCTGATGCATTGCATAAGCTGTGCCCTCTGCCCTGCTCTGCCCTTTGCTCCTGCCTCACAAACCTCCTGACTCCAGCCCTGGTTCTCTGCTCCTATATGTGAGCCTGTCCAGCACTTCCCCTCAGGACAGGTTTATGGCGCACTCCCTGCTGGTGACAGCACTGCCCTGCTCACCTTCCCACAGTCATGGCCCCAGTACCAGGAGGAGTTCCCCCCCCTCCATAGAGCCTGGCAATGCCAGCCTGACTGGTGGCTCAGTGCCAATGATGTGCTATATCAGGAAGGAGACTCTGGTTGGGAGGGTCCCTGGAGACTGTGGGGCCATATTCCTGGGTTTCGTCCAGTCCCGTCTCCAAGCAGAGCACCACTGGGCAATGGCCGCCAGCTCTTTAGCTGTCTTTGAGAGTCAGTACTTACTGCTTGGGGTGCTCTGCTTGGTGTCCCCTTAGGGTGCACTTGTTAGTGGGTCAGAGGGTCAAAACACATTCCCCTTTGTCACTTTTTTTGCCCCCTTAGTTAATTGGCTCCCCCCCCCCCTCGCTGCCCATAAGTGGTGGCCTTTTTTAATTTAGTGGGCTTGCCCACATAAAAAGGTCCCACATAGGCCAATGATGTGCTACCTGCAGCACTAGGAGCCTTAAACAATGGGGTCTCCCAGATTGCCTGGTTGCTCTCTTTCAGGTAGGGGGTGTCTGGGGGCCCCTGGTGTAGTCTGATGGGGGTGCCCCCGGTGCTTGATTCTTGAAGGGGCACCAGCGACCATACCGGACGGTGTCTGCGCGAGCGGCTGAGGATGCCACGGTGCTGCGGCTGCCAGTTGAGGCCTTCTCAGCTGTCTTTGAGAAGTACCCAGAGAGCCTAGTGCGCGTTGTACAGGTGAGGGAGCCAGGGCTACGTGGAGGGGTGGGCACAAAGAAGCCCCAGGCCTAGTGCATGGGCTTCCTTGACCCCAGCCAGAAGTGCCGGAATTACAGGGCGTTCAGAGTGCCAGGCACTGCAACCAGAGCTAGACCTGCAGGGCAGAGTCTGTGGGCTGAGCCTCCTGCTCTTCTCCTGAGCCATAGCTGTGGGTACTCATGGCCCATTTCTCTTTGGCAGATCATCATGGTGCGTCTGCAGCGAGTCACCTTCCTGGCCCTGCACAACTACCTGGGGCTGACGAACGAGCTCTTCAGTCACGTGAGTGCTGGCTGTACCACAGCCCAGAGCCCAGCCCTGCCCAGTACCCCCTCCCTGCCCCCACTTCAAGCCCCGTGCCTGAAAAAATCCCTGACTGGGGAGGCAGGGGTGTCTCCCCACTCCAGCAGCTCCATGTGCTGTCAGCAGGCTCTGCTTAGCTTCCAGCTGTGGTGTATCTGTGGCTTATAGGCTTAGCTTCCAGCTGTGGATGGAGCCAGAGCCCAGCCTGTCCCATGCTGCCAAGGGCAGCTTGTCCTGTAGGGTGGGGGTGGCTCTGACTTGGTGCAGAGGGAGGGTTCCCCACCTGCCTTGTTGCCCGAGCCCAGTGATGCCAGTACTGGCTGCCATGCTTGCTGCCCATAAGCATGTGGGGAGGTCACCCTTCCCATATGGCTTGGCAGGGGCTCAAAGACTCTGGAAATTAGCACTCTATGGCCAGAGACGGGAGTTGCCCCTTGACATGCTGCGCAGCTCTCTGCTGGGCCACGGGCCATCTGCCCCAGGGGTGAGGACTCTCGTGGCTCCTACCCCACCCCCATTCCCAGGTTGGTGCTACTCTGGGTTCATGGCATGGGAGGGCAGAGTATGCTCCTTGCGCCTTCTATCCTTGAGCCCCATGTGTCCGTCTGTCTGTCCCCCTGTGGCCCTGCCATGGTGACATCGGCATTTTTGTGCTTAGGACATGCAACCACTGCGGCTCTTTCCCCAGCCCAGCCACACCACACGCACTAGCCCCATTCGGCACAGCAAGCGCGTGGCCAGCACCACTTCCATTGAGGACTCCAAGGAGAGTGCTGGGCGCCAGTCTGACCCTGCTGGCAAAGACTTGGGTAAGGACGCCCGCCTGGGTGAAGGAGTACTGGGGCTCCAGGCAGCCATGCAAGTCAGGATGGGACAGAGCTGCCTGGGGAGGTGGGAGGACATAGGGCCAGCTTCCCTGCCTCACCTCCCCCAGAGCTGCAGTGCCTATGGAGCTCTTCCTGCAGCTCTGGAGACAGCCTAGCCATGAGCGCCCAGTCTGAGCCCTGCAAGGGACTGGTGATACTGTCTGTCACCCCACAGCCGATCCGCTGAAGGTGACAGACGCCTCCACGCCACCGCTGCTGAGCCGCTGCATCTCAATGCCTGTCGACATCTCGGGTATGTTGGGAGGGTCCTCCAGGGTGGGGGATGGGCCCTCTTGTGGGGGCAAGGAGGGGAGCTCTGGGCAGAACTTTTAGGACCTGCCCTAGCCTGTGGGAGGGGTGTTTTGGGGGTCAGGTCCAGCAGTCAAAGTGGGAACAGGTCCTGCTTGCAGGGGGAAGGCAGCTGAGGGCACCGTGACCAAGTCTGGCTCGGGCAGGCCCCAGCAAGCCCTGCACTGAGCCCTCTCTGGCCCTTCCCTGCAGGCATCCAGCGGGGTCCCCGCTCGGACTTTGACATGGCCTATGAGCGCGGCAGGATTTCGGTGTCACTGCAGGAGGACAGCACTGGCACTCTGGCCACCTTCTCCCGCGTATGTGCTGGAGGCCTGACCCCCACTCCCACCAGAGTCAAGCTTTGGGCCTGGCACCTGCACAAAGTTGGACTGACCTCTCCACCTCCCTCAAGGGGCAGAGGACAGTGGGCCTGGGCCAGGGGGTCTTCACAGACAGTGTGAGGGCGCAGTGCCTGGGGAGGTGGCATGGGGGTGGGGGTTGCTGCAGCCTTTCCATCACCTGAGCCAGGCTGCATGTGGCCAGGAGGGAGCCTAGCACAGGTCTCTGGTGCTGGCTTGAGTCTCACCTGGGCTCCCAGGGCTGAGGGAGCTGGAACTGAGCCCCAGAAGAGGTGAGGCTGGCCATAGTTTGGGGGTTTTGGGGCACAAGGTAGTGCCCCCGGGGGTCCAGGTGACTGGTGACAGGGCCCAGCACCATTGCTGCAGCAGGCTGAACCACTCTCTCCCCACAGTCCATGTCCCATGAGCCCAAGGAGCGTAAGTCGGTGACGGTGGAGGAGCAGCCATCTGGTGTCTACCATTACAACTACTGCGAGGATGACTCGGTGGGTGGTGACTGCCCCTTCGGGCCCTACCAGGGCAGACAGACCAGTGCCATCTTTGAGGCCGCCAAGCGGGAGCTTGTCAAACTCATGAAGATAGAGGTGAGGGCTGGAGCCCTGTTGCAGCAGGGGGTGGGGAGTCTGGCGGGCCTTTGCTCCCCCAGCAAAACAGAACCCCAGGGCACCCCACCTCAGCCTCTGGTCAGTCCTGCCTACAAGTGGGTCAGGGCAGGGTGGGCTGTGCTTCAGCTCAGCCCTATTGGGCAGCTCAGTAAATTTGGCAGAGCTCTGCCCAAGTTGGGTGCTGACTGCTCCCACCATAACCTCCCCCTCCCCCACCTGCAGCTTGGCCTGGGGTGCCCCAGCATGCACCAGCACCTCCCCACCCCACACTTTCCCCACCAGCTCCCAGGGTTGTGGCCTGTGCTCATGGCTGTCCTCTTTCTAGGACCCATCTCTCCTCAACAACCGGGTGCTGCTGCATCACGCCAAGGCTGGCACGATCATTGCCCGCCAGGGGGACCAGGTGGGTGCTAGGCAGGCTGTTGTGGGGAGCCCCAGGAAGAGGCTGGGGCATTGGGAAATCTGGTGCCAGGGCTTGGGCCCTTACTGTGCACTCCAGGCTAGGCTGGGCCAGCTGGCCTGGCCCTGGAGCTACCCATGCCATGCTCTGAGCTGCTCTCTCCCGGCTGTGTGTGGAGCAGGCTAGAGGCTGACATAGGTAGGGGCCAGGAGCAATGAGGGATTGTGGATGCTACCTTCCCTTGTTGGCGGCTGGGTTGGGAGCATCTTCTGGGGTCCCTGCAGTGGTTGTCCCACGCCCCTTGATTGCAGGGCTTCTGGCACTGCTGGGGGAGGTTCTTTGTGGGGCTGAGCTGTGTGCCAGGGGCTTGGGCAGGGGGCCAATGTTGCCGTGGGCATTCCTGGGAGTGTTCCCCAGGGGCTCTGGCTCTTGGAGACCCTGTGGAGGGGCTGGGGCTGCCATGCCCATGCTGATGCCACCTCTACAGGATGTGAGCCTGCACTTCGTGCTGTGGGGCTGCTTGCATGTGTACCAGCGCATGATCGACAAGGCTGAGGACGTGTGCCTCTTCCTGACGCAGCCTGGCGAGATGGTGGGACAGCTGGCTGTGCTCACCGGCGAGCCTCTCATTTTCACCATCAAGGCCAACCGTGACTGCACCTTCCTTAAGATCTCCAAGTCTGACTTCTATGAGTGAGTAGCCCTCCCTTCCCATGCTCCCAGGGCCAGGGTTTGCACCCTCCTTCCCCATACCCAGCACCCAGTCCACAGCAGTGGTGGCTTGGTTTCTCAAGCTAAGCAGGGACAGCTGGTTTCAGCAGGTGGATAGGAGCCCACAGGGCTGGGAGTATAGCCAGTGCTACCCTTGAGTGATGATGACACGGGCCATGTATCCAGGTCCTGGAGCCTGTAGAGCTGGTGCTGCAGGGCTGGCTTAGCGGGTGAGAACCCCTCAGCTGATTGCTTCCTGGGGTGTGTTTTTTGCCACAGGTTTGGCCCCCGTGGGGGTCAGACCAGAGCCCCTAAAGGGGAAGGGCCCTGAGGATGGGTGCCCTGTGCTAGGTGCTGCTAGTGCCCCCTTGAGGGGTAAGGCCATGTGGGCTTTGCTGCCCAGGGGGCTGTGGCTATGTGCAGCGCCATCCGTTCCATGGTTGGTTCTGTGCCTGGTGGGAACTGTGGCAGTTCAGGCATGGTGGGCACCCCATGGGCATGTGGCTTACCCCCCCCCCCCCCCAACCCTTTCAGGATCATGAGGGAGCAGCCCAGCGTGGTGCTGAGCGTGGCTCACACAGTGGCTGCACGTATGTCGCCCTTTGTGCGCCAGATGGACTTTGCCATTGACTGGATGGCCGTGGAGGCTGGGCGGGCACTATACAGGTGAGGGGGCTCCCCAGAGACCAGCACCTATCTTTTGCACCCCCGCTTGGCCTGGCCTGGCCTAGAGTAATCAGCACAAGGCAGACAAAAATCCCTTTCCTGCAGGGAGAGTGGGGAAACTCCCTCACAGCCTCGGCCCTTCCTGCAGAAGAGGGCCTGGCAGTAGGGCTGGCCTGGGGGGACCTGCCCAGGCTGCTTCCAGCTAGCACCCAGGGCATCTCCCAGTTCTGGCCATGGAGGGAGGGAGGGAGGGAGGGAGAGCCCCTTCTTCCTGGGTGCTGGGGTGAGAGTTGGGGTGGGAGGGCAGGAGTCCAACCACCTTGCTGCCAAGGCCTTCCCAGGTCAGAAGAGCCCTAGGGCTGGTGCTGCCAGCCTGATCCCTGCCTGTGCTGCCCTCCTAGGCAGAGCGACAAGTCGGACTGCACCTACATTGTGTTGAATGGGCGCCTGCGCTCCGTCATCCAGAAAGGCACTGGCAAGAAGGAGCTGGTGGGCGAGTACGGCCGTGGGGACCTCATTGGCGTGGTGAGCTTCTGCCCAGGATGCTGCTGCTATCACCTGTCTCCAAGCCAGGAATGGGCTGCTCCTGGGATGCAGCCTGGCCTGGGCTGCAGATGGTAGAGGAGAGCAGGAGCGGGGCTGGAGCCAGGACACCTGGGTTGTGCCCCTTGAGGGCAGGGAGTGAGGCATGGGCAGTGGAGCCTGTCTGATGCAGCCCTTGTGTTCTGCCCCCAGGTGGAAGCTCTGACACGGCAGCCCCGGGCCACCACTGTCCATGCTGTGAGAGACACAGAGCTGGCCAAGCTGCCTGAGGGGACCCTAAATAACATCAAGCGCCGATACCCTCAGGTACTAGGCAAGCAGGTGCAGCCCCTTCCACCTCTGGCATCATGGCCTCTTCCAAGGCAAGCGCTGGAACTCCTGTGTCCTGGCTGTTCAGCCCCAAGGAACTTGGGCCAGGACTTGCTTCAGCCCTGGTACAGGGGAGGGGGTGCTGGCTAGAGAGCTTCCATCTGCTGCTGGAGGTTCCTGAGCCCTCATGCTATGGGGTGAT
The DNA here is from genome assembly GCF_030867095.1 of Alligator mississippiensis. NCBI lineage: Eukaryota > Metazoa > Chordata > Crocodylia > Alligatoridae > Alligator > Alligator mississippiensis. The sequence continues at coordinate 25,844,998 of NC_081831.1, forward strand.
TGAGAGGTTCAGCCCTCTTAGAGCCTGGGTTGGTGCTTGCAGTTCAGTTTCCTTCTGTTCCTCTGCATCGGGGATGTCAGGCCCAGCTGTGCCCAGGGAGCCAGCTGAGAGCTCTGCTTGCCAGGATGATGTGAGCCTCCTGTGACCTGAGCCCTAACAGCTCCTCCCTGCCCAGGCATCTGAGGGTGTGAGCACACCTGGCATCGCTCTGCCTTGGCTCTGTGATTTCACCAGCAGGGAGTGCAAGAGGCACTTGGCCACCTGGGCTGTGCCCTGCTCCCTGCAGGGGTGGGGGAGCTAGTCAACAGGCCCTGGGCAATCCCTTCTCCTGGTGCTGGGCAGGATGGATCCTGTGGGCTGGCTGGAACCCTCTTGGGTCCCATGTGCTCCAGCTCCCACCCCTTCTCACCATCTCTAATGGGCAGCTGCTGTTTCCCTAAGGTTGTGACCCGTCTGATCCACCTGCTCAGCCAGAAGATCCTTGGGAGCCTGCAGCAGCTGCGCGGGCCTTTCCCAGGTAGGGCAGGGGGGCCTGGCAACCTCCCACTCTTCCTCTGTGGTTGGGGCACAGGGTGCATGTGCACAGAGCAGCCAGGATATTCCTGCCCCTCACTGGGACTCAAGCCTGCAGCTCTCGTGACTGCTGTCAGCGGAATGGGTTGGGGCTGGTGCTTCCCTGCTGTAGCTGCTGCCAAGGCCAGGGGCACCTTGCAAACCTGGCTGGGGATGGCATGGTGCCTACTGCCTTGGCAGCCACTAGAGTTAAATTAGGCCTTGCTCAGCGCCAACAACCAAGCCTGGCTGCTGGCAGGGATGCAGCAAGCTCCCCAACCCCATGTTGGCATGGGGTGGGGAGGCTGGGGGTCAAGCATTGGGCAGGCTTTCTCACCTCAGGCTGGCATGATTGGAGGCACAGGGAACCAGTGAGCACCTGTGGGCCAAGCCTGGGCCTCAGGTTGCCTCTCCTTTGCCTTCAGGCTCCGGCCTGGGCGTCACCTCTAGCTCTGAGCTGACCAACCCGGCCAGCAACCTGTCAACAGTGGCAGTGCTGCCCGTGTGTGACGATGTGCCTATGGCAGCCTTCACTCTGGAGCTCAAACACGCCCTCAATGCCATCGGTGAGTGTTGGCCCAGCTCCCCCCTGACTCCCCACCCTCAGCTCCTTCCACCTACTGAGGCATGGCAGGGCTGGCTGATGGTACCATGAATTCTTCCAGGTCCCACCCTGCTCCTCACCAGTGACATTATCCGGGCACGGCTTGGCTTGTCGGCGCTGGACAGGTATGGAGCTGGGAGCCATGGCATGAGCTGGGGATGGTGGGCAACAGACAGAGGAAGGGCTAGTTGTCCTCCAAGTCCTGGGGCAGGGGCAGGACCATATGGTGCAGGCTGGGTGCCATGGGGGCTGCCTGAGGAAACCCCTCTTGGCAGGGCGGGCATGTCTGGCTAGCCCCAGCCAGTGTTGGGGGGACATCCAAGGGAGCACTGATGACCCCTACCTGGCAGCATCCAGGAATACCGGCTGTCGGGCTGGCTGGCGCAGCAGGAGGACATCCACCGCATAGTATTATACCAGACTGACTGCACCCTTACGCCCTGGACCTTGCGCTGCATCCGCCAGGCTGACTGCATCCTCATTGTGGGGCTGGGTGACCAGGAGCCCACGCTGGGTGAGGTGAGGCCCTCTCCTGCGTGCCTGCTGGCAGCAGGGTCCTGGGCTTCCCTCCTGGCATGGGGCAGGGTGGGGGCTGCATGCCCAGGTACACACTCCATACCACCCCCACGACTGTTCCTACCCCTGCAGCTGGAGCAGATGCTGGAGAACACAGCCGTACGCGCCTTGAAGCAGCTCGTCCTGCTGCACCGGGAGGATGGGCCCAGCCCCTCTCGCACCGTAGAGTGGCTCAACATGCGCAGCTGGTGCTCAGGTCACCTCCACATCAAGTGCCCACGTCGTGTCTTCTCCCGTCGCAGCCCGAGCAAGTTGGTAGGACCCTTGCCCTATGGCCCTTGGGCTGGGCTTTGGGGATCTGCAGACCCTTCAAGGGACTGGGCTGCCCATGGTGTTAACTGGACAGGGCTTGGCCCCGATGGCACTGATGCCAGCTTGGCGATGGCGTTAGGTGCATGGTGCCAAAGTGCTGGGCTGAGCATGGGGCGGAGGGTCCTTTTGCATTGGAGCATAGGAGTGTTTCTATGCTTGGGATGGGTCCTAGCAAGGCTACATAGAGCTGCTGAGCCTCAGTGAATGAGCCTGGCTGCCAGGTGGGGTGGGGTGGGATGGGGTGGGCAGGCACCAGACGGGTGTTGGTTAGGTGGGGGTGCCATGCATGGGCATATCTAGGATTTTGAAAAGGGAGGTGCACATGGTGTGATGCATCATCATGTATAACCCAACATGTATCTTTCTCTAGCTAAAGGAAAAACTAGAAGCTTTACCAATACACTAGGGGGCTAGAAACGATATTATTCAGCTTAAGATCAAAGGAAATATACAGTGCATGTTCCAGTAGTTATATGACATTAAAAAACCCCCCAACAAATTAGGCAAAACGTAGTCAAAAGATATTGTGGCATCAATCCTGTAGTCATTATAGTTAAATGTACATCTCTTATTCAGATTCATAAAACAAAATCTGGCCTTCTTGAGCAGGGCCATTTTTACATATGCAAACACTACAGCACTGGGTGCTTTGAAAAGCACCTGGTCCTGCAATGCTTGCAGTTATGTAAGTGGTGAAATGCGTGTCAGCACTGAGAAAATGGTGGCGGTGTGCTTTTGAACTAAAACACATCAGAGGTGCTTTAGTTCAAAAGCGCACTGCTGCCATGTTCTGCGTGCTGATAGCGCATTTCACCACTTGCACAACTGCACCCGCACAGGGCAGCACAGTTCACCTCAGCTTGCGTGCAGAGCAGGCTTGATTAATTGAGTCTGTTCTGAAGCGGTGGATCTCTGAGTTACGGGGCAGATAAACATATGTATAAATGCCCCTTGAGAGTGCCTTCAATATTTCACTGTCTGTTTTTTCTACACCTCAGTGAATATGACCACACCACAGTTAAGGTCTTTAGCTAGAGCTAAAAGCAGTCTGCAGGGCTGGGAAATAGGACAGTGACATGACAAGGAATGACTAACAGACAGCAGAATTGCAGCAAAAAGGGTAGATGGATTAGAGGAACATCAAGAACATCTTTAAAAAAAAAAAAAAAGGAAAAAAAAGGAGAGGGTCATTACCATGTGCAGAGTGAAGAGAGATTAACAGTGGCAGGAAGATAATGATCCACAAAGTCAATTGAGTTTCTTGGCACTGCCTGACTAGAAATGCTTCTGCCCCACACTGGCAGTTGGCTTTAAACTTTGGGTGGAGCAGAAATCTAAAGGGGGCTGCGCCTGCCCCCTCCTGGATCCCCCACTGGTGCCATGGATAGGAGTAGGGGCTGCAGGGGTCTGTCCCCCTGTCTGAGGCAGTCTCTTGTGGCCCTTTAGCGGGAGATGTACGAGAAGGTCTTTGAGAAAAATGCTGACCGCCACAGCGACTTCTCCCGCCTGGCACGGGTTCTGACGGGCAACACCATCGCCTTGGTGCTGGGAGGAGGTGGAGCCAGGTAGGACCTGGGGGTGTGGGGACTCCTGTGGGTTTTCTGTGCCTGGAGGCAAGCTGGCCCTGTGCTGGGAAGGGGTCCTATGTGCAGAGTGGGGAGCAGGAGTCTGGGCCCCCAGTAGGAGTGGAAGATGACATTGGTCGGGGCTGTGACGCTGCAGTGCATGCTGGGAGTGCTGCCCTTGACCACAGCCAGCCAGATTAGGGGCTGCGTGGGTCAGGCCAAGTCGGCTGACCCCTCCGTCCTGCCTGCAGGGGCTGCTCCCACATTGGGGTGATCAAGGCCATGGAGGAGGCAGGGATCCCCATCGACCTGATCGGGGGTACCTCGATTGGCTCTTTCATTGGGGCCCTGTATGCTGAGGAGCGCAGTGCCGTCCGCACCAAGCAGCGTGCCCGCGAGTGGGCTAAGGTTAGGAGTCAAGGGGTGGGGGCCAAGTTCAGTAAGTCAGAGGGGCACAATGTGCCCAACCCAGGAAAGCAGGGACAGGAAACGGCTCCCCCTTCCCTCGGGATGCCCCAGTTACCCCAAGGCCACTGGGGTGTGAAGGGACATGGCCATAGACTGCAGGGCTGTGCCCACCCATCAGCCAGCAAAGATGATGGCTGCTGTCTTTTTCAGTGTGAGGCAGGGGGCCATGGCACCTTGGGGTGAGCACAGCAGGAAGAGTCCCACTGTCCCTGCCCCTCTTTAGGTCTATTCTGCAGGCTGGGAGCTGTCACCACCAGCCTGGGAACACAGGGCTTCTCTCTTGGCCCTGGGCTGTCCACTCAAGTCATTGTGGAGCCCTGTGAGTTGCAGGGAGGAATCCAGACAATGCCTCTATATGGAAATCTCTGGGCTTGGCAGCTGCCTCCAAAATGTACCTGAGCCAGAGTCACAGAAGGGCAGCTTGGGGCATGTATACAGGGGACCAAGGGCGGCTCTGTGGGTGCCACCTTGGTCTGCAGTTGCGTGCCCAGCCCCCCTCTTGGGCTCCAAGCACCTGCTCCGTCTTGCTGGCCCGGGAGCCTGCACCCTGCATGCAGGGCTATGCCTGAACCCGGCACCCAACATGATCCCAGCTGCCACCTCCTCCTGCAGAGCATGAACTCGGTGTTTGAGACCGTGCTGGATCTCACCTACCCCATCACCTCCATGTTCTCTGGCTCCGCCTTCAACACCAGCATCCACAAGGTCTTCCATGACAAGCAGATTGAGGTGGGTGAGGCTGGGGGAGCTCCAGAGTTATGTCCCTGCCTTGGTAGTGGGGGGGTGTTGCTGTTCTCCAGCTCTGGAGTGCTGTCCTCCCAGCACAGAGCCTGTGGGAGTGGTGCCCCAGCTCCCCTAGGTGGGTCCATGCCCCTGCTGTACTGTGCCCTGCTCACGGGCATCCTCTTTGTTCCTCATGCCTCCCACAGGATTTATGGCTTCCCTATTTCAATGTGACGACCGACATCACAGCCTCGGCCATGCGGGTCCACACAGACGGTAAGAGACTTCATCCCCTGTCCTGTGGCTTGGTCAAGGTTGCTAGGCCATGACAAAACCCCCCTGCACTCTTGGCGCTCTGCCTGATGGTCTCTGCCTCCTCTGTCTGAGAGGGCCAGAGACCTGCCCTGTCCCTTGGGACAGAAGATGCCTGTGGGGCTGGAGGCCTGTTGGCCACACCAGGCTTTCACCACATGCTGGTATGGGGCCATGTGCCTGCTGCACCTGCCTTTCCCCTCCCTGGCACAGGTCTGTTTTTACAGGGTGGGTCTGGTTCAGTCACGGGAGGGTACTGAGCTATGAGCAGGGGGGTCTCGTTGTCTTCAGATGTCCCTGTGGCCCAGGACACCCCCTCACTTGTGGACTCTGGCCCTTCAGCCTCTTGTGTCCTCACACTGCTGGCCTTGCACAAGTGAATGGTGTGGTGTCACAGGGCGGTCCCAACTCTACCACACAGGGGTACCTCCTGGTAGCCTGAGGAGTTGGCCAGGGGTCCAAGGCATCTATTAGGAGCAATGGGTTGAGAGAGGTCCCTCCTCCAGCATCAAGGTGCAAGCATCTGCCCTCAGCTGGGGCACGGGCTAGCCACCATGACAGCGTGAGATGCAGAGCTGGGCTCCACGGACCCTCCTCTGTCAGTGGGGCACAGCAAACCTTTACCTCAACATTCTGGGAACCCAAATGTTCAAGTCCAGGGGTTTCTGCCTGCCAGTGCCTCTGCTGCCTGAGGAGAGGATAGGTCAGGGGTGGTGTTGGGGTGCTGACCTCCCTCCAAGAAGGATGCTGCTTCCTGCAGCTGGACCCAGCCTAGCCTTTTGGCAGTTCGGTGAGAGGGGCTTGCTAAGGCAGTCGGAGAGTATCTGGGTTGCAGTTGAGCCTTCACCAACCAGCCCCAGCCACGTACTGGCAGGCTCAGGCACTCGGTTGCTCTCTTCCCTCACTGGCCCCCTTCTGTCTATAGTGTTCCCACTACTCACTAACCCTGGTAACACCCTCACTGCATGGGGCGTGCGTGGGCAGTGGCTTGGGGCCACTGAGTAAGCGAGCCCACACTGGGCCAGCTGTGGGTGGGGAGGGGGCATGGTTGGGTGTGGGGGGCATATGGTGGTGGCCGGGGCCGGCGTGGTGTCTTTGCCCTGGGGCTGCAGTGGTGGCCATTGTCTTCGGGAAGCAGGGTTTGGGCTGGCTCGGTCTATCTCTGCCTCACGTCTCTGCCAGGCACCGGCGCTCACCTGGGACATTGAGCCATCTGTGGGGTACACTGGGGCTAGTGTCAGCCTGGCTCGCGCCCTGCCTGCTTGTCTGTCCTCTAATGCCAACTAACCCCCACTCACCCCTAACTGTTGCGGGGCCAGAGGGCACAGAGTGGTGGTGGTGGGGGGTGGTGATCTCGTTTCTCCCCAGGCACTGCTGTGGGGCCAGCTGGCTTTTGCAGGACCCCCCTCTTTTCCAAGGGGTCCCACAACTGCAGCCAGAGGCAAGAGCTGGCACCCCTTCCCCAAGGGCTGGCAGGAACCCATAGCTGCCCTGCTGCTGTACAGGATCCACCTTGCAGGGGCAGGATGTGACCGCTCATGCTATGCTATGCCATGCCATGTTATGGTGTAGGGCCATGCCAGGCCTCCCAGCACAGGCATAACAAAGACTGCTCAGCCTGCCTACAGGTACATAGCACCCTTGTGGGCTGGGACAGGAGCCCTGGGGCACAGATGGGTCTAGGAATGTTCTGTGCCTGCTGTTTGTTGGTGGCCAGGCCCTTGCAGGGGGCACAAATCCCCAGCCTGGTGATACCCACACCAGGAATGCCAGTAGTTAGGGGTAGTCAGGGCTGGTCTTGGGCTCAGTCACACTGAGCTGAGGAGAGGCCTGATGGTCCAGTCTAACTTCAGTGGTGTCCTCAGGCAGAAGCTGGGCTGCTTCCCCACAGGCATGGTGGGGAAGGGGTCCAGAGGAGGACCATACCTTTCCGTGGCCTGCTGGCACTGACAAATCCACATGGAAGAGCCAAGGCCAAGCTGCGCTCCAACCTGCTGCAGGGGAGCCCCCCCCACCTCTCAATTCCCTCCTTCTGTTGCACTTGTGTCTCTGGAGCTGCTGTGCTGTGCTGTCCTGTCCTGTCCTGTCCTGTCCTGTGCTGTGTCCTGCTGTACTCCCCTTGTCCCTGTGACTCAGTCTCCTCTCCATTCAGCAGGCAGTGTGTGGCGCTACGTCCGAGCCAGTGCGTCTTACACCCCCTACTTGCCTCCGCTCTGCGACCCCAAGGACAGCCACATGCTTGTGGACGGCTGCTATGTTAACAATGTCCCAGGTCAGCATCTCCTGCTCCCCGCTGGCCCCCCCAGGCTGCGGGCACAGGGGCGAGACGCAGGGCAAGGCCGAGCCAAGGCGGCAGGCCCGGAGCTGGTTCCTCCTTCCAAGCCATGTCCCATCCTTCCCTAGCAAGACCTGGGTCTGTCTGGTTTGAGGACACGAGCCTGGATCCATCTACCCTGCTCAGACACACGCCGTGCCGGCAGGGACCTCTGCACAGCGTGGCGACCCAGTGGACCAGGCGCAGGCCCTGGTGGGTGCTGGGATGGAGACTAACCATACGTCCCCATGCTGTGCAGACACCCTGGCCCAGGCAGGGGCAAGGGGCAGCCCCCGAGGGGCTCGGCGGGTCAGGGTGTCGGCTCTCCTGACTCCCTTTGTTCCCGCTGGTCAGGCTCGCTGTGGCGGTACGTGCGAGCTAGCATGACCCTTTCTGGGTACCTACCGCCACTCTGCGACCCCAAGGACGGCAACTTGCTGATGGATGGCGGCTACATCAACAACCTGCCAGGCAAGTACCTGCTGCCCACAGGGATGCTGCCAGCCGGCTGGAGCACAGTGCCCCCCGCAGGCCACCCCAGGATGCTGCCATCATCCCTGCTCCCCCTTCATGCCTCTCCATTTCCACAACTTCTTCAGCAGTGGGGGACCTACTGGGTGCTACAGGACACACTGGCACCACCTATTGCAGTCTCTGAAACAAGCACCTTGCTCCATAGGGGCTGCCTAGCATGTGGCATGCAGCCTCAGGTTTGGCTTCTGCTTGCCAGCAGGTGCAGATCTTTGGGGGGTGTGCATCTGCCACCTCTGGATACCGCTGCAGTGGTGGCCCCCTGGGATGGGCTGACTCCCAGGCAGGGGTCAGGATGGGGTTGTTCTGGTATGAGCAATATGGAACAGCTGTGGGGGGGCAGGGTCCTTCCCTGGCAGTGAGGGACCTGGGGCCTGGGTGTTCTGAGCATGGCAGAGTCACTCCCTGCTTCCTGGATGGCTAGCTGCAAGCCAAATAGAAGGGAAGCACCTGCAGGCCAAAGCACAGGACCGGGGCTGGCGTGTGCCTTCCCTGGGGTGGGGGGCTGGGAAGCTGATATCTGTGGATCAGCTCCTGGCCATGGGGCAGGGGGAGCCATGGGCTTCTCCAAGCACAGCAAGATGTGAAAGGTGCTGGCTCTAGCCAACCCAGTCTCCCTGGAAGGCAGGTGTCTCTCTTTCCTGGGTGCCTGGAGCTGTGTCAGCCTCACTCTTGTGCGGTCATGGTGCCTGGATGCAAAATTAGAACTGCTGGGAAAGGAGCAGCCCTATAGATGCAGCCTTTGAAGAAGCCAGGCTTGCCCAGTTCCCACACTGCCTGGAGCCTCAGAGAGCACCCTGGCCTGACCACTACCCTCTGGGGCCGATGGCTCCCCAGTCTTGCAGGGGGCTGACACTGGGTCATTCCTTGCAGGAGAGATGGAGACTCGGGTTAGGTACATCCTCAGCATGGCCCTGCCTGTTTATGGTGGCTGTGCACACACAGATCTCCCTGGGTGCAGCCCCTACTTGCAACCTTCCAGCTGGACCTGTGCCCCTGGATGCTGTCAAGCCTTCCTGCTCCATCCTATGCTGAAAGCAGCTGTCTGTCCTGCCTGGCTCCACATTTCTCCAGGCCTGGCTGCAGACCAGCACCTTACTGTATCCCTGCTGCTTGCCCCATCTGCTTGTAGTCAGTGGCCACTGTAGAGCCTGGAGTCCAGTTCTCTTGGCCTGGCAGCTGTCACATCTAGCATGTGGCCTGGCTTGCAGGGTCATGGTGCAGCACAGGCCTCCTTCCTGCTGCCTGGACTGGGCTCAGAGGAACTGAACTGCAGTTGTGCACTGGGGGGAGGGGGGGGTCCCCTTAGGCTGTGGAGCCCCACTGCCCCAACCTTCATGTCTTGCCTGCCTCTGGACCTGGCTGGTGCCTGTTGCCAACAAGGGGATGAATCAATAGCACTGCCTGCCCTGCCTGCTTGCCTGTGGGGGCCCTGTGGGAGGGCTGCCATCTGGCATCTGTCTGTCTGGGTGTAGCTGGGTCTGTGTGTGCGTCTGTCCCTGATGCGCTGTCTCCAATGCTAGCGGACATTGCCCGGAACATGGGCGCCAAGACAGTGATAGCTATCGATGTGGGCAGCCAGGATGAGACGGACCTGTGCAACTATGGGGACAGCCTGTCCGGCTGGTGGCTGCTCTGGACCCGCCTCAACCCCTGGGCTGAGAAGGTCAAGGTGAGGCCCTGGCCCCCTAGCCCTAGCCCTCACCCACCCAGGTCTGGGGCTGATGTCAGCTGGGTGCATTTGGCTGAGCAGAGACCTGCACCAGCTGGCTGTCTGCAGCAGAAAGGCACTGGCTCTCCCTGGGGCAGAGCTGGCTTCAGGCTGGGACCCCCCACTCCCACCCTGCCCTGGTGTGCCACTGCATCCCCCACTCCAGCTGTCTGATCCCCTGCCCGCAGGTGCCAGACATGGCAGAGATCCAGTCGCGCTTGGCCTATGTGTCCTGCGTGCGGCAGCTGGAGGTGGTGAAGTCTAGCTCGTACTGTGAGTACATACGCCCTCCCATTGACCGTTTCAAGACCATGGACTTCGGCAAGTTTGATGAGATCTATGTGAGTCCTGGCTGGGGGCAGTGATGCTGGGAGGAGGGTGGGACTGGAAGCCTCTTCCATCCAGCCATCCCTGGAAGTCTTGGTGCCTGGGCTGTGTCTCATGCTATGGCCAGCTTCCTCGGGCTCTGCAGCTGGCCCATCACCCTTGTGCTCTTGCAGGAGGTGGGCTACCAGCATGGCAAAGTGGTGTTCAGCGGCTGGAGCCGCGGTGACATCATCGAGAAGATGGTGAAGGACCGGCGCTCAGCTGACTTTTATGAGAGCAAGCGCATGGATGTGAGTGGTGCGAGGGAAGGGGGTCTCTCTCCAACCACGGCAGGTAGGAGGGGCAGGGAAGCCACCCACTTCCAGGGGAGCTGGCAGATGGACAGCCTTCCCCTCAGTGCAGGCCTTGCAGCCAATGGGAAGCGTCTCGCAGACCTGTACAGGAACAGGGGTTATGCCCCTGTGCTACGGGTGTCTTCTGGGCCTCTCCCCCTTCCATCCATGAGGTGAGCTGGCCTGTCCTGTACCCATCATCTGCAGCTCCACTGTCTCTAGACCATAGTTGGGAATGGCTCCTGCCCTGTGCCCCTTTCCCAGACATGCTCCCCTCCTGGAGGCCTGGGCCACCTGTCTTGGCTCTAGCTAGTATGGCTCTCACCTGCAGGTGCTGACGTGTCCCAGTGCAGGGTTCACAGACCTGGCAGAGATTGTCTCTCGCATCGAGCCTGCCAAGACCTACCTGTCTGATGGTTACGCTGATGGTGAGTGGGTGCGGGCATGGGGCTGGGGGAGCTCTACGTGTCCAGCACTCTTGTCCTGCAAGACATGGAGCAACTGGGGGGTCATGATGGAGCACAATACCTGTGCTTGGAGACCCTAGGACTGGTGAGGCTTGGCTCTTACCTCAGGGACCGTGGCTCTGGGTGCTGCCAGGAGCACGTGAATGTAGGCTTGGGGTAGGTAGGCAGTGTGGGGGGTGTAGAAAGGCCAGGGCTTGGGGAGCGGGGGCATGTGGGCTGGGAGTGTGGGGCACCATTGAGAAGGGGAGGTGAGAGGATGCTGGCCCTGCTGAGTCAAGGCAGGCCAGGGGGCTGGCGCTGATACTGGCCAGGGAGGGATTGTAGCTTGTCTGCTTGGCCTAGGTGAGGAGTCCGACTACCTGACAGAGTATGAGGAGGAGGGGCTGGAGGTGGGGCGGGGTGAGGAAGAGCCCTCCACGCCATCTGAGTGGGCCCCCAACCGAGTGTCTGAGAACGTAAGCACCTCCTGCTCTGCTGGGGCTGGGGGAGGCCTGGGCTGGACTTCAGTCCTGTCCCTGCTGCCTCGTCTCCCCTCCCCAACCCCAACCCCAGCTCCACACCATTTCCTTGCTGTACCCTGCCCTCTTGCCTGGCCTCACTCTACCTTCCTTTCCCCACCTGAAGCTTGCAGGGCCACTGTGCCAGAGGTCCATGATGCCCTAGGGGCTGGAGGCTTGTTCAGGTGTCATGGTGGTGACCATGCATGCTCCGCCCCTCCACCACAGCCACTCCCTGTCCTGGCCCTATGCCCAGCTCCTGGTTGAACCCTGCCTGGGCTCCTTCACCTACTGCTGTGCTTAGAGCCTGCTGGCCTCCCCATGCAGCCCAGCCCTCTCCCCTGTCTGGGGCCCAGGTCTGTGGGGAGGTGGAGGTGGGGTCTCCTAACAGCATGGTCTGTCCTGTGGTTGGGAGTGTGGGCAGGTCCCAGGTCTTGTTTTAAAGAGCCTAGCCCGGTCCGCTCCCCTGACGTCACACTGCCTCTCTGCAGGACGAGGACAAGAGCCTGCGGCGCCGCCCATGCGCCTCTCAGGAGCCCTCTGTGTTCTTGGCATGAGCCAGGCCTGACACAGGATTGATGCCGGAGCCTGCCCTGCTCCTGCCACCTGCACCTACCTCTGCAGCCCCGCCCAGCACTGCCCAGTGCCAGGCCCAGGGTAGTATGTGGGAGGCTCAGGAGCTGCCCTCTTCCTCCATGGGGCAGCTTCCAGAATGGTGGCTGCCCCCTAGTGCCATGGGTCTGGCTTGGCACTGCCCTGGGACAAACGGTACCTGCTGGGCCCAGCACTGCCCGTGATAGTATTGGAGCTAGGTTGGGCCCCTGGTTGGCCTTTGCCTATCCTCTTCCCCAGAAACACTTTGCACTGAGCCCAGGGGTTGGGGTGACTGCAGCACTGGACTCTGTACTCTGGTCCCCCCACTACTGCCTGCACTGAAGGAGGGAAGGGGCCAGGTCCTGTGCTCTGCATCCTGCTGTGCCAGGGCCAGGGCCAGGCACTACTTTAAAGCCATCAATGGTTTTCCCAGAGCTGCTCTTCCCATTTCCCCAGGAGCTGGGGCCTTTCTGTATGGCAGAACCAGGTTTTGCTCCTCTGTGCCAGAGGCACCCTTATCTCCTGTCACCAGCCCTTGCAGCTGTGGGGGCACCAGCTGAACTGGAAAGAGGGGAACCCCTCCCTCACTGCTCTGAGCTCACTGTGTGCCAGGGGCCCCTGTGCCTACCCAGGGCTTTCCATCTACCCCTATGGAGCCTGCATTGGCTGTGGGATGAAGCGCCTGTGCCCCGGCCCAGCCACCGGCTGCTCTCCTGCAGAGTTATCTCTATTTTTGTTAAGTTATTGCTGTGCCTGGGAGCCCCCATGAGGAGGCAGGGGTTGGAGCCAGGCATGGGGACCTTGCTGTATTTTTTTTATTATTATTTAAAATTAAAGCTGCTTTTGGCTGGGGGGTGGGAGCAGGGTAGGGTTGGCTCTGCTGGAATAAAAGCTTTGACTCTCCAGGGCATGTGTCCAGGCCTCGCTTTCAGGGGGCTCGGGATTATAGGGGGATGGGGTTGAGTGGGGGCAGGGGCCTGGGACCTTCCCACCCCAAGTGGTGGCTCTACCAATGGCAAGGGTCAGGGAGAGTGGGCCCAGCTCACCTGCATGGCACCGTGGGGTTTGTGCCCCAGGGTGAGGCCTGCACAGCAGAGGCAGGGGGGGTTGCTGCTGGCACTTGCCCTCGTGCTTTGGCTTCCCCAGGCTCTAGGGCTCTGGCCAGGGCTGGGGACTGCCTCCTCCCCCTTGCCTCCCCCATATGGCTGCAGATGTCTGGTCCCATGGGGGCTGCTCTGCCTGCCCTTACCAACCATGGGCATGAGTGCCCAGCCTCTGCTGTCTTGGGCCTCCGGCAGGTCTCTGGCTACAGGTTTGTCCAGGCCACAAGGATGTCAGAGTGTTTTTATGCCTCCCTCAGGCACTGGGTGTTGGCTGCAGCCCAGGCTGGGGATGGTGGCTAGGCTGTGCCAGTGAGCCTGCTGGGACCAACCTGGAGGTTCCCCTTCCTGCCCCCACCTTTGAGGTCGGGAAGGAATTTTCCCCCTGCTCAGATCTGTATGGACTCTGGAGGGAGGAGGTTGCCTTCCTCTGTAGCAGGGACACAGCCTCTCCTTGGGGTTTCTTGTCCCTATATTAACAACCTTTTACAGCAGCACCCTTTTTGGCCACCATGGCCCCTGCTTTCTCTGTGGCAGGTTTGGGTGTGATGTCCAGTGCTGCGTCAGGGCTGACTCTGTAGTTTTGCTAATAGCTTAGATGATGGATTTGTGGGCTGGCTTAGTCAGGGCTGATCCTGCCCCAGGCAGGGGCTTGGATTAGATGTGACCTCTGGAGGCCCCTTCCCAGCTAGCGGAACATGGGGCAGGAACACTTGTCCTTCACAGGGGGTAGCAAAGGCCTGTTTCCAGTTGTAAGTAGCACCCTCCCTTGGGACTATGACCATTCTCCTGCCCTGGGTGAGCAGTATTGCCAACCAGACCGTGTCAAAAATCATGAGACAAACTTAAAAACCAAGAGATTTGGAATGCTATTTTTGAAGTGCGTGTGCACAGTTCCCAGGGCAAAAGCAGCAGAGCTCCAGCCCACAGTAGGCAGCCCACCACTGCCCTGCACACACATTCAGGGGACATGTGCCCCCATGCCTCCCCTGGCCCCAGGGCTCCATTCACCTCAGACCCTGCAACCCTCCCTCCCTCCCTCACCATGGAACCTCAGTCTGCACCCCCCCAGCCCCTTCCCTTCCACAGACTTATCAGCTTGGTGCTCTCTACATGCACCAGAAGAAAAAAATCCCAGGATTTGATCTATCAGGAGATCACGAGTCGGAGTTCATAGATGTAGATCACGAGTCGGAGTTAATTTAACTCGGAAATCAGGTCTCGTGATCTTTTCAGGAGAATTGGCATTACTGGGTAAGTGTGCAGGGCTGCTCCTGCCCACTCACTGGATCCTGCAGCCTGCCTGCAGCTGTGCTGCCTGGGGAGAGGCACAGGGAGGGGAGTCCCACTTATGGATCCACACGAGAGCCTAGTATTGGCACTAGCACTGAGATGATTCATACTGACCCTAGAGAATGGGAACATCTCCCCACCCCTGCTTCCTGGCCACCCTCCAGCACAAAGGAGCCTGGGCTCCTCCAGTAGGTAGGAGGGTCCAGGTTGTGCCTGCAGCATAGATGACTCGGGGCCTGGGAGGAATTTGAGACATTTATTCTCGCTCTGTAACAAACCCTAGTAGAAAATTAATTTAAAACCCAGTTCCCTGCACCCCCCCCCCCACAAACACACTTTCAGTGACCCCATTCCCCACCAAGCAGAATTGTGGCACCTCAAGGTCACCTGGCACTGGTAGAACCCCTGCGCCCTGAGCTGGGGCCCCAGGACAGGCCACCTCCCCTGCACAGCAGCTGGGGGTGTCACCCAGACAGAGGCCTGTGCCCAGAGTAAAGAACTCCCCTACCTTGTCCCCCCTGCTGAAGAGGAGCACTGGAGCCTAAGCACCAGCAAGAACCAAGGCAATAGACGTGGGTGTGTGCCTGTGCCAGCCAAGAGCCACCTCTGCCATGGCCTAACTCAGCTGCTCTGATCCCACCCTTTACCTTTGCCCTGGCAGGAGCCAGAAACAAAGCAATACCCCTGTGTAGGGCACATTGCTGCCCTGGTGCTGTCTCATGGGGTGAAGAGTGGGTTCACAGCCTCCCCTGCTAGGGGGTAGTCAAAATGACGGTGTGGGGCTGGAATGCATAGGGCAGGGCCTTTTCTGCTTTACAGCTGCCCAGAGGCATTCATGCTGCGGCGAATGATGAGAATGAATGGGTAGGGCAGGGGTGGGCAAAATGTGGCCTGCCAGGCCATCCTGTCTGGCCTGTGGGGCCCCTAAAAAATTTAGAAAATTAATATTTATCTTCCCTGGCTGCCTGTCACGTGGCCCTCAATGGCTTGCCAAAACTTGGTAAGCGGCCCTCTGCCTGAAATAATTGCCCATCCCTGGTGTAGGGTCTGCAGCCTAGTGCTCAAGGCTCTGACCCAACACATGACCCAGGCCCCTGCCAGAATCCCCTCTCTGCTGCTTTCTCTCTGGCCAAGCCCTGTCCTGTGCAGGGGCCCAGTACTAATGTGGGGGGCGGGGGGAAGTAAAGGCAAGGGCAGGGAGGGTTCCTAGGTCAGGGGAATATGGCCTCAAGACCCCCAGGCACAGGAATAGAGTGGTGGAGCATGGACTTGAGTCTCCTACATGTTGGGAGTACTCACTAGAGGAGCCTCCTGGGCTGTGGGTCTCCATGAGGCTGGCAGGAGCTGGGTGCTGAGCATGCCCAGAACCCACAGCCCAGGCACCTGAGGGCACACAAGCCCCCTCCTCCCTCCCAGGGTCCAGCAGTGGCTGTGGGGTGGGAGGGGGAAAGCCCAGGACTCACCCCCCAGGCATTGGGAATGTACATGACTTGTCATCATGTTCAGGACAGGACCCTGTCCCCTGCATCCCATGAAGCAGAGAAAGGGCACCTGGGTGAGCCCAGCCATGCCCGGGGCCTGGTCTACAGGAGTGGGGTGGTGTCATTCAGCAGCATGGACACGCTGGTGTAGGATAAGGTTGGAGCTGCGACTGTAGCGACGCCCACACTGGCCACAGTGGAAGGGGCGGTCGCCAGCATGGGCGCGGCAGTGCCGTAGCAGGGCCGAGCGATGGCTGAAGCGGCGCTCGCACTGAGGGCAGGCATGTGGCTTCTCACCTGTGTGCCTCCGTCGGTGCTCCACCAGGCTGGCCCGCTGGGCAAAGCCACAGCCGCACTGCGGGCATACATGGGGCCTCTCCCCGCTGTGCGTGCGCCCATGGGCAACCAGTGCTGCCCGGTGCCCAAAGCTGCGACCGCACTGCAGGCACATGTGGGGCTTCTCCCCACTGTGCGTGCGCCCGTGGGCCCGCAAGTGTGCCCGCTGAGTGAAGCAGCGCCCACACTGCAGACAGGCGTGAGGGCGGGTGCCTGTGTGACCCCGCCGGTGTCGCAGCAGGTTGGCACGATCTGCAAAAGCACGGCCACAGTCGGGGCAGGCATGGGGGCGGGCACCGGGGCTGGCACCATGGGCGCTGCGCTGGTGCTGCCGCAGGTAGGCACCCTGTGTGTAGCCGCGCCCACAGTCCCCGCAGCGGTAGGGGCGCTCGCCAGTATGCACCCTCTGGTGTCGCAGCAGTGTTGCGTGCAGGGCAAAGGTTTTGCCGCAGGCCAGGCAGGCGAAGGGGCGCTGGCCTGTGTGTGTGGCTTGGTGCCGCCGGAGGTGGGCACGCTGCCGGAAGCCACGGCCACACTGTGGGCAGGCATAGGGTCGCTCGGCTCCATGGGTGAGCAGGTGGCGCTGCAATGTGGAGCGCAACCCAAAGCTTTTGGGGCACTGGGGACAGGTGTGGGGGCGGACACCAGCACTGTGGGTGCCCTGCTGGTGCTGGACCAGGTGGGCGCTCTGCCGGAAGCCCTGCCCGCAGTCCCCGCAGCGATAGGGGCGCTCGCCTGAGTGTACACGCTGATGCACCAGCAGGGCTGAGCTGCCTGCAAAGGCCTTGCCGCAGGCCGGGCAGGGAAAGGGGCGCTCGCCCGTGTGGCTACGCTGGTGCGTGGCCAGAGCTGCACGGTCACAGAAGCCCCGGCCACAGGTGTCACACTGGTAGGGGCGCTCGGCTGCGTGCAGCAGCTGGTGCCGTGTCAGTGTTGCGCTCTCCCCGAAGCTCTTCCCGCACGTCACACACTTGAAGGGGCGCTTGCCCATGTCCTGTGGCACCACTGCTGCATCCTCTTGCCCTGCCACGCTCTCCAGCACCATGCCTGCAAGGAGAAGGAAGCCCAGGTGAGCCCCACCTGGCAGCACAGGGACCCGCACAGCTCCCCCTCTCCCCCTACCAGGGGCTATTCCTAGGGCCCTACAGAGCTGGGTTGCCTTGGCAAGCTGCTCTTGCCTGCTCCCGGCTGGAAGCATGGCCTGGTTTTCCTGTGGGAGAGGAGCAGCTCATCTCCCCGGATGCCCAGGCGCCTGACTCGAGGGGCACAGCCCAGAGGCCATGGGGATGGGAGCCTTCCTGGGAGGGACAGGTGCCGCCTTCGTGGTCCGGGGCAGGAGGCCGTGGGGTGGGGGGCACCGGGCTCCTACCGTAGCTGAGAGCAGCCCCACTACCTCGTGTCAGCCGGCTGTGTCCACTCACCGGCGGGGCGGCCTGCCCAGCTCTCCCCCTCCTCACGCCCTTGGGCCTGCGGGTCTTCCTCCGGCTCCATCCGCGGGACAGCGGGGCCTGCTGGCGGGACGGTCACGGAGCCCGCGCCCGGCAGCGGGGCTGCAAACGACCGCGGCAGCCTCAGGACACGGCCAGGTCGGGGAGGCGGCCGGGCCAGGGCCCTGCTGCAGCCGAGGGGGCCTGTGCCAGCGCCGCCACCCTGCGCCCGCGGACACCTCTTCGCCGGGCTGGGCCGGGCCGGGCCGGGGCCTGCCTCTGCTCCAGGCGGGCCCGGGGCCGCCCCCAGCACTGCCCGGAGCCCGCCCCGGCCCGCGCCCGGGAGCGCGGGGAGCTCCGGGGCGAGGGCAGCCCGTGCCCGCGCCGAGCAGGGGGCGGCCCCCGCTCCCCGCCCCCGGCGGCTCCCCCCGGCCCGCACCCACCTGCCGGCTCCTCGCGGCTCCGCGGCTGGCGGGGCGGGGCCCTCGCGTCCGGGAAGCCGTGGGGGAGCGGGGCGCTGGTGCCGCCGGCCCCCGGCTTCGGCCCGACCCCGGGCCCCTCTGCCCACAGCTGCCAGTGCAGCCCCTGGGCTGGAGGCGCCGCCAGCACCAGGGGGCCCGGCCGGTGGCCCGGGAGGGGACGCGTGGGCGGCCGTGGGGCGCGGGCGGGGCTGGTGGAAGAGCGACCGCCGCCAGGCGCGCCCGGCCGCTCTGTGGCGCCCCGGGGAAGCCCCTTCTCCGCTGCTGGCAGCCGTCTGGGCAAGGAGCTCTGCCCACCCTGGAGCTGGCACCGCACGGAGCCCACGAGTAGGTGGAGCTGGCCAGGGGCTGGGCCTAGGTTACACAACCTGTCTTTGCGACTGATAGGAGACCCACCTAATGGGCAGGGAAGACGCTGGTCTGCCCTTGCCTCATTTCCCAGAGGCAGATGTGAGGGGGCTCCATGCACATGATGCACTTTACATTTCTCACCGTCCAGAAATGTAAAGTGCTCCACCTGGGGACGAACCCCCCCTGCACACCTACAGGCTTGGCAACACCAACCTGACCACTACTACGAATGAAAGGGACCTGAGGGTAATAGTTGACCACAGTATGAAGATGAGCTAGCAGTGCAATGCTGTAGCCAGGAGGCCCAACAATACTCTGGCACGCATCAGTCGATGCATCTCCAGCAAAACCAAGGAAGTGATTCTCCTACTCAGCACTGGTGAGACCACGGCTGGAGTACTGCATCCAGTTCTGGGTGCCGCACTTCAACGAGGACATAGTAAAGCTTGAGAGAGTCCAGAGAAGACCCACCCATATGATCAGAGACTTGCACGACAAGCCATACGAGGAAAGGCTGAGGGATCCGGGACTCTTCAGCCTGAGAAAGAGAAGACGGGGGGACTTGGTAGCAGCTTACTGCTACACTAGGGGAGTACATCAAGGGCTCGGTGAACAACTGCTCACCAGGGCACCCTTGGGGAAAACCAGGAGTAACGGTTACAAACTCCTGAAAGACCGTTTCAGGCTCAACATTAGGAAAGCTACTTCACAACTAGAGTGTCCAGACTGTGGAATAAGCTCCCTCCAGAGGTGGTGCAGTCGCCTACCCTGGAAATCTTTAAAAGGAGACTGGGTGGTCACCTCGCTGGGGTCACTTGACACCAGTTGTCTTTCCTGCTTGGTGCAGGGGGCTGGACCCAATGATCTTCTGAGGTCCCTTCCAGCCCCTACCTATGAACCTATGAATCTATGACTGGGAGGGGACACTGGTGCTCTGGGACAAAACAAGAAGGGGAATGACCTTCAGGCCTTGCTTATTGAGCAGAAGGGAGCACAGAAACCCTGGGAGCTGGTGGCATGGGGGTTCAACCCCTGACTGACCTCTTCACAGGGCTGGGTCTGCCCTCCACATGAAGGGCCTGGCTGCGTCTGAGCCTCTGGCTGGTGCCCAAGGCAGAGAGCTGGACTATCCTCCTCCCTCATGGTTGGGGATGGGTGCTGTCTCCATCCTTTCCCATGTGCCAGCTGCTGCCTCCCACCGCATCCCCAGGCCAGGCTGTGCATCTGGTTGAGATAAGGGGCAGGATGTGAGCTGGGTGCAGCTGCTTCCACTTCTGGGAGCTGATAGAGCAGTGGGAGCAGCAGGCAGTGATAGTTCGTGGATGCTTCCTGCACATACCCTGACACAGCAAACTCCACCAGACCCCAGTGGGGCACCCTGGGCAGCCCTGTCTCCACCCTGTTGTTGAGGTCAAGGCCTCTGTGGCCTGTGCCCCATGGCTGCATGGGGAGTGGGCTGGGGATGCTGTCTGGGGAGCTGTGGTCCTGGCTTATCACCCAGGCTCCTTTCCATGCTGCCCTGAACCCCATAGCTGCCATGCTGGCCACAGGGACCATCTGTAGCCCT
The DNA here is from genome assembly GCF_030867095.1 of Alligator mississippiensis. Lineage (NCBI taxonomy): Eukaryota > Metazoa > Chordata > Crocodylia > Alligatoridae > Alligator > Alligator mississippiensis. The sequence goes on from NC_081831.1 coordinate 25,864,917, forward strand.
GGGGTGTGAGAACCATCTGGCCTGTGGGGTGACCAGTGCTGCCCCACGCAGCTGGGGGTTGAGTCACAGGCCTTGGGGCAAGAGCCACACCAGGCCCACAAAGCTGTGCCAGGTGTCCAGCAGCGGATGCCAGATGGGTTGATCCCAAAGGGCCTGGCACCTGCTAGGCAGAGCCAGGTGCTTTGCATGCCTATCCCCTCCTCGGCAGTCGTGTGGCACAGGGGCCTGCCACATGGCTGGAGGAAGCCCAGATCATTAGGGCTGATCCCAGCCCTCTCCCTGTAGGGGAACCATGGCTATCCTGGTGGGCTTGTTCCCCACTTTTCCCGGGAGTCTCTGCCACTACCCTGTCATGCCTGTGCCTTGCAGACTTGGACATGAAACTCTGGAGGCTTTGCTAACTCTGCAGGTCATTGATCATGATGGGGAGAGACTGCCCCATCCCCTGGGCCCAAGGCAGAGCCCTGCATCTCTGGTAGCAGGTGAGGACATGGGGTTTGGACTTGACCCTGGCTGCTGCCCCCCAATGCCCTGTGGTTTGGAGTGAGGCAGTGAACATGTTTCCCTGGCTGCGGCCCTGTGTGGCAGGAACCCTGGGGCCCCACTGGGTTCCGATGCAGGGACTTGCCTTTTACCGGAGTAGCCCCTTCCTGGATGGGGGCCTTATCAGCTGCTGAGCAGAGACAAAAGCACAGTGGGAGTGGCAGGGCCGGGTGTGTGTGGGGCTGACTAGCAGCGGGACCAAGCATGGAGGGGACGTACGGCAATGTTGATGCTGTTGAGAAGCAGCAGGAGGAGCCATGGGGCTTCGAGCAGAGCGGCAAGTTGGGTATGAAGCAGGAGCCCTGGCTGGTGCAGCCCCAGCTCTGCTCAGCACCTGCCCCAGAGGCCTTGCGGGAAAACCTGAATGCTGCAGTGGCAGCACGGGGTGCTGTGCTGTAGGGTGGGGGGGGGTGGAGCAGGGATCCAAAAGGGAGCACTGTCTTGGGGGGGTAGAAGGGGCTCAGCAGGGGCTGCTGTGCTGTGCTGTGCTGTGGGGGGCAGTGTGGTGGTCCGGCAGGGGGCACTGTGCTGTGAGGGGCAGGGGCTGCTGTGCTGGGAGGGGGGGAGGAGCAGGGAGGGGGTCCAGCAGGGGCACTGTGATGTGCGGGGCAGGTGGTGCTGTGCTGTGGGAGGCAGGACAGGGGTCCAGTAGGGGATGCTGTGCTGCAGGGGGCAGATAGGGTGTCCAGCAGAGGGTGTTGTGCTGCAGGGGCAGAGCTCGGGTCCAGCAGGGGGTGCCCCCATGCAGAGTGCAGTAGCTGTGATGGGGCAAGTTCGGGGCTGTGTCCCATGGCAGACGTTTAGTTTCGAGGTCGGTCCCTGGCACAGGAACCGGCAGTCTGTGCTGTCCAAGGGTCTCCAGACAACCTGCTTCATGGGGAATCTCAGTGGTGCCTGGACTTCTGGCAGTGTCACTGCTGGTGCTAAGGAAAGGCTGCAGGGCTGGGTTGGAGCTGGGCTGTGACCTGAACAGTTGTGACCCAGGGAGAACTGCCCCCCTGCCGGCTGCCTGGACCCACCCTAGGGGCTCTGGGCCAATTTTAAGATGCTGTGGCACCCCCCCAGGCTGCCCCAGGCCAGGGAGAGCACACAGAGGCTGGGCCGTGGCTATGCCAGGGAGATGGGTGACACCCCCAGGGAGGCAGGGGCTGGGGCTCCATGCCCCTGCATGCAGGGTGGGGTGGGTGCAGGCTCTCACCCACCTACTGCTGCCCAGCCTGCAGGGAGTCATTTGCGGTTGAGGAAAATGAGTACGAGGCCTGTGACCCGCCCGTGGTGCTTGGAAGGAAGCAAACAGAGCGGGGGGCTGCTCCTGCACCAGGTACCAGGCGTGGTGGGGCAGGGTGGCAGGGAAGGCTGGGGCAGGGCTCAAATGTGCTGGTTGTGATTCTTGTTTCTGAGAGCCCATAGGGGAAGGCAGGTGGGCGTGAGAGGGCGGGTGCCTGGGTTCTTCCTCAGCTCTGGGAGCATTTTGGGGTTTCGGGAGGGGACTGGAGCTAGAACTCCTGGGTCCTGCCTCTCTTGCAGCGGGTAGGGGTGGTGAAAGCAGGGGCTGGGGTCCGGACTCCTGGGTCCTGGGCTCTGGTGCAGGCTGACTGTCCCTTCTGAGGGGAGCTGGGGGGGCGCCTTGGCTGTCAGCCCCCAGAGCACCTCTCAGTGTGTGGCTTTCTGTCCCTGCAGTGTGGGGGCCATGGTGGCTCCTGCTGGGCGGTGCACTCCTGGGGCTTTCTCTGCTTCTGAACCTGTTGCTCCTCACGCTTGGAGTCACACGCTGTAAGTACTTGCCCCTTGCTGCGATGCCTGCAAACACCTTCCAGGGCCCCTCCTCTGTCCCCCTGGCACCCCACCCTGCCTCATGTGTCTCCTGTTGGCCTGGGGTCAGCCATGGGCACTGGCCAGGGAAGCTGGTGGGTCTCCTGATAGAACTAGAGCAGATCTGGGTTGGCAGGGCCCTCAGGAGGCCACAGCTAATCCAGCCCCTGCTCCAGCCCAGCCAAATGCCTGTCTACCCTGCTCTCAAACTCTTTGGGAATGAGCCTCATGGATGGCTGCCAGGCCCAGTACCCCAAGCATTGGGTCTGTGCAGAAATAGTTAGGGATCTTCTGGAAGGGCTGGATGTTTTTCAGTCTGCGGGCCCTGATGCCCTCCACCCACGGGTGTTGAGAGAGCTGGCGGGGGTCATTGCTGTGCCCTTGGCCTGGCTGTACGAGCGATCGTGGTCCATGGGCCAGGTGCCCGGAGATTGGAAACTAGCTAATATGGTCCCCATTTATAAGAAAGGGAGAAAGGAGGACCCAGGAAACTATAGGCCCATAAGGCTCACGTCAGTTTTGGGGAGAATCCTTGAAAAAATTATCAAGGATCACATCTGTGAGGGGCCAGCAGGGAATATCATACCCAGGGGAAATCAACATGGGTTCATCAAGGGCAGGTCCTACCAGACCAACCTGATGGCCTTTTATGACCAGGTAACTAAATCCCTGGATGATGGTGTTGCCGTGGACATAGTCTTTCTGGATTTTAAGAAGGCCTTTGACACCGTCTCTCACCCCATTCTCATTAATAAATCGAGCGACTGTGGCATTGATGCCTACACAGTTGGATGGGTCAAAAATTGGCTGATGGGGCGCACCCAGAGAGTAGTGGTGGTGGATGGGTCATTCTCAACCTGGCGGGATGTGAGTAGTGGGGTCCCCCAGGGCTTGGTCCTGGGGCCCACACTGTTCAACATCTTCATCAGCAACTTGGATGAGGGGGTGGAAAACACGTCCAAGTTTGCTGATGACACTAAGATGTGGGAAGAGGTAGGCATGCTCAAAGGGAGAGAGAGGCTGCAATTAGATTTAGACACACTACAGAAGTGGGCGGATGGTAATAGGATGCGCTTCAATGTAGAGAAAAGCAGGGCGCTGCACCTGGGGAGAAGGAATCCACAGCATACATACAGGCTGGGGAGTTCCCTTCTTGAAAGCACAGAGGCGGAAAGGGATCTTGGAGTCATTATTGACTCCAAGATGAACATGAGCTGCCAATGCCAGACTGCAGCCAGCAAGGCCAGCCATACCTTGTCATGCATCCAAAGATGCATCTCAAGCCGGTCCAGAGAGGTGATACTCCCCCTCTACGTGACATTGGTCCGGCCTCAATTGAAGTACTGCGTCCAGTTCTGGGCACTGCATTTTAAGAATGATGTGGCCTGCCTTGAGAGGGTTCAGAGGGCCACCCGCTTGTGCCTTGAGAGGGTTCAGAGGGCCACCCGCTTGGTTGGAGGGCAACATGGCAGGCCCTATGAGGAAAGGCTGAGGGACCTGAACCTGTTCAGCCTCAGCAAGCGGAGGCTGAGGGGGGATTTGATGGCTGCCTACAAATTCGTTAGGGGAGATCAGCAGCAAATAGGAAGGGCCCTATTCCCCCCAGCAGGACCTAGGGTGACGAGGAACAATGGCCAGAAGCTGCTGGAGAATAGGTTCAGGTTAGAGATTAGGAGGCACTATTTCACTGTTAGGGTGGCTAGGATCTGGAACCAACTTCCTAGGGAAGTGGTCCTTGCTCCTACCTTGGGTAAATTCAAAAAGAGGTTGGATGAACACCTGTCTGGGGTTGTGTGATCCCAGCATGTGCTCCAGCCAGTGGTGAGGGGTTAGACTAGATGATCTATTTATGTTCCTTCTGACCCCAAACTACTATGAAACTATGAAGCATCAAACACACCCTGGGACTCACCCCACTAAGGCCAGGGCACAAAGGCCCTGGCAGTTCTCTGCTGCTGTGAGGATGGAAGCGGGGGTGGCAGCATTGGAGAGATCCACACTGAGGGGTCCCAGCCAGAGGCCATGCCCCTCTGCCACAGAGGGAGGCAAAACCTTCCACAGTCCATGCTGATAGGACTAGGGGGAAAACTCCTTCCAGCCCAGTCATCATCCCCATCCCCAGCTGCAGCCAACACCCAGTGCTGCTGAGAGAGACAAGTAAGATCCCCATCTCCTACAGCTGTAGTAATAGGAGGGGGAAATTCTCCTTACCCCCCCTTAGCCTAGGAAAAACAAAACACCCTCCATTCCGCTCTGCAAGTTGGGGACAACAAGTGCAACAGCACTTATTACTCTCTGACTGGAGTGCCAGAGTCACCCTTTCTGTGTCTCCTCCATAAATGTATCCCTGCTGCTTTAATCTCCTTTCATAACTAGGTTGGATGAAGAGCCCTCCCTCATTCCTTTGCAGTGGAGCACAGTCCTATCCAATACTCCCTGGCCTGGGCTGCCCAGCTCCTGTCACCTCCCAGTGAGAGGCCTGTCTTGGGTGCTGCTTGTGAGAGTGAAGTCAGGAGGGGGTTGCCTGTTGCAGGGACTCAGGGCCTGTCTGTGCCCAGTGCCTGGGGGTAGATGGGTTGGGCTGGCCAAAGGTGCTACAGAGTACCTCTCAGCCATGTGCATAGTGGGGAGGGGGCAGAGTTAAGGTGAAATGGGGCCTGGAGTTCCTGCTCCCCAGAGCTTTCCAGCAGCAAGGGAAGAGGCCAGTCAGGACGCACCATGGTCCTACAGCACAGCAGTGCCAGAGCCCAGAGGGAGACCCAGGCATCCTGACCTGCTTCCCCCAGCTCTCCCTGCCAGAGCAGGGGTAGAACCCAGGAATCCCAGCTCCCCAGCTTCCACTCTTTCCTCACCTGGCTGCAGCATGCCTAGGAGGCAGTGACCCGGCAGCCTGTCTCTTTTTTTGTTTTGAAATGTTGTGTCTTAAGCCAAATCAGGCAAATCAAACCCAAATTCTGTTGACTGAGCAGAGCTCAAGTCTGTGTGGCACTACCACCAGCAAGTATCCCACCTCCCAGACATCCAACCTGCAAGCCCCAAGCTTTGGAGTTCAGATGCCCCCTAGTTTTGCTTTCCCCCAGCCAAAAGGGAAAGCTACAGGGAAAGCCTGAGAGCCATCCCCAACCAACATAAACTGTGTAGCTGAAAACCTCACATTTGGAGGCATTTATAGATTCTTGCAGGCATCAGCCTGCCTGCTGTGCAGAGGGCACCTCTAGCTTCATCCTCTAGCTACACTGAGTTATTCAAGGCTGAAAAGACAACCTCCCCTGTCAGGTAAGTAAAACCAACTGGACTGACAGCCATCTCATGGTATCTCCCCTCTGCAGACACAGCAATGAAGGGCACCATGGAGCAGGCACAGATGCAGGACCAGCAGCTCCTGGAGACAGGTGAGTGACCCAGCCAGTGCCCACCTAGCACCTTGCAGGCACAGCAGGGCTCCTGCCCCTGGCTCCTGTCCCATCCCCAACCCAGTGCCGGCTCCTGCACAACTCAGGTAGAACCTGCCTTTGCCCAGTTGGGAAGATGCTCCCTGGTCCTTGCCTGGCTCTCCCTGGGGCTTGGACACTGCCTCAGTGGTGCTCCCAGCATTGAGCCCTTTCTACCCCTTTGTCCTCAGCCTCCAGCCCCTTCATGATCTACAACAAGAACCACCAGCTGTGTGTGGAGGTGGAGGCTGGGAAGTCCCTGACAGCTGCCACCTGCCACCCACCCAGCCCCACCAAGCTCTTCCGGTGGGTGCTGGGAGGCCGGCTGCTGCACGTGGGCAGTGGGAGCTGTGTGGGTGTGGCACAGAGCGCCAGCCAGCGAGCCGTGCGCCTGGAGCCTTGTGATGCCCAGCGCCCACAGCAGCACTGGGTGTGTGGGGAGGGTGGACTGCTGGGCCTGGCCGGGGTGACGCCGCCCCTGTACTTCAACTACGGAAACAGCATCCGCTCTGTGGTGATGCTCTACACCGGCAACAAGGAGTGGAGCCGCTGGGTGGTCTATGACAGCCACCGGGACCTCTGTTCTCGTGCTTGCGATGGTGAGTTCCAAGCACCTGCCATGTCCAGCCAGCCCCAAGCCACAGCAGTGCCATCCACAGCCTGCGCTGGGCCCCAGACAGGCTGTCTGGGACTGGGCAGGCCCCAGGACTCTGCTGTGGGCAGCTGGTAGGCCTGGATGCCTGGGCTCCCCTGTATATGGCAGTCAGGGCCTGTGAGCCGGTGCCCTGTGTTTGAAGACATGACCTATCTCCAAGGCTGCCTGAGTCTGCAGAGAGCTGCAGGCAGGAGCTGGAAGTGGGGAGCTACTACTCTTTTAACTCAAGGGCATATTCACTCTGAAGCTTAATGGTGGGTAGGTTTGTCTGGAGGGGCCTGTCCATGGATGAATTCAGGGTCTATATGTGGGATCTCTTTTGGTCTGGGGGGTGAGGTGGGGCAGGGAGGGGGCTCTGGCTTGTTGTTGCCCTTGTGTGACTGCTTTCCATCAGTCCCTGCCCTCTCATCTCCATGGGGCTGGGAGTTGCTGAAGTGTGATGCCCTCGTTTCTGGGCCTGCTGAGGTGCCTGGAGGGGACATGTGGGAGCTGCCTGAGATGGCTGCCCCACAGTTAAGCATGGGCATTTCAGAGCCATCGTGGCCTTGTGGGCACCCCTGGGGGCCCAGGGACAGAGCATGGCTAGATGAAATGTGGCAGGTTGGGCTGTGAGCTGGGGCAGCTCTCACTATTGAGGTCCCAGGATGCCCCGTGTTGTCCTCTGGGGGTGGAACCCTGCTGGGGAACAGGCACCAGGGTGAAACCCAGGTGTCTTGGCTCTCTGCTGGGCTGCCCAGTGCCTCACATTGGCTTGATCCCCCCACCCCTGCAGTGTGCACTCCCTGCCGCCTGGGCTGGGCCTTCTTCCAGGACAGATGCTATTTTTACTCCACATCCCTTAGTGCCTGGGATATGGCCAACACCTCCTGCGCTGCTCAGGGTGCCCAACTTCTCACCATGGACAGCCCCGCGGAGCAGGTGAGCTGGGGCTGGAACATCAGCTGAGTGTTGCCCTGCTGCTCCCTGCCAGGTTGGAGCTGGACATGGGCCTTGTGCCATTATCGGGGCCAGCTGAGCCCCTGCCTCTGGGGTGGAGTGAGCAGGGGCAGGGACCGTCACCCAGGTGATGCCTCCGTCTCTGCCTCTAGAAATACATCAGGGAAACCCTGAAGGCACCATCTGCTTGGGTGGGCATCACAAATCAGGTGCTCAAGGGAGCCTGGAGCTGGGCAAATGGGACCCTCCTTACCCCTGGCATCAGGTAGGTGACACCTCAGCCAGGCCTGGACCTGAGAGGGGGTTATGTGTGGGTAGGAGCTGCAGTGTGGTGGGGCACCCCTCACTTCTAACTGCAGCTTCTGGGCTCCCAGCATGGCCCTGCTGGTGCCCCCTGCCCCCTCCACAGCCCCTATCTCCACACCTGCCCTGGGCTCCCTGCACAGCCCTGCTAGTGCCCCCTACTCCCCACCCATGGCCTCCTCCCAGCCAGCTGCCCCTGTGATCCCCAGCCCTGCTGGCACCCCCAGCCATGACCTCTAGCCCCTGTCTTCCCTCAGCCCTATTGATGCTCCTTGCTGGGAAGCAGCTCTGGTCTGAGCTCCAAGTGGGCAGTGGGGAGTTTGCAATGCCCCCAGCTGCCTGTGTAGGGAGCTACGCCCCTGAGCAGCTGGGGGTGCATCCCACAGGAGGGTGGGAGGCAGGAGCTGTTGGCCACTGTCTCTGCTCTGACCTGCCCCCCCTGGTTTGCTTTGCAGCTACTGGCAGGCCAGGGAGCCCAGCAGCAGGGCCGGCGAGCACTGTGCCTTGGTGCTGCCAAACGGGCACTGGAACGATCGCCCCTGCGCGGAGCCACACCACTGGGTGTGTGAGGGACCAGTCTGAGCCCTTCCAAGACCTCACTCCCTCAGCACACGCTGCACTGCTCCCCTTGCCATTGCCACAGCCCCCACTGCAACTTAGGGCGATGGACTGGGACCAACATGGAGGCACCTGAAGCCCTGGGGTTGCCCAGCCAGCAGCCATGCCCAGGCCTGCTGGATAGATGGTGCTGCCCTCAGCTCCTCCAGCTTTGAGTGATGCAGCATTTGGCATTAGGTTGAGCGGCACCTGGCATAGTGACAGGCAGGGGTCTGTGGGGTGGGTGCCAGGTTTGGGTCTCTACTCTGGGGCTTGAGGCTAGGCTCCAGCCCCTGTTTTGGTCCCTCTGGCTGCAGCTGGGGTAAGGCCAGGGCATCACAGCAGCTGATCTAACCTGGTTCTGCCCTGCTCTTATTGGGTGTTTCTGGCAGTCACAAGCCCCCGCCACAGTCTGATGAGCTCATAGAGTCCTCCTCTTGCTGCCTACTGCCAGTCCCTTCCCCAGATGTCCTCAGATCACTCCCCTAAAAGCAATGCCAGTGAAACTCCCCAGCTAGCATAGGCTGGGTCCCTTGGGGAGCCTGCTGCCCACACTCCCAGTCAGGCCCAGACCTGCTCCTGCCTTCACCCTGCAGCAGGAAGAGACCAAGTCTGGAAGCTGGTGAGAGCAGAGGGTGAGTGAGGTCTTTTGGGGTCCAAGCTGCCTACCTGGCATTGCTGGCTCTGTTCCTTGTCCCCTTTGGCTGTGGTCGCTCTGTGTGGACAGGGACTGTTCTTGTGCTGGGGGAATAAATGCTGGCTCCAGGCCCCTGCTGTGTTGTCTCTGGGCTCCAGTGTTCCCAATGCATGGTACTGGTATGAGGGGGGTTTCTCTGTCCAGGTACACAAGTGCTTCAGATGGCCAGGGTGGCTTCCTGATGGCAAACGCAGCCCAGCTGGTGCAAAACCTCAGAGACTTATCTGGCTGAGAACTGGCCTGGCACGACCCATTGTGCCCCTGGACACAGACCAGGGGCTCTGCCCTGCTCCGCCTGGCTTTAGCCAGATCTTTCCCTGCCTCAGGTCCATAACCATGCTCCATTCCTGATGGATTTCTCCTCCCAGCACCCAGAGGAATGGGTGGACTGCTACCCCAGTGCACAGAGGAGAGCTGTGGTCACAGCCTCACAAGCCCTCTGCGCAGGTCTCTCTCTGCAGATGCCCAGCTCCAGCTGCTGGCACTTCCAGCCTCCTCTGTGCTGCTGACCAGCTACTGCCTGAAATCCCCTGCTCCTCCTGGGGGCATAGGCAGCTCCTGAGCCCACCCCCTGCACATGAACCACAAGGCCCAGATGAGGATCCCTCCATGCCATGGTCAGGGCCCAGTTTTGGACAGGAGCATGGCCAGATCTGTTCGGTTCTGTGTGAACCTAGGATGGGCTTGGCAGTGAGAGCCTTCCCACAGGACTGGGAGCCCATGGTTGAACCCTCAAGCCCCCTTCTCCTCCTCCCTTTCTGGGTGCCCTGGTTCCCAGGGCACAGGGGACTCGGGGTGGGGAGAGAGAGGCTCTCAGTCTCTCTTCTTGAAGTCCTTCTGCACTGCAGGGCTGAGGTCTGGGATCTCCTCTGGGTTTCAGGGCCGTGTCCCTCAAAGAGCAGGGAGAAGTGCACAGGTGGAGCAGACCTGGATTCAAATCCCTGTGTGGCTCCACAGTGCTGCAAGGGGCTGTCCCTCCTGCCTACACTGCTATGTGCTTCAGGGCAGTAGTGCAGGGTAAAGAGAGGGCGAGTGGACCCAGCCAGGCAGCAAATGCGCTTGCCCATGTCACAGGCTCTGCCCTGACAACATTTGCTGCCGACCAACCTCCAAGTGGGGCATTGAGCGCCAGCCCTGCCTCCATCAGAAGGTTCAGGCTGGTGGGGCAGTCATGCTCAGGCCCCAGTAGTCAGAGTCCATCTGCAGAGAGCAGCCCTTGAGAGGGCCTTGGATGCCAGAATGACAACAGGAGCAGTGGGAGCAGGGGGAACAGACGGGGCTGGCGGGGCTCAATAGAGCTGCTCCCAGCAGACGCAGGGTCACTGTGGGCACCATCGCCAGCTCTGATCCTGGCCTGGCCCTGGATGAGCTCAGAGAGGATGGTTTCACTGTTCCTGTCCATGGATTCATGGCAAACAGGTCACAGCAGACCCTCCAGGCACAGTGCTCTGGTGAGAGCATCAGTGGGAGGGATAATGGGAGCAGTGCTGACCAGGCCATCCCTGCTGGAGCTCCCTCAATGCCCAGCATGCAGCCCTGGCCAGGCATCCACCAGTTGGTGGGGCTCAGCCAGGCCAATTCCTGTAGCCAGAGGCTTGCAGGTGAGAAGTGTAGCTAGCATTATGCCCCCCCCTGCCTCCCAGGACTGCCAGTTGGAGGCCAAGGTGCTGCTCAAAGCAGGTTGCATGGAGAGCTGCACTCTTGTCTGCCATCATGTCCTTGCTCAGATCTGGGGCAGCATGGTTTAATCCCCATTATGGGCCAAGGGCCAACTGGGAATGGGGCTCTGGTGTCCAGTGCTGCATGCCCACACATATGCATGCGAGTACGCACACACAGACATGGGCGCACACGTGGACGTGATGGTCCCCACCCAAGGTGAACCTGAGACAGATACAGGTGGGGGCAGGGGAGGTCACCACTCACCAGCTGCCAAAGAGGGCCATGGCAGGGAACAGCCTGACAGTTATTGGCATCCTGGGATTTCAGGGGACACCTGGAGGATGAAAGAACAAGGTGACGGTGAGACATTTTGAAGGGCAGGGCCTAGCATGGGAACAGGCGCAGGAGGTGAGAGCGCAGGGCAGAGAGAGGCATTTCTGCACTGCAGGGCTCTTCTTTTTTATGCAGCTTGTCATTAAAGGGTGGAACTGGTTGCTACCAGATGTGGTGGAATCTGAGAGTTCAGCCAGATTCACAAAGGGACGGGGCACATGCTTGGAGGAAAGGGGCATCAGGAGCCATTGAGCATGGGAGTGAGGGGCACAGCCTCTGAATCAGAACTTCCCAGACCTTAGATACTGGAGGCTGCAAGTGAGAGAGGATCAGTGGAAAAATCCTGGTCAGAGCCGGTTCACTCTCCTTTCAGCATCTGCTTTCTGTCCCAGTGTGGCACAGGATGCAAAGCTAGATGAACCCATGGTCTGAGCCAGTAAATAGCAGTTCTTGTGCTCTCAGGGGAATTAACCCTTGGAGCTGCAGGCCCAGAACGTTCTCTGACACAGGAGGTCTCTACATCATGGCCGGAGGTCTCTGGCTGCTGCATTCACGGAGGTGCCAGGGGCTGACGGCAGGAGTCCCTGTGCGCAGGCGGGAGGGATACAGGGCTGACGGTGCCCCCAGGAAGTCACCCCCTGCTCTATTCTGGATTGCTCTTATCTAAACCAGTGGTTCTCAACTGTGGTTTTAGACTCCCCCCTCCCACTCCCCCCCTGGAATATATCAGCTCTGAGCTGTTACTCTTTTTCTGATTACAGAAAAATACTAGAACAATTCTTTTGTTACAAAAGACTCTGAAAGAGCCCAAAAGACCAGAGTGTTTATGACACTGTGGAGATCCCTGGGTTTATTCTGTGAAGCATGGGTAGGTGTTTGCACACCCAACTCTGGTAATATGGTGCAACACCCTTAATAGGATCCCACAATTCCCTGGTTAAGAATCACTGACCTAATCCCTCCAAGGCAAGTACCCAGCTAACTTGTTAAAAGTCTTGTGAGCAACTCTTCCACACAGCTACCAGGCACAAAGCCCGAAATATCAAACACACCCTAAGATGCCTGTGTAAAGCAGTGGGATGAGGGTGCTGCCAATGTCCTGCTACTGCAAAGACAGGAAGAAGTTTGTTAAATGCACTAGAGAGATCTAGGGAAGAGGGCTGTGTGTCCCCCCCACCCCCCACGCAAAGGAACGTGACCTCTGCTTCCCTCTCCCCAGATCCATGCCCCCCAGCTACCAAAGCTCTGCATCTGGCTCCTTGCAGCACAAACAGGCACAGCTCCAGTCCTGGTCATAAATCAAATGTGATTTGTGTGAGTGTTTAAAATAGCTGGTGGCTCGGCACTTGGAGCAGCCTTCAATGACCCCATTCTGGTCTCACAAACCTCCCAGGTCTTTTACCTACACCTGTGGAACAGCTTCTGAAGTGACAGAGATTTTCCTGCTCTTCCCAGGATGCCTGGCTGTCCCTGGCATACTTGCTCCAAGGGCTTTATGGCTAAGGGCAAGCAAAACAGCATCTATTTCTTCCCCACATCAATGGAAAGAATTAGATTCGGGGCTCCTGAGGCAGCTCACGGAGACCATAAAAGCTAAAGAGGCAGTAGTCATGGGGGACCTAAACTACCCAGACATCTGCTGGGAGACGCAGATGGCAAAGTCCCACCGCTCACGCAGGTTTCTAACCTGTGTACAAGACCTCCACCTGACACAGGAGTTACACGGTCCCACTAGGGGGAATGCCTTACTGGATCTGGTATTGGCAACGGGGGATGACATGGTAGGGGACCTACAGATCAGTAGCCATCTGGGGGACAGTGATCACCTAATAATAGAATTCACCATAAGACGTCGAGTGGGTAAGGTAACTAGTAGGGTGAAAGTGCTAGACTTTAGGAAAGCTGATTTAAGTGCACTCAGGCGATTAGTCAAGGACGCACTGCAGAGTAGGAGTTTTGAAATGATGGGAGCCCAAGAAGGGTGGCTGTGCCTTAAGGAAACGATCCTTCAGGCACAAAGCGAGACGATCCCCATGCAGGGTAAAAGAGGGAAAGGGGCCAGGAGGCTTCCCTGGCTGACCAGAGAAATCCAGGGCAGCCTAAGGGCCAAAAGGGGAGCACATAAAAAGTGGAAACAGGGACAGATCACCAAAGACGAACATACCTCCTCTGCTCATGCTTGTAGGGAGGCAGTTAGACAGGCCAAAGCTACCATGGAGCTGAGGATGGCATGGAGCTGAGGTTTTTAAGACCCTGAAATTAACTGACATATATCTAATACCTCCCCTAATAATGGAGGGGGGAGGCGGGGGCTCTGTGGGCATTAAGCCCATATTAAATTTGTGTTAAAAAGGCCTGTGCCCAGACAGGAGCTGGCCCTTGCCGGGGACGGTGCTGGTGGCAGTGAGGAGCAGAACCTAGGGCTGCAAATGGAAGCAGCACAGAGAATGAGGGTTGAAGGGACCTCAGGTCACATCTAGTCCAACCCCCTGTTCCAAGCAGGACCATCCCAATTAGATCATCCTAGCTAAGGCTTTGTCTACCCAGGTCTTAAAAACCTCCCAGGACGGAGACTCCACCACCTCTTTGAGTAACCTGTTCCAATGCTTTACTCCCCACCTCTTGAGAGTTTTTCCTGGTATCTAACCTTAACTTCCCTTGCTGCAACTGGAGACCGTTGCTCCTTGTTCTGTCATCTGCCACCACTGAGAGCAGTTCAGCCTCATGCTCTCTGGAGCCCCATTTGGGTTACAATCGGAGAAAACGAGGGTTGGAAGGGGCTTCAGGCGGTCACATCCAGTCCAACCCCCTGCTCCAAGCAGGACCATCGCCAACTACCTCACTCCAGCCAAGGCTTTGCCCACCCCGGTCTTAGAAACCTCCGAGGATGAAGACCCCACAGCCTCCGTGGGTGCCTGTCCCCGGGCGGGGAAGCGGGCGAGCGGGCTGGGGTCGGGAGAAGCCTGACCGCAGCGAGCCCCAGCGGGAGCGGGAGCCCAGCGCCGCGAGGCGGCTCCCCCGCTGCCCCGCCCGCCCGGACTACAGCTCCCGGCAGCGCCCGCACGGCGAAGCATTCCTGGAATTCGCTTCCTGCGGCCCCGGCCCGGCCCGGCCCGGCCCGCCCAGGGGAGCGGCGGCGCGGGGCGCGGGCCCATGGCCGAGCCGCTGCTGCGCCGGACCTTCTCGCGGCTGCGGGGCAGGGAGCGGCTCCGCAGGAAGAAGTCCGATGCCAAGGAGCGAGGTAGCGCGGGGCCCCTGGGGCAGCCGGGTCGGGCCGGGGCGGTGCCCGGCTGCTGGGGGTGCGGGAGCCGCCCCGGGGCAGCGCTGGGCTCGGGGCCGGCGGCCATGCAGGCCGAGCCCCGCCGTGGCCCCCGCACGGGGCCGGTCCGCGTCCACGCGGCGGGAGTGCCGGGCCGGGGCCGCGCCGAGCTGGGCCTGCAGCGCCCGGCGGGGCCGGCGGGGAACGGCAGCCGGGAGCCAGGGATGCTGTCCTCGCTGGTGCGCGCGAGCGGGAGCCGGCCCAGCCCTGGGCGCTGGCTGGACCATGCGGCTGAGGCGCCGCGGTGGAGGGGGTGAAATCCCACCGGGTTTGCAGCTGCAGGGCGGAGAAAGAGGGGGTCTCTGGCAGGGGCTGGCGTGACTGAGAGCTGCGTCCTGGGTACGCATGACGGACCCGCGAGACCAGGCTGCGGGGGATGGGGCACGCTGCACCATCCTGACCCCCGGTGCAAGGGCAGTCGGTGTCCAGCAGTGCTGGCAGGGCCGGGCCTCAGCGGCAGGGCCGCGTTCCTGGCTGGACACGAGCTCTGGGCCGGGACAGGCTTCGCTCTGCAGGGGAAAGGCAGAACCAGCAGCTGCGTGCAAGCACCTGCTCAGTATGCGCCCAGCTCCTGGCACCACTGGGGCCTCATGTCCAGGATCTCGGGGGAGTTGGGCCAGAACCAGCCCTGGCCTGTGGTGCTCCCCAGCATGGCAAAGGGAAGGTCCTTTGAGCAACAGGACAAATGTCCCTGTTCATGGTCCTCCCAGAGACCACTGGGGAGGAGCCAGGCCCCTGCTCCGAGCCTGTTGGATGCTGCAAGGTGCTTGCGAGGTGGATGCGCCAACCCAGCACCGTGCCTGGAGCTCGGACAGCGGGAGCCGGTGCTGCAGGGCCAGGGGCTGGGAAGGACGACTCTGGCACATCTCTGTCCCAGAACAGACTCTGAGAAGCCCCAGGGGACGTTGTGACTGGCAGAGACCAGGATCCTGGGCCAGGGAGGAACCAGGAGTGATAAGTGTGAAGGGACCTATGTGATGGAGACACAACAGTGCCTCTGGGAGAGCCCGATGGGGTGGGAGTGCTGCCTGGAGAAGTGACCGCTTCAAGCAGCCCTGCTAGCCCCTGGCAGCCTGGCATTGGGGGCACCCTGTGCTGCCATGTTCAGGGCACTGGCTGGGTGCTGGTGTCAGGGCTCATTTCCTGGTTCTGCCCCTTGGGGGAGGCAGTGGGCTCCCCTGGTTTCAGCTTGTGAGCTGAGAGCACCTTGGGTCCGTGCTGGGGGTGATGGGAGTGCGGTGCTGTCTGGGGCTTCAGGCTCCATGTGGGGTGGGGGAGGGGCAGGGGCAGGTGGCTTGCACTGGGCTGCTTGGGCCCCTCAGCTGTTTCCTGGGAGCCTGTGGCAGGCCGAGAACTCTCTGGCCTGGGGGCACTGGATTGCCAGCCCATGCCCACAGGGGAGCTGTGGGGGGTGGCAGAGAGCAGGTGGTGCTGGGCCAAGTCCATGAGAGGCTGGGGCTGGGCATGGAGACCCTGCTGTGCGCAGGTCTTTCGGACCATCATTTCCTGGCGGGGAAGAAACTGCCCAGGTGAAGCTGGGGCTGGACTCTGGGACTGGCCTATGCCCATGTCTCCCTCCAGCTCCCCCTGCCCCTTAAGGCTCCAAGCTGGGCTGCTGCTTGGCTCTCCTGTGTGGGCAGAGAGTGCCTGTCCCTCAGCTCCACAGAGCTCCTCCTGTGGCTCCCGATGGGGGCACCTCAGGCAAGGCGAGGTGAGGTGGCTGTGGGGCTCGCAGAGGCACCGCTGCTCAGGGAGGCTGGTGAGGCCAGTGCGGGGCAGGGCTCCCTCCTACAAAGGGCCCTCTGTCCCGGGCCGAGGAGCCAGCCGAGGAGGCGGGAGTGCAGTGCTGACATCCAGGCAGTAAACAACAGGAAATCCAACTTGGCAGGGGCTCTAAGCAGCTGTCTGTGCTGGGAGTGTGTAGCAGGACCTCCCCACAGAGCTGCTGGGCCGTGCCGCCCTCCAGCCCAACAGGCCACAGCCCCACAATGGGCCTCTGTTAGCCCCACAGAGGCCGGGGACACAAGTGGTTGGGTGAATGCTGAGTGGGAGCCTGGAGCTGGAAGGATGCACTGGGCTAGCAGGGTTCAGGAAAATGCACAGCACCTGTCTCCCCCTCCTGCCTGGGGCTGTGGCCCAGCCCCAGCACTGCCTCCCTGTTCACATGCCCATGTGTCCATCTGTAGAGCCCATGCCGTACAGCCCCCTGTTCCTCCCCCATAGGGCTGGCACACGTGAAGGCCATGTTAGCAAGGCAGCGGCACAGTTACTTTTGTAGGGGTGGCTGAAGGGTACCTGCCAGGACCCCCATGCAGGCATGTGTGTTGACACCTCTGGTAAGATGGCATGGATCTTGCCTGAGGTTTCAGTGTCACTAGGGGAGCAGGGTTGGGAGATGCTGGTACAGAATGGGGCATGCACTGGGGAAGGGACAGTCCCCCCATCCGTCCCTGCTCCTGTCCCAGTGTGCAGAGCCTTGTGGGGAGCCCTTGTGCATCTCCAGCTAAGTCAACCCATCCATGGAGATTCCCAGAGCAGCTGGGCCTTTCCAAGTCATGGGGCAAGGGTACCAAGTAGGAGGTGAGGGGTAGGCAGCTCAGCAGGGCCAATGGAGCTGCCTCCCACCTGGGACAAGCCTGGAAAGGCGGTGTCATCCCAGTTCCTGCTGCACCGGCCTGGGGCACCCAGCCTGCAAGGTAGTCACAGCCGCATGTCTCCCTAGTGTCCCATGCTGACCTGCTTGGTGCAGCCACTTGGCTCCAAGCCAGACACTGCTTTCAGCCCTGGGGCTTAGGCTGATTCAAACCAGAACCAGCTCTGCAGAGGTGCTACATGCCAGCCAGGGCCTGCTGAGCTCCCCAGGCTCCAGCACAGCAGTAAATTAGCTCAGGAGGGACCCTGGGCTCCTGGGATGGAGGAGAGGGCACTGGGTGCGCTGGGTGCAGTGCATGTGCTGTGGATGGTTATGTGCACTGGGTGTGTGTGCCTGGGGGCTAGTGCAGATGCTTATGCACTGGGAGTATATCACTACCAACCCCCTGTTTACTTTTCCTGTCCCCTCACAGAGCGCCCCTTGAGGACACCGGACTCTCCTGTGGAGCTGGTGCCAGAGACAGGCCCCAGTTCAGAGGTTGTGGCAGCGCCAGACCCTGATGGGGGCTGCCGGAAGGGAGCAGCCATCACTGTTTCCAAGAAGCAGAACTGGGCCCGGTTCTCATGTGGGGTCCGGGACGAGCCCCGTGTCTCCTGTCGCAGGAAGGGCCCCGTCAGTTCAAAAGCCTCCCCAGAGCCCCAGGATGAAGGTGATGGGCGCAGCCCTGATGAGAGCCCCCAGAGCCCTGGGCAGCCACGGTTGCTGCCCTCCTCACCCCACATGGGGGAGCTGGCTATGGATGAGGAGGACGGGGGACCCGGTGAAGGTCCCTTGTGGCCTGACGGCCCCAGGGACGAAGAGGCTGAGTCACTGTGCAGCTATGCAGAGTTGGGGGCTGCCGCTGGTGCCATGAAGGGGGCCAGCCACGGTGCCTACCTGCAGAGTCTGGAGCGCAGCAGCCGGCACTGGGTGCTGTCCTCAGGGAAGGCCCTGGGCCCAGATGAGTCAGCTCCCAGCACCAGGGCAGAGCAGGAGCCGGGTGCCATGGGCAGCGAGGGCGAGATCTGGTACAACCCCATTCCTGAGGACGAGGATGTGGTGGGCACCAGGCAGAACACTGAGCCCTGGAGGAGATGGGGCAGTGTGGCCAGTGCCCAGGAGCCCGACCAGGCCCGGATGGAGCCACCACACAAGCCCAGCAGTGAGGCGCCCTCCCGGAGCAGGGCCGGGGGTGCAGAGAGCCACAGTGCACGGACAGGGCTGGGACCAGATGCAGCCAGTCAAGGCAAAGACGAGGGTGCCGGCAGGGCCCAGAGCTGCGGTGAGGAGCTGGCAATGCCTGTGCGGGGGGAAGGATGGGTTGACTAGGCATGGGGCTGCTGCCATGAGGCCCTACATCCCCCTGGGACACACAACCCTCCCCCCACCCCAGCTCCCTAATGCAATGGGATAGCCCGTTCCCAAGTCCCAAGGGCCCCTACTCCTTGCTATGCTGCTCCCTTGCCTGCCCCCCCTCACTGCAGCCAGGATCCCCCTCTCCAATCATCCCTGCTACCCTGGCGCCACAGGGTGCCACCTGCCCAACCCTGCCGTTCTACAAGCCCCACAAGTCCAGCCCTGATCTTGCAGGTCTGTGGGACCTGACTCACATGTCCTCTCCTGCAGGGAAGGCTCCGACGATGCCATGCATGAGTGCTGAAGCAGTGCCAGGTGGCCCGTCGCCTCCACCTAGCCCTGGTGCTGCAAAGAAGGGACGTGCCCTTGGCAGGGCCAAGTCCCCGGGCACTGTGCGCCGCCTCTCCATGAAGATGAAGAAGTTGCCCGAGCTGCGGAGGAAGCTGAGCCTGCGCAGCACCCGGACCCGGGGGCCTGAGGCTGAGGGGGGTGGTGCCATGGGAAGCACCTCGCCCCGGGATGCCCGCAAGGAGTCTGGCAATGTCATCAGCCGTTACCACCTGGACAGCAGTGTGGAGGCCCGGCCGGGGCTGCCCCGTGGCAAGGCAGCTAGCAAGGGTGGCTACCTGAGCGACGGCGACTCCCCAGAGCTCCTGGCCAAGTCGGACAAGCACACTGGGGCTGAGCCAGAGCCAGGGACTGGGCCTGGGCTGGACGTAAGCTCCTTTCAATCCTACAGCTTTGTGGAGCAGCCCCGCTGCGTGCAGCAGCTCTCCGGCCTCGTAAGTGTGCACCTGTATGGGCTGCAGGACCTGCGGGCGCTGCGGGCTGAGGCCAGGGAGGTCTTCTGCGTGCTGCAGGTGGACGCGGCCCACAAGGCGCGCACAGCACTGCTGCCTGGCCATGCTGCCTTCCTGCGCCTCAATCACACCTTCAACCTGGAGCTGGAGGGTGCCCAGCTGCTCAAGGTTGTCGTCTTCTCCTGGGACCCAGCTGCTGGCCGCAACCGTGTCTGCTGCCACGGCACCATCATCCTGCCCCACATATTCAGAGGTAATGCTGAGGAAGGGGTGGTGTCAGCATTTCCTGATTGGGGCACAGAGGAGGCCCCCAGGGCTGCAGCTGGGCTGGGGGATGGGCAGGTGCAGGGCATCTTGGTATGGGCCTGGCATGGGGCATAACAGAAGGTAGCCTGCGGTGCCCCAGCCCAGCCCAGCCGGTCCCTCCCCGGCAGGGTCACGGGTGCAGCAGCTGGCGTTGCAGCTGGAGCCGCGCGGCATCCTCTATGTCAAGCTCACGCTGGTGGAGCAGTGGGATATGCCCAATGCCCGGGAGCCACGGGTCTTCGGTGTGGAGCTGCGCCAGCTGGTGGAGAGGGAGAATGCTGTCCTCAAAGTGCCCTTGCTCATCCAGAAGTGTGTGGCCCGTATCGAGCGATGTGGGTTGAAGGTGAGAGGGGATCCCTTCCCCCTCTGCTGGGATGGGTGGAGCACTGGAGCCTAGAGCCCCTGGGGGCACTGTGCTGGGCATCGGGCACTTGGGTTGCAGCAGGCACAAGCCAGCAGGTCCCTGGGGCTGGGAGAGCAGAGGGGCCACACCCCATTAGGTAGAGTACAATCTCCCTGCTGCTTCCTGCCCTGCCTGGCCCTCCTGGTGCTGCCCTGTGTCCAAGGGGTTATGCCCCTTCTTCTTGTACTCCCAAGCACCCTGCCATTGCCCCCTGCATGCGCCAGCCACTCTCCAGCTCCCTCATCACCCCCTTGCATGCCCCTGTGCCCTTCAAGGGGCCAGTCTGGGCGGGGCCAGGCTGGGCCCCCCGATGACGGTGCCCTGTGGCAGGTCGTGGGGTTGTACCGGCTGTGCGGCTCAGCTGCTGTGAAGAAGGAGCTTCGCGACGCCTTTGAGAGGGACAGTGCTGCCGTGACACTCTCCGAGCAGCTCTACCCTGACATCAATGTCATCACAGGTCAGTACTGTGCCCAGCCTTCAGGGCCCCGGCTTCACTTACCCTCCCATGGCAGGTTCACACCCCCAGCTCCCTCCTTCCTCCCAGAACTAGGGATAAGACCCAGAAGATTTTTAACAGTTTCTTTGCCTCTGCTTTCTTGAACAGGGACCGGGACATCCCACCTACCAGTGGTAGGGACAATCTTGGGGATAGCTCTGTCAGGCCTTCAGTCAGCGCAGATGTAGTTAGGGATCTTCTGGAAGGGCTAGACATTTTTAAATCTGCAGGTCCAGATGCCCTCCACACAAGGGTGTTGAGGGAGCTGGCAGGAGTCATTGTGGAGCCCTTGGCCCAGCTGTATGAGCATTTGTGGTCACCTGGCCAGGTGTCAGGGGATTGGAAACTGGCTAATGTGGTCCCAATTTTCAAGAAAGGGAGGAAGGAGGACCCAAATAACTATAGGCCTGTAAGCTTCACCTTGGTGGTCGGGAAGATCTTGGAGAGAATCATCAAGGAGCACAGCTGTGGGGGGCCTGCAGGGGAGATCATGCTTAGGGGCAACCAGCATGGGTTCACCAAAGGCAGGTCCTGCCTGACCAACCTGATTGCCTTTTATGACCAAGTAACTAAATCCTTGGATGATGGTGTTGCTGTGAACATAGTCTTTCTAGACTTTAAGAAGGCCTTTGACACTGTCTCTCACCCCATCCTCATCAATAAATTAAGTGACTGCGGCATTGATGTCTGCACAGTTGGATGGGTGAAAAATTGGCTGATGGGGCGCACCCAGAGAGTAGTGGTGGACGGGTTGTACTCAAACTGGCGAGATGTGAGCAGTGGGGTACCTCAGGGCTTGGTCCTTGGGCTCGCACTGTTTAACATCTTCATCAGCGGCTTGGACGAGGGGGTAGAAAGCACATTGTCCAAGTTTGCTGATGACACTAAGGTGTGGGGCGAGGTGCACACTTGAAGGGAGAGAGAGAGGCTGCAACTAGATTTAGACAGAGTACAAAAGTGGGCAGACGAGAATAGGATGGGGTTCAACGTAGGCAAAGGCAGGGTGCTGCACCTTGGGAGAAGGAATCCACAGCATACATATAGGTTGGGGAGTTCCCTTCTTGAAAGCACAGAGGCGGAAAGGGATCTTGGAGTCATTATTGACTCCAAGATGAACATGAGCCGCCAATGCCAGACCGCCCGCCATACCTTGTCATGCATCTACAGATGCATCTCAAGCCGGTCCAGAGAGGTAATACTACCCCTCTATGCGACTTTGGTCAGACCGCAGTTGGAGTACTGTGTCCAGTACTGGGCGCCACACTTCAAAAGGGATGTGGCCAGCCTGGAGAGGGTTCAGAGGAGGGCCACCCGCTTGGTGAGAGGGCAGCAGGACAGGCCCTACGAGGAGAGACTGAAGGACCTGAACCTGTTCAGCCTCAGCAAGAGGAGGCTGAGGGGGGACCTGGTGGCTGCCTACAAGCTCATCAGGGGAGATCAACAGCAAATAGGCAGAGCTCTTTTCTCCCCAGCACCACCTGGGGTGACGAGGAACAATGGTAATAAGCTGATGGAGAATAGGTTTAGGTTAGAGATCAGAAGGCAATATTTTACAGTTAGGGTGGCCAAAATCTGGAACCAACTTCCCAGGGAAGTGGTCCTTGCCCCTACCTTGGGCAAATTCAAGAGGAGGTTGGACGATCACCTGTCTGGGGTCTTGGGAACCCAGCATTCATTCCTGCCTGTGGCAGGGGGTCAGGCTAGATGATCTGTTCAGGTCCCTCCTGACCCTAGCTACTATGAAACTATAAGAACTCGCTCCCTGCCTGGACCTATGGGTGGAATCCAGGAGTCTTGGCTCCCAGCCCCGTCTTAGCCATAACCTCTTAGACCCAGCTCCTCTCTCCTCCATAGCCAGAGATGGAACCCATGTCTCCTGGCTTCCTGTGCATCCCACCCCCTGCGCAATCTCCCTGGGCTGCTCAGTCCAATGGGTCATGTAGGGCCATGTGCTTCCACGGGGGACCTGCTGTGGGGTTGAGGGGCCTTAGTTTTCATCCCCAGGGATCCTAAAGGACTACTTGCGAGAGCTGCCCACGCCCCTCATCACCCCCACACTGTACCATGTGGTGTTGGAGGCCATGGCACGGCGGCCCCCCCGGGCGGGGCTCAGTGAGAGAGAGGCAATGGAGACAGTCGCCTTGCTGGACTGCCTGCCTGACATTGAGAAGGTGAGCCCTGCTGGGCTGGGGCAGATGTTGAGGCTGGGCTGGGGCAGGGCAGACAGGGCAGGGTGGATGAATGGTTGTGGGGACCAGGCTAGGGTGCCTGCACGACCGTGCTGCAGCTTTGGCAGTGCCTGATTGCTCAGAGTCCTGCTTCACAACTTGGGCACCATGATTCCTGGAGGGGAGCCTGGACCCAGCGGGGAGCTTGTGCTGTCCCTGTCCCTGCTCATAGATCTGATGGTCACACCCGCCCGTGGGGCACTGTGGCTGTTGTTTGTGTAGACCATCCCCAAAATCCATTGCAGAGCCACTGTTCCACTGGAGTGTGTGTGCATGCACACGTGTGAGTGTGCACATGTGGTGGGTACATTCCTGGTGCGTGTGTGTATAGGCCCCCCCTGCTGCCCAAGGGGGGACCAAACGGGTGCATTTGGGTGCCGGGCTGTGCCCTCTGCCCCTGCCCTGCCCTGCCTTCCAGTCCGAGGAGGCCATGAAGACTGGTTGGCAGTGTAGGAGCTTGCCCTGAGCTTGAGGCACCATGTGCTGGGTTCCCATACTGGCAGGGCCCAGGCACTGTGCCTGGAGAGCCCTGCTGCCCCACGTCCTGTTCCACGCTGCCTGCCTTGGTGCCAGCCTCGTGGTTTGGGGCAGGCGGACACCTGACCCTGAGATGCCCCTTTGAGGAGGGTGCGCCTGGTCACTGATGGCACTCCCTTTGCCAGGCCACACTGACCATGCTTCTGGACCACCTCAGCCTGGTGGCCTCCTTCCATGATTTCAACCGCATGCATGCGCAGAACCTGGCTGTCTGCTTCGGGCCTGTGCTGCTCAGCCAGAGCCAGGACCCACGGCGCCCCGGCGCCCGCAGCTATGCCCACTGCGAGGACATTGCCAGTGCCGTCGACTTCAAGAGACACATTGAGGTGCTGCACTACCTGCTCCAGGCCTGGCCCGGTGAGTGTGATGAGTTGGGGCTGGGGAGGGGAAGCACTGTGGCAGGGGTGCTTCTCCGAGATCCTGGCCTCTGGCTACGTGATCCCCTGCCCTGGGGACATGGCCTTGGCTAGTCCCTCTCTGGCTTCTCCCACAGGATCACCATTCCTGATTGGCTGGTTCATACTGATTTGTGTCTCATTCCAGCCCCTGATTGGTTATTCTGGCTCCCCAGCACTAGGATTGCAGTGCCTGGTTAGCCTGTCTTTTGTTAGGCTCTTCCCCCAATCTTGGGATCACAGCCTCTGATTGGTCAGACTCTTGCTTGGTTCCCCTCCTACCCTAGGGTCACACCAATCAGGAGATGGGTCAGTCTGTGCCAGGTTCCCACCTCGCCTTTCCCAATCTCAGTCCTCCTGCTACCCTGCCCCAGGATCACAGCCTTTGATTGGTCGGTCTGTGCTTGGTGTCTCCTGCCCCCAGAGTCACAGCCCCTATCTGCCAGTTTGTACTTGGTTTCCCCTTCCTCCAACCCTGGGATCACACCCTCTGATTGGTCAGTTCACCCTCAGTGGAGCCACCGATTAGCTGGGCTGCCCTTGCTCCCCATGGGAAGGAAGGCCCGCCCTGACAGACTGCTCCTATCCCCGCAGTGCCCCACAGGACCGAGGGCCCGGAGGGGACCCAGTCCAGCTGCCTACGGCCCAAGCGCCATCCTGCTCTGCGGCTGGAGCTGTTGGAGAGCCAGGTGGTGGCTCGGCACCGGCCCCGGGGCCTGGAGAGCCCCCCCAGCAACCGCTATGCAGGGGACTGGAGCGTGTGTGGCCAGGAGTTCTTGCTGCTGCCAGGGCCGGGGCCAGGATCAGGGCCAGGAGGTGAGGCTGACTACGACGAGGTGGCTGGTAGTGACAGCGAGGGTGAGGGCACGGGCCTGGGTGGCCCCAGTCGGACCATCTTCATGGGGGACTTTGCACTGGTGGATGACCCCGAGGCACCATTCAGCCCCCGCCTCAACCTCAAGGACTTCGATGCCCTCATCCTGGACCTGGAGCGGGAGCTCTCCAAGCCCATCAACGTGTGCCTCTGAGCAGCCAGGACCAGCTGCCCTGGGCTCTGCAGGGCCGCGAGGGATGGGGAGTGCTGCTCTGAGCTCCTGAGGGACCAATTAATTCAGCCATGTTCCCAAGGGTGCATGGCCACACCACAGTATTAGCAGGTACCTAGTGCCTGAGCCAAAGCCATTTGGAGAGCGACCAAAGGTGCAGCACTTGGCTCTCACTGCCTTTGATTTGCACAGCACCGAGTGAACGGGATGGGGGGCCAGGGGTGCGACCATGGTGCCAGCAGGGAAGGGCACTGTGGGGCTCTGCTGCCGGGGCAGGGGTAGGCTGGGGGGGGTCATTTGTTGCAGCCTGGTACTGCGCCAGACTGACAGGGTGAGGTGTTGCACTCTCCACTGGGCATTTTCCACCCCCCACCCGCTCTCACCTGCAACACATGCCGGGGGGCACAACTCCCTCCTGGGCTCTCACATGCCCTTTGCCTTTAATATGCCAAAGAACCTACCGCGGGCAGACCCGGGCCAACTCAATGGGCATCCCCAACCCGACCCTGTCAGCCCTACCAGCGTGTGGTGTGGGTGGCTGACTACAGCAGGGCTTGAGGCTCAGGAAAGCACCCCCACGCCAGGCCCCTGGCTTGCCCTTGATTGGCAGGGTTGTGCAGCGGGCAGCCCCCAGGCATAGATGGTGCTGAGCCCTGAGTGTTGCTGCTCTCTTGGCTGAGCTCATGGTCATATGGGGCAGCCTGGGCCTGGGTGGGGGTCAGCACTGAGGACCCTGACCACTCCAGACTGCACCGTCTTGCGCAGTATTAGTGAGTACGGACAAGGTTCTGCAGCCTTCGTTGCACACGGGCTCCTGGGGCTGGGCTGCTGTGGGGCTGCTAGGTAGCACCTTGGAGTGGCACTTGTCCCTGCCTCTCTTTCAGGCAGGGCCTCTGCTAGCCCCTTTTGCCCGCTGCCCCAACCCCTCTGGGCTATGGCTGGGAGGTCTTTGTGGCTCTTCTCTCCTCTGGCTTTGGCCACCCAGCCTGGTGCATGGCCAACAGAATACTGGGTGCTGCTCTCTGCATAGGTGCCTCAGTGAGCCTGGCACGCTCATCCATGCCCTGACCTGATGAGCCATGAAGAGGCCAGGCCCCACTGGCTCTACTCAGCACCCTGGAAAGTGGCTGCAGTGTCTCCTCCCTTTCTTAGGGGCAACCCTGGGCTAAGGGTGCCAGGCAGGCCTGGACAGTACCACCCCACAGGGATGGGGAGTTGCGTAAGTGGGTCAGGGGTAGCGATGTGTACAGCTGGGATCCTGCGGGGGGAGGCAGGAGGCGCCCTGTGAGGCAGTTGGGACACACCCAGCCCAGTGCTGTGCCCCAGGGACCCGGTACGGGAAACCAGCCTTATTTATTACTCTGGCTTGTGTGTTTCTGTAGGCAAGGATGTGTGTGCGTGTGTTGGGCACAAGTGCAAAAGGTGGCATGTATGTGAGATGCGTGTATGTGTATTAGTGCACGCGTGTATGTGTATTAGTGCACGCGTATGTTTCTATATACATGTGCAAGGATGTGCGTGTGTATGTATTGGCAAGGATGTGTACGTGTTGGGCACAAATACAAAACGTTTTAAATGTGTATTCATGCACATAAGGATGTGTGATACTTGCACAAGTGTATTGGTGCATACAACGTATGTGTGTTTATGCACCCATGTGTGCATTTGTGCACAAGGATGTGTCTGCATTAGGAGCTGCTGCCCTCATCTGACCCACATGGGGATTGCATGTGTACATCTTTTCCTTTTCACCGCAGAATGTTTCACTTTTCACCAAATATTCAGTTACAGGAAGAAAAGCCAATTTCTTTTTGCTGGGTGAAGGCAGCTCTGAAACTGTGAAGACTGTTCTTCTCTCAGTGCCACGACCAGGCTTTAGCAATGCCTCTGCACCCCTCAAAATACAATCATGTGGGGCATGGAGCTATCCCTGGTAGCATGGGGGAGCCTTGTGCTGTGGGGCAGACACAAGGAGGGGGTAGTGGTGCCTTGTTCAGTATTAGTGGGGCAAGAGCAGACTGATGGTGAAGTGGTGCTGTGGCTTGTCCTGCCATGAAGGAGGGGCTGGGTGGGGTCCCAGCTGCCAAACAGTGTTATGGGAGCTGCCAGGTGCCCACAAGCTGCATGCTCCCGCAGTGCCTAGCACCCCCCTGTGGGGCCACCCCAGTGCTCTCAGCTCTGGGGATGGGCACAGAGGCTCTTCTTCCTGTGGTCTCACCAGGAAGCCCCTGAGCTGGGCTGGGAGGCTGAGCACCCTGGCAGGACCATGCAGGAGTTGCCCTGCCTGGCTGCTTTGCAACCCGTGCAGGAGTTGCCCTGCCTGGCTGCTTTGCAACCATCACCAGCAATAAAGGATGCAGGCTGCACTCACCCCTGGACCTGATGTATGTGTGTACTGGGGGCAGGGCTTACTGGGGCACTTGGGAAAGGGCAGCCTGCTCTAGTCACATCTGGGCCTGCACTGCCTTTGCTTGTCAGTCAGCTTGCCAGTGTGGGAGTTGGGTCAGCTGCCCACTCTGGCTGCTAGGGGCTGCCCTCTCAGGCCTGTGCCTGGCCCAGGTTAAGCTGTTTTTCCCTGCCAGGTGCTGTGCTGAGCCCAACTGCCTGGAGCCTTGAGGGAGGCCAGACCTTGGTGGGAGAGTGGCAGGGGGTGCTGCTGGAGGCTTTGGGGTGGCTAAATGAACTGATCTCACTGCAGGGGAGCAGTTGGGGGCAGGGGTGTGCCTGGGTGGGGGAAAAGGCACAAGCCCCTTTGTGCTACAGCTGCATGCAAACATGGTGGCCTAAAGACAGCATGGACACCAGGCCAGCCTTTCGGCTCATTTCAGGAGGCACCTTGAAACATGGTGAGCCCACTTGCTCCCCCTGGGGCTGAGCTAGGCACCAGGGTGCCAGGAACCCAGGCTGCTCCCTGGCCCTGCTCCCTGAATCCTCCCATGAAGCCCTTGGACTGGAACTTGCTGCTCTGCTTCACAGGTCCCCAGGGAGGGTGCTGTGGCTATAGATGTCCCTCAAGGACTCAGTCTGGTTCATTCTCTTTATTCCTCCAAGCAACTGATTCAGTGCTGGGCTTCAGTTGGGCAGACAGCTGCCATTGTCTGTGCCTGTGGGGCTACCATTGTTTTTTCCATGTGCAGTGGCCACAGCAACCCAGAGCTCCTACTGCTGCCAGAGAGATATGCCAAAGCACAACCACTTCCTCCTCAGCAGCCCTCATGTTGGCCATCTGATCTGGGCATGGCTGAAGTGCGGGGCTGGGACATTCATCACTGCCAGGGCAGTGCCAGGAACAGCTTCCTGCTCTGTAGCCCCGGGCCTCACTCACCATTGTCCAGCCATTCCATACCCCTGCATCCATGCTCCCACTGGGCTGGTCTGCACTCGGGTACTGCTCATGTGCTGGCATCAATTTCCTGGTGATGGGTGCTGTCACTGGAGAGTCCTGGTCTGGGTCCCCTGGCTCAGGGTGGGGGGCTGCCATGTGCTGCAGAGCCAGAGCAGGGTGGAGGGAGATCACTAAGCAAGCAGAGTCAGGACTGGGCGTGGAAGGCACGGGGCTGGGCCTGGAAGGTACTGTCTCCCAGGGCATTGGGAAGCCCCAGCAGCCATGCTGGCCCTACATTGAGATGGAGCCATCACGAAAGTTGGTTCTGCCAATGAGGGCATTGATGAGGACGGGATGACCCTGAATGCACTGCTCCCGTGCTGCCCGAAGCATGTTGTCCAGGTTCCCCTCATCCTGCCGGGTGAGAAGGAAACCTCGGCCCCCCAGGCCTTCAGCCACTGTGTGGTAATCTGCAAGGAATGGAGGAGCATCAATGAGCACATGAAAAGTGACAGAGAGGCCAGCATGGACTAGCCAGTGTGACCATGAGCAGGACCGGCAGGAGAATCAAGGAGACCAAGGAGAGAATCCTGCAGCTCTCCAAGAACTACAGGGGCCAGCTGGCATAGACACTGGCCACGCCAGGCCCAGAGGAATGGGCCCTTTCCTTGGCCCCTTTCTGCCAGGAAGCCCTGGGGGTGGGATCAAGGGGTGGGTGGGGGGTACACTGTGGGATGTGGCTTGTTGGGGTGATGGGAGCATCCAGCTCTTGCAGTGCCAGGCAAGTGTGGTAGCAGGATGCCTATCTGTCCACCTTTGGAGAGGCTGCATGGAGCTGGGGCCATGGACATGGCTGTCCACGAGGATCTACCTGGTGTGTGGGTGGCCCCTTGGCTTTCCCCACTCTCCAGAGCTGTGGGGCCAGGACTCACCAAGGTAGGCCAGGCCACAGGCCACATTGCTGCCCAGCATGGGCACCTGCTCCCGAGCAATCTGGCTCCAGCAGGCATCATTCCCCACCAACGCGATGACGGGTGTCTGCAAGGACAAGGCAGGGCAGTGCATTGCTCCCTCACCCTCAGATCATCCCCCAGGCAAAGCAGGCACAGTCATGAGGGGGAGGTTGCCAAAGGGCTTCATCACAGCCATTGCTTGGACCACCCAGCGCATCCTTACAGGCACAAAGGGGGACAGAGCCCAGTGCCAGCCACCCTGGACAGCAGGACCCCTCAGCTGTCTGTAATTGGGGGGGAAGCTGCCCCCCACATAGTGGGAGGGTTTGTCTCGCTGCACTAACGCTGACCAGTTGTCCTGTCCAGGGCCGCCTCAGCTTGGTCAGAAGCTGTATGGCCTGTGCAAGTGGGCTCCAATCCAGCAATTGCCCAGGCCGTGAGGTGCAGGGTCAGGGTCGTAGCTTTTCCCCACACTCTGGACCCCTTCCCCTACTATCCAGGCAGCCTGAGGTGGGGAACCAGCACCCCCGCTCCACCCAGTTCCTGTGAGCTGGAGCTCCCGAGCGCCTGAGGCAGTTACCTTGTGTCGGACAAAGGTGTCAAACTCCAGGATGCTGTAGCCAAGTGAGCCGTCCCCATAGAGGATCCAGACCTGGGGAAGGGACAGGAGGGTATGGGCATGAGAGCAGTGCTGGAGGCATTAGGTCCCTTGACTGGAGGCCTAGGGTGGGCTCATCTTGCCCTGCAGGGACTGGGCTGGATGTAGAAGAGCTGGCAGCTCCATGCACACAGATCCCAGAACCTCCACCCCAGACAGGCACAGAGATGCCTGCAATGACCAGCTAAGTGTGTGTGCAGGCAGCTTTTGGGGGTGGGCTCCTCTGGGTGCAGGGGGCACCCACAGGGCAGGAACTGGGGTAGGGGGTGGGAATTGGTAGAGAGGGACTGAGGCAGAGATCTGGGCTGAAGTGGAGCTTGGGGACCTGGGAAGAGAGGGGTGAGGCATGGCTGCCTGTCAGGAGCTGCTGGGAGACTTCCCATGCAGCCCAGAGTGTGGGTGTGTGGTAGCCCTACTGTGAAGCCTGCCAGGGACTCAGGGTGTCACCCTGCCCAACCCCCTTCACAGCTCCCACCTCTTACTACTGACCTCTGAGTCAGGCCTGCAGAGCTTGGCTCCAAGAGCAAATCCACCCCCAACACCCAATGTCCCGAAGGCCCCTGGGAAGAGAAGACAGTACAGAGATGGTCCCTGAGGGCAGGCAAAGGAACTGCGTGGTGGGGACCAGGAGCCCTGATATGGCCTCTTCAGCACCATCCAAGAGATCCACCCAGCTGAAGAGAGGCCTGGAGGACAGCTTCACAGCCCTCTTGTAGCAGGGGGGTTTGGGGCAGCTCCTGGTGCTCCCACCCCAGGCTCTGCCCTCAGCCCATACGACCCACTGCTCTGAGACAGGGCCCTGGGTTTGTGAACCCGCTCTGGGATTGGTTCCTGCACACTGTGCCCTCACCCGCTTCTGCAGAGTTCTGTGGGTTGCAAGGCACTTTTGTTCCTCATTCACAGGGCACAGGGCCTCCACTTACACACCCCAATGGGCTGGCTGGCAGGGACAGGGTAGGAGACTCTGGGACCCTGCTCCACTGCATAGGCCTTTCCCAAGCTCATCACCACCTCCAATGCGTGGCTGGCTCGAGCACCCACTCACAGGTGGCTCTAAACTGTGCTGCCTGGTACCTGGGTCCAGCCAGCAGAGGGGCCCTGGTGGCTGGACAATGTAGGCAGCGCTGCCCACGAAGTCACCCCCGTCCAACACCAACAGGCTGTTCTCAGGCAGTAGTGCATCCATACGGTGCAGGACCTTCAGGGGGTTCAGGTGCTGCTCTGTGGGCTTCTCTGCCTTCTCCCTGGCAGAGTGGAGACCAGGAGTCAGTGCCAGGGCCAGGCTCTGCCCATGGCATCATGACCAACGCCACCAAGCTCCAGGAGAACTGCCCCCAAGGACAGGGTCAGGCCCTGGCCCTCCCTGTGGCATCGTCATCCTACCAGCCCAGGTGTTGCCTGCTACCTGTTGGCTTTCTCCTTCTGGTGGTCATTGTCCTTCAGACTTGCAGCCCAGTCCTGAGGACATGAATATCCCTTTAGGCCTCGTGACAGACACAGCAGGAAGGAGCTGGCGTCCCCTGAGAAGAAAGTGTGCAGCCTGAACCAGGATCTGGGTGACAAGACCCCAAGTGCCCAACAGAGGCAGCCAGAGTGCTGGGCATGTCCCCCAGGCAATGCCAGGGTTGCTGCCTGTGCTGTGGGTGCCCAGCACCTCTCCCCAGGATGCCTCGCTATGGCACTGGGGCACATACCTCCCCCTCCTGCCCAGGTCATTGGCCAGGTCTTCCCCTGAGGTGCCCACCAGGCAGCCTGTGTTCTTGGCATGATCTCCCCTTTCAGTTAGGCAGTGATGGTGTCAGATGCACCCCCTCCCACAGAATGGGACCTGAATACCCCAGGCCTCACCTTGGATGGCGACCTGTGGCTTCCAGAAGATGTCAGAGTTGAGCAGGAGCTGGGAACGGTTCCGGTTGACAGCAATGATTTTGCTGTAGCGGCTCAGCACACGCCCGTAGGACAGGCGGAAATCACACACACTGCCTGTGGGACAATATGGGGTGAGAGGTCCAGGTCAGGCTGGAACAGGCGGCTCCTCCCCAGCCCTGCCCTCTCAACTAGTACAATGCAGCACATCCTTCTTCCCTGCCCACCTCACAGCTCAGCCTCACCCTTCCCTCTACTACCACCAAGCCCTCCCACCCCTTTGCCTATCTGGCAGCATCACCTGCACAGCCCAGCTCATTGGATGCCCTGCCCTGCCCTGCCCCATGGGCTGAACTGGGCCCCACTCACCTGCCAGAATGACCACATCAGCCTCCTTCAGTGCTTCCCGGCGGTTCTGGTGGATATGCAATGGGCTGTCCCTTCCCAGCATCCCACGAGCCATCCCCCCGAGGAAGCAGGGGATGGCCAGGTCCTCCAGGGCAGCTCTGTAGGGCACAGAGGAGTCAGCTCCTAGCAGCAGCTCGGTCCCAGGGTGATCAGGATGAGGATAGAGTTGCCACCTCTGTGGACGTGCATGCATGTGTTGAACATATGTTGAACATCCCATATGTTGAACATCCCTGTGCACAGGGTTTGCTCCACAGCATGTCTGTACACATGTGAATGGGGAGTTGGGGTGCGACTGGGAGCAGGGGCCACAGGTGTTTTGTTTCTTAGAGAGGGAAGACAATGTGTTGCTAAAGTTGACCACAACCCTGCTGACACTGAAGACAGCAGCCATGCTGCTTGGTCAGCACCTCTGCCTGATGTGGAAGGCCCTGATGTCCCACCTCTGCCCCAAGCCACCTCTACCAGTGCTTCTCAGTCCCAATCTACAGCTCTGCACTATACCAGCCTTGCCCCTGCTCCAGCCCTGCTGGAGCCTCTCAATCCCGAAGCACAGCTGCCTGCTCCCCTAGCCCTGCTGATGCCTCCTATTCTGTCTCTTGCACAGGGCCTGTCAGGCCTGGGTGCCAGGCTGGGGCTGCGCTGTCTTGTCTGACATGCTGTGGTTCATCTGGTGAGGCCCTCTGCAGAGCAGGCCCAGGTGGGGGCCATGTCCTCACCTGAGCTCTTTCACAGGCGTCGGTGGCAGGGTCACCTGGCTGCCCAGGAGTATGATAGGCTTCTTGGCACGGCTGACCAGCTCCACGCACTGCTGTACCTGCACATGCACACGCAGTCAGGGCTGGCTGAGCCTGGGAGGGCTCTGGGGTCAGGGCAGGGGTTGGGAGGCTTCATGGGACCCCTGGTGTCACAGCCAGTGAGGTGGGGATGGAGAAGCTGGTGGAAGGTCAGGTCAACACCACAAATGGGGATACTGCTGGCTAGATGCTCTGCCAGGTCTAAGGATAGGACAGTGCCAGTGCTTACAGATGCAAGGCTTGGGGGCTGTACGGATGGGCTGGAATAGCATTAAGAGGAGCCCAAAACCTTTAGGCTCAGCTACAGCTGCATGGTGGGAATGACCTCTTTCTGCTGTGGCAGGCAAAACACTTCACTCTCACCCCTCCCCTCCTGCCCTGAAATGCAGAGGAAAGGGTGCCTCCCTGCACTGGGGGGGAAGAGAGGGCTCCTAGCAGGCAGGGTTCCAGGGGAAACTTCAAGCTGAAGTGAGGAAGGAAGTGGGGTCCAGGCAGCCCCAAGCTTTTCACCTGCTTTGCCGTTGCCTGTGGCACGTGTACTGGCAGTGGGAAAAGGTCCTGTGTCTCCCAGGCCCCAGCAAACAGGTTCCTGAGGAAGTTGTGCTGATACCTAGGGGAAGGTAGGCATTATCCACATGCCACGCCCCCCGACCCCCACCCCTGCACTGGCTGAGGGGCCGTCGGCAGGACAAGACCAGACCAGACTCACCAGCTCATGGCTTTGGCTATAAAGGTCTTTGGGCTCCCCTTGGGGGTCAGCTCCTTCTCCACCAAGTGGTAAGGGTACAGCACGTCCACAGGGAACTCCACAAACACAGGCCCTGAAGCAGAGGGCGCTGGTCAGATGGTCACAGCCTGGCAGGGCTGGAGCCATCCACGTAACACACCCCCAGTCCCTGCTTCCCCACCAGGAGGGACACTCATCCTTTTACTGCCCAACCCACCCCCCTGCATGGCCAGGCAATCCTGCCTGGCTCCATCTTTGGCCAAAACTGTCACTGATGGTGCCTGTGAAATGGCTAACAGTGGCAGCTCTAAGTGGAGCCTGTCATGGAATAGGGCTTGTCAACACGGTCCCACAGCAGGCTGCTCGGAGCTTTTGCAATGAAGCGATCTTATCCCTGCTCTGGGAAGGAAGAGAATTGTACTCCTAGCAGTTTTCAGAGAACTGTGAAATCAATTGGATGAAACTGAACAAGGATAAGTGCAAAGTCCTGCACTTACGACAGAACAATCACAGCCAGTTAGACTGGGGAATTACTGACTTGGCTGCAGTACTGCAGAGAAGGACCTGGGGGTTGCAGTGAGTTGAGCCATAACATAAGCTAAGTATGAGGGAACACTATGCTCTTGATGAAAAAGAGGCTAGTAACAGAAGCATCACTTGCAGAGCCCAGTCTATTGAGTGCTGGCGAGGCCTTACCTGGACTACTGTGCCCAGCTTTGAGCACAAATAAGAAAGAACCTAGCACAAAGTAATAGAAAGGTTAGAGGCCTGGGAAACATGACTTCCCAGGACAGGCTGAAAGAACTGGCATCATTTAGTCTGGAGAAGAGAAGAGTGATGGGGGATTTGGTAACAGCCTTCAAATACTTGAAGGGTGGTTATATGGAGGGTGGAGACAGTCTATCCTCTGTGGCTGCAGGATAAGGGACAATGGTCTTAAATTGCAGCAAGGGAAACATAGGCTAGATGTAAGGAAGAACTTTCTTACTAGAAGGGTGCTTCACCTTTGGAACTGGCTATCCAGAGAGGTGTGGAATTTCCATCCTTGGAAGAGTTTAACAGCAGGATAGACAAACACTTCCCTGGGATAGTTTAGACAGGGATGATCCTGCCTTGAGCAGCGAACTAGATAAGACATGACCTCTTGAGGTCCCTTCCTAACCCTAGTTTATAGGGTTCTATGACAGGCAAACCAGGGGAGAAGGAAACAGTGAAAAGGGCTCAAGCCATCTGGCATCAGTCAGGCATAGGCATAGAACTGCACTCAGGACCACAGCATTCCCTGCATCAGCTTCCTGTATGGTTCAGGCCATGGCACCTCCCAGCATTTGGTCCTGGATCCAAGTCCAGGATCTAAGCTCCAGGATGGTGGGTTGTTCGGCAAAGTGTCCTGTGTCCAGTGACGGAGAACCCCTCCCTGATGTGTCAGCAGGAGTGAGGCCAATGGGCACCCTGGCCCATGAATCCTTTGCTGCACAGGTCCTGCTCCGGGAGGGCCAGGGCTCCTACCTGGGGTGTCGGACTGTGCTGTGGCAATGGCGCGGCGCAGGACCGGGACGATTTCCCGCACGGTCTGCACGGAGGCGCAGAACTTGCAGAGTGGCCTCAACAGGGACATCTGGTCGATGTCCTGGAGTGCGCCCCGGCCCTACATGCAGAGATGGAGCTCTAACTATGCCGGCATGGATCCCGCAGAGGCTAGGCCCTGAGGTGCCCCTGTCCAAGCTCCTTCCTCCCTGGCCGTGGCAGCAGGCTCTCCCCTCCCCCAGCATGGCACCTGCCTTGCCCTGCATTGGCACCATGCACTCACTTTCTGCAGTCTGGAGGCTGCCCCTCCTATCAGCAGTACCGGGGACTCAGCCATTTGGGCATTCTTCACAGCCGTTATAGTGTTGGTCACTCCAGGCCCTGCCGTCACCGCGGCAACTCCAACTGTCCCTGAAGTGCAAGCAAGCAGCAGGCAGTCAGCAGAAGGCACAAGGTGACTGGTAGGTGGGGCACAGCCCCCCCGCCGATTAGTCCCTGATGCTCAGAACAGCAGTTTTTTTGCTGCGCAGGCCAGTGGCGTGTTGCGGGGGGGGGGGGGGGGGGGGGGGGGGGGGGGGGCGGGCAGATGGGCACTAAACCATGGCACAGAAGTATAGTAGATACAGGGCTTTTGGCCCACCTCTGGGCCCGGTCACAAATTGTGCCCCCCCCCCCCAGACTCAGGAGGCACCAGTCACTCCTGGCAGGAGGGGCCATGTAATAATGAGGCAGTGGAGAAGGGGCCTGCTGGGAAGGTGGGAACTTGCTACTTCTGTCTGGCTAGTGCAGGCCCTTGTGCTCCATAAGACCAGGCCCCGACCCACCCTGGAATGGAAGATGCAGCATTAGAAAGAAGCTGCTGAAGATGGAAGTTTGAAGGAAAAGTCCTTCGTACCAGAGAAAAGTCCCTGGCTTGGCAGGGTAGGACCCAGAGTCACACCTCTGCCCCAGCCCTCCCCCATGTTCCCCAGAGAACATATAATCCCTCCATGGCTCACTCTACCATGGAAGAGACAGATGAGTCAGTGCTGGCTCAAGGTCCCAGATGAGCTGGTGCAGGCCAGGAGGAGCTGGATTACCCTGGAGCTCCAAGGTGCCTGTAGGGGCAGTGGCCCTGTCTAGAACAGTGCACTGGGTGCTGCAGTAGCAACAGCCAGGGCTCCCTGCCCTAGCCCAGGCAGTGCATGTACCCGAAAGCCTGGCGACGGCGTCGGCAGCAAACACAGCTGTGGCTTCGTGCCTCGTGTCCACTACACGGATGCCCAGCTTCTCACTGGCCACCAGGATGGGAGAGATGTGGCCTCCCACAAGGGTGAACAGATAGCGCACCCTGTGGGCCTTCAGCACCTCTGCCACGAGCTCACCACCATGCCGAGGGCTCTTGGGCTCCACCTGAGAAGGATGCAGAGTGTCAGTGCTGGCCAACACAGCTCCCTGCAGCAGGAGCAGGCATTATTAGCATTTGCCAGGCTGCACTCAGAGCAGGGTGCCTGCTAGTGGACAGAGGGACATGGCTCCTTGCCAGGTTGGGATGCTGCCTCACTGGCTTTAAATGTACTTGGTGGCCATGCACTGCTGCTCCAGGTGTACACGCTGGCCCTGCCCAGCACACAGCTGGTCTGTAGTGTTGAGAGGGCCAGGCTGTGTCTGCAGACTGTACGGTTGGCTTTTCCTGGCTCTCTGGGTGGAAAGGCACTCCAGAATGCTGCTGTGCCCCTCTAAGTGCTCATACCACAGGCAGACATGTCCTGGCTAAGAGCAGAATGTCACTGCCAAGCCCAGACCTTCCCAGAATGCCCTGCCACAAGCACAGGCAGCAGGGGCAGGGGCTGCACAGATACAGCCCAGCCATGTCTGCAAGGACTGGCCTAGGGAGGACACCTGAAACATGGTGGCTCTCAGACAGTGTTTCCTACACTTCTGATACCTGTAGTATACTTTCTCTGGATTAGCATTAGCAACACACTTAACTCATACACCCAAAAAGGTGTGCGTGTGTTTTTCAAAATACATAACACACTCTGTTCCCCTGCCAGAGGAAATCACCCCAGTGCTGAGATGTACTGTTAAAAATTACAACAAATGTACCTGTGGTTCTCAAACTGTTTAGTCTCAAGGCCCCTCCATGACTTTTCTGTATTTTGTGACTCCCCGGCTGAAAACCACTGAGATGGATCCAAATTCAGAAAGCATCTGGAAGGGACTTGAGGCTAAATAAGTTGAGAATCACTGTCCCAGCTGGTGTCACTTCAAGGCTGTGGGGGCAGGACCTCACTTTGCTGTGCCCTGCTCTCTCCAAAGTCTGGCCGCTTCCAACCCCTGGTCTGTATACACTTCAAGGGGCAAGGACAGTCCCTGTGCCAGGGACCATACCTACCCCTGTTCCTGAGGCTGCTACTGCAGGGTCTCACATGCTGGTTAACACCCCTGCATCCCCTCCTGCTGGCCCCAGGAGTGAGGGAGGACTGGCGGGGATGAGCCAGGCTGCGAAGTGCAGATTCGTCTGTGTCTATCTGCTCAATTGCAGCACTGCACACTGCTGGGAGCATTGGGCAGGCTGGCACAGGGGGTGGGGAAAAGCAGTAGCAGTTCCCAGAGGAGCAGCCGCAGGCACCGTGGGAATAGCTGGGTCAGGGCAGTGTGCTGGACAGAGGAGAAAAGCATTTACCTCCTTGTGTAGGGAATATCACGGCACTTTTCTACTGCTTTTGGGGCAGGCCCTTTGAGAATCATTACTCTAGGACAGTGGTGCTCAACCTTTTTGGCTGGCAGGCCAGAAGGGCAGTGCCTGGTCCATCCACAGGTTGGATCCAGCCAGTGGTCCTGATCTGATGCCCAGGGCAGTCACAGTGGGGCCCCATCCAGCTGTGCAGAGGGGTGAGAGGGAAGCTCGGCCCAAAACTGGCCCCAAAGTAGGAGGAAAGAGTGTGACCCAGTCCCAACCATGGGGGGGGGAGGGAGGGGGGGGCAGGGGGAAGGTGACATGGCCCAGCCCCAATCCAGAGTTGGGGAGGGAGGGGCAGAGAAGGCTTTCCGTCTCAGGAGCCCATATGAGCCCATATGGTCTGGGGGCTAGAAGCTTTACCTTATGCCAGAGCTGGCAGAGCAGACCCAGCTTGTGCGCTGCCATGAGCAGAGCCATCACCAGCAGCACAGCAGGGAACAAGGTGCAGTTGCAGCTGCTGCTGGTGGAGACAGTGGCAGGATCCATGGTGAAGCCTTGCTGGCAGAGGATCACCCAACACGCAGCTCCTGTCCCCGAAGCAAAGAACAAAATAATCAGCTGCTTCCTCCTCTGTGGAAGAAGCCCATAAACAGCTCCATTAAAAGCTCCTCTGTTCTCCCTAAAACATTCTCAGAGCTCTCCTCTGCAATGACGCCTACAGAACCCATGATGAGGGAGGGGTAAGGCAACTGGTGCTGAGAACACTGCCTCTCCTGCTGCCCGGTGCTGGCCTTCTGGCTCCGCTTCCTGTCCCCAGCCATCTTACATGTAGGCTGTATATGGCTCTTCTGTGCTGCCATGTGACCCCCAATGTATTGCAGGGAGTGGCAGCAGGCATTGTTTGCTACCTTTGCAGGCATCTGGCCCCAATGCAGATAGAGACATGGAGCTGCCTTGCCTGGCCAGGGCTTTCACACCTGCTGTTCCATAGCCCTTGGGCCAGTGCCTGGTGTGCCAGCAGAGACCTCAGTTGGGCTAAGCGCTGAAGCTGAGACCTGTGGCATCTCCATTTTAGGCTCTTCAGTGGGGCCCCTGCCCACGTGCTTCCAAATGCTGGGAGCATCATTCCCACCTCACAGGTAGGGAGCAAAGCTCAGAAAAAAAGTACCTTGGCTTAAGGCCCCCTGTGGTGTCAGTGACAGGAAAAGTGACAGGAGCCCTGCATTCCAGGCCAGTGCTTGGGCTGTGCTCTCCTTCTGCTCTGAACGGCACAGCTAGAGCTTTCCCTGGAGGCAGGGAATGCGGAAGAGCAGGTTATTGACTTGTGAGCAGCCTGGCTGAGATGGACTCTGCCCTGCAGCAGTGGGGAGAAATGCCGTTACAGCATGTACTGCAGGCAGTGCAGCCTGTGGGAACAATCTTGCGTGTCCCCAGTCCATTTGCTGATGGTTTGGTGATGGAGGCTCCCACAGGAGAGGTGCCATGTCCTGGCTGCCCAGGCTCTGTCCACCACGCTCTCAAATTCCAGGTTGTAATTAGGGCTTCTGGGAAGGAGGAGGAGGACAGGGAGCTCCAAACTGTGGAGTCCACAACAATCTAGTTCACAAGGCAGCACCCTCCCTATTGCAGGTTACAGAGGTGGGCAGATAAGACTAAGATGGAATTCAATGCAGACAAGTGCAGGGTGCTGCATCTATGGAGAAGGAACCAGCAACACACCTTTAGGCTGGGAACACCCTTCTTGTCAACACAGTGGCAGAAAGGGATCTTGGAGTCATTGTTGACTCCAGGATGAACATGAGCCTCCTGGGGCTGCGAGGAAGCAGTCAGTAAGGCTAACTGCACCTTGTCATGCATCTACAGATGCATCACAAGCAGGTCCAAGGAGGTGATCCTTCCCTTCTATGCAACATTGGTCAGGCCTCAGTTGGAGTATTGTGTCATTCTGGGCACTGCACTTCAAAAGGGATGTGGCTAGCATTGAGAGGGTCCAGAGGACGGCCACTCACATGGTCAGGGGGCAGCAGGGCAGGCCCTACGAAGAGAGGCTAAAGGGCCTGAACCTGTTCAGCCTCCACAAGAGAAGGCTGGAGGGGACCTGGTGGCAGTTTACAAACTCACCAGGGGGGACCAGCGGGAATTGGGGGAGGCTCTGTTTCCCCAGGCACCATCCAAGGTTATGATGAATAACGGCCACAAATTGTTAGAGAGAAGGTTCAGGCTTGATATCAGGAGGCATTACTTTACACTTAGGGCTGCCAGGCTCCGGAATGGGCTTCCAAGGGAGGTGGTGTTCTCTCCTACCTTGGGGGTCTTCAAGAGGAGGCTGGACAGATATTTGGTTGGGGCGATAGGATCCTGGCATCCGTTCCTGCCTGGAGCAGGGGGTCTGACCTGATGATCTGTTTAGGTCAATTCCGACCCCAAGTACTATGATACTATGATTGCTTTGTGATCAGACTCTGCTTGCTCCTTTTCTTGGAAGTCTGACAAGTATCATCCCTCCAGGAAGGGTGGGATGGGGAGACCTCATTCATTAAGGATCACAGCTTGGAAGCAGCCACCCATGCAGGACGTCCAAGAGCAGCCTCATGCTGAAGTGCCATGTGGCTGCTCCCAGCTGTGATGTAGCACATGTGCACTTTGGGCCACAGAAGCAGCCTTTTATTTTGCCAGGAATGGTCTTGGCTTGATACCAAGGAATGCAGATGCGCTTCCTGGTACCCAATCAAATGCAAATGGGTCAACATGACTTGAACTTTGCTCTTTTCCTGCACAGCACAAAGCTCAATGCCAATGCTCCTCAGGCGTAGTTTAGCAAACTGCTAATGATCTCTCAAGACTCCGCACTTGAGGTGTAAGACAGCCTCACTGCACTTAGCTGAGTGAGCTCTAGGGAGAAAACCAGACAAGCACATGGGTAAGATAACATAGGCCAGGGGTTCCCAACCTTTTTATGCTGAGGACTGGCAAACCACAGACTGGAAGTGACCATGGACCAGCAGTGATTGGTATACTGCAGGCAGGAAGCCAACTCTTTTTATACTTAGTGTAAAAAATGGGTTGGCTGCTGGTCTGCAGTATGCCCATCATTTCCAGTCTGGTTTGCCAGTTCACGGTTTGCTAGTCTGTGGTCACTTCTGGGTCTGCAGCAGCCAACCCTTCTGTATACTGGCAGCCAAACCTTCGCAGCCTGGTACGGGGCTGTGGCCCTGGGGGTTGGGAACCTGTGACATAGGCTCAGTCACTGTAGTGCAAAGAGAGGCTAAAGGGCTGTTTTACCTTTGGGAAAAAACATGAAAGGCAGCCAGCCTTAAGCAGCAGTTCCACTCTCAGTGAAGGAGAGAAACTCATTAACCCCTTCAGAAACCTTGTAACTCAAGGGCAGCAGAAGACAGCCTTCTTGGGCCAGGAAAGTGTGACGACCTGACAAGGAGAAACTCAAGGACTCTGAGTTTTCATTTTCATTCACTTCCTGTTTCCACTTACAGTTATGACACTTATGACAACTGCTCCTGGAATTCAAGAGAATCCCCCAATCCAGGGCTCAGCAATGTTTGCTAGTGGTGGGCTGGAATGACCCAGTTCAAATTAAAGATGGGCTGGCATTAGGACCCCAGTGTTACTACTGCTTCTCTGCTGCCCAGTTGTGGTGTGGGTCCACCGCTACATAACACTTAAACTCGCTGACACCAAACATTGTCAACACCCCTGCTCTGCAAGCCAGATCTAATGGTTCCATGGGCTGGATCTGGATTACAGGCCATAGGCCGCCAACCCCTGCCCTGATCAAATCCAGTTGCATCAAAATCTTCTGGCCAATATCATCAAGTGGAGAGAGTCAAAGAGTCTGGATGGGCAAGCCAATTTTTCTTCCTGGATGAACAGGCCTGGCATTGCTTGGAGAGGCCAATAAACCCCCTTGGCTCCTTTCAGAAGTTGCAGTGACTGAATTACCAGGTTCTCATGAAAAGACCTCCTCATTCGACATTATTTACATCACTGAGACCTCAGCCTAAGGAACAGCAGCACCAGTTGGCCCAAGTTCTCCCTAAATCCATCTACCACTCAGAGGATTTTTAGATTTCTCTTGCTGGAGAGAAAGTTCTGCCCTTTCGAGAAACCAAAGCTGTCTGAGGAGAAGCACCTGAGCTGGGGATGCATGCAACTGCTGGGAACTCTGCATACAATTTCACCCTGCTTAGCTGGAATCCCAGATTCAAGGGACAATATGGTTGCATAGCTCTTGCTAGGTCAGGGGCAGGCAAAATGTGGCCTGCAGGCCAGATGCAGCCCGCCAGGCCCGTGGAGCCCCTAAAAAATTAAAAAAATTAATATTTATCTGCCCCTGGCTGCGTGTCATGTGTTGATGGCTTGCCAAAAGTT
The DNA here is from genome assembly GCF_030867095.1 of Alligator mississippiensis. Classification (NCBI taxonomy): domain Eukaryota; kingdom Metazoa; phylum Chordata; order Crocodylia; family Alligatoridae; genus Alligator; species Alligator mississippiensis. Next base: position 25,906,716 of record NC_081831.1, read on the forward strand.
AGTAAGCAGACCTCTGCCTGAAATAATTACCCATCCCTGTGCTAGATGCCCTACTGGGATGCCAGGAGTATCTAATCCAAGAAGGGGAAGTCATTGGTACCCTGTTGTTTCCAATGCTGCTATCACTGAAATTCCATGAATGTTCCAGGTATGAAATAGAGAAGACAGGGATTAGCAAGAGAATGGCAGCAAACTGCCTAGAGGAAGAATGACACGGGGTTGAACTGGAAAAGGAATTTTCAGGCTGGAGAAGATGGACCTGTAAGAGATCCAGTCTGAATATCCTGATTCCTGTAGCACAGAAACTACAGGAGCAGCACAACTTGCAGCTCTTAGGGAAGCTGTGGTATAAAAAACCATCAGCACCCTCCTAGTATAAGCAAATTCCCAGTTGTGTTGAAAGAGGGGCACTTGAAGGGCCCAATTCCATAACAAATGGATATCCTCTCCATTTCCAAATCTCCCCTGGGGCCCTGCAGTGCTGCATTGTCTTGCTGGACTTTTTACCCTTGATACCCTGGCTTGGGGGGAGGGGGTCCCATCTTGCTGAAGAGCCCCAGCTGTAGATGACACACTGTTCCTCTGCAGGTTTTGCAGACATCCTATGCCCATGTGGCTTTTAATGCTGCTTTGCAACTGTTTCCAGCTCCTTTACATGTCATGTGCAGCTCACACTTCTTGCTGGGAGACCCTGCAGCAGCCATAGAGTATCTTTCAAAGTCTTTCTGGCTAAATATGAGTCAATGGGGAGGAGTTATCAACACTCATACTGTTCCCACTCATGCCTGTGCTTGCCATAGTTTGGCTCTTTTCCAATTGTGTCTGCTGCCAATTTTACCAGCAAAAATGCTGCAGTCCAGCTCACTGACCAAAATTACTGATGGTATCATATCTAGTACCAACCCTTCTGGATACTCGCTACTGGAAACACCCCTATTTGGGGATGCCTACCCACTGATGGGTACTAGAGACCTGCCAGGTGACTGATTCTTAATCCAGCCTATGTAGGCTGCTGTTGGTGATGGTGTTCCAAACTGGAATGCTGTGCAGGACTAAGGCAACCCCTTACAAAGGCATTAGGTCCAGTACTTAAGGCCTAAGGCTTGGGGTTTCTGCTGCCTAGTGGAATTCACCCTCTCCATGTTCAGCATTGTGTAGGGTGTCTGTATGCCTAAGCAATGGTAAGGGCTGAAGAATGACATCTGCAGAGCCAGCACATGGAGGGTGTGTGCTGTTTCCCTCGGGCTTCAGTTCAAAACCCCCCTGCCTAGAGTCTGTTACCCAATAGGAGTGGGCCCTTTCTGTGACGGCTGGTGCATGGCAGGGTAGTGCCGGCAATCCCCTCACACTGCAGACAAGCCTGCAGGGTGCTCAGGGCTATCTCAGTTTGTCCTGAAAGTGAGAAGAAATACAAAAATTGTGCTCTTGGCTATGACTGCTCCTTTAAGATGAAGTTGAGTTGAACACCAGGCTGCTGCTGTCACCATTAGCTCTTGTTTCCATGATGCAACAACATCCCAGAAAATCACAGTCCTAGAAAAGTCAGACTAGTAAGGCCTTCCAGAGGTCATATCTAGTCCAACCTTCTGCTCGAGGCGGCCATCTAAGGCCCTACCAAGTCCTGGGACCTCCTAGTCAACCTCCTCCTGGCCCTGGCTGAGCACTCCATCTACCAGATGGATGAAGGTTCTGGCCAGGGGGAAACCAGGGCAACTGTGGGCATCAATACATGACTTTGAGCATTTTTACTGTGCAGCATCTGCAGGCTCCTTGGACTCGTTCAAGAGGCAGTGGGCGCTAGCCAGCATGCTCTGCTCAGCATGCCTCAGATCCCTTGTTATGAACCTGAGACAATCCCTTCCACCAGTTTTCTCTTTCATTGTCCCAAGAACTCTGCTGTCAGGCTTCCAGTGGCCTCCCTGAGGGAGGCTTATCCATTCTCTTGGCCTGCTGCGCCCAGCACAACAAACTGGCTTGCTTGAGGAAGGTCCTTCTCCATCCAAGCCACCCAGAGCAGCAGCTCTCAACCTCATTAGACTTGAGGGCCCCCTTCATAGATTCATAGATGTTAGGGTCGGAAGGGACCTCAATAGATCATCGAGTCCGACCCCCTGCATAAGCAGGAAAGAGTGCTGGGTCTAAATGACCCCCAGCTAGATACTCGTCTAACCTCCTCTTGAAGACCCCCAGGGTAGGGGAGAGCACCATCTCCCTTGGGAGCCCGTTCCAGACCTTGGCCACTCGAACTGTGAAGAAGTTCTTCCTAATGTCCAGTCTAAATCTGCTCTCTGCTAGCTTGTGGCCATTATTTCTTGTAACCCCCGGGGGCGCCTTGGTGAATAAATACTCACCAATTCCCTTCTGTGCCCCTGTGATGAATTTATAGGCAGCCACAAGGTCGCCTCTCAACCTTCTCTTGCGGAGGCTGAAAAGGTCCAGTTTCTCTAGTCTCTCCTCGTAGGGCTTGGTCTGCAGGCCCTTGACCATACGAGTTGCCCTTCTCTGGACCCTCTCCAGGTTATCCACATCCTTCTTGAAGTGTGGCGCCCAGAATTGCACGCAATACTCCAACTGCGGTCTGACCAGCGCCCTATAGAGGGGAAGTATCACCTCCCTGGACCTATTCGTCATGCACCTGCTGATGCACGATAAAGTGCCATTGGCTTTTCTGATGGCTTCATCACACTGCCGGCTCATGTTCATCTTGGAGTCCACTAGGACTCCAAGATCCCTCTCCACCTCTGTGCCACCCAGCGGGTCATTCCCTAGGCTGTAGGTGTGCTGGACATTTTTCCTCCCTAGGTACAGCACTTTGCATTTCTCCTTGTTGAACTGCATCCTGTTGTTTTCTGCCCATTTGTCCAACCTATCCAGGTCTGCTTGCAGCTGTCCCCTGCCCTCCGGCGTGTCCACTTTTCCCCATAGCTTTGTGTCATCTGCAAACTTGGACAGAGTACATTTGACTCCCTCGCCCCCTTGGAAAATGCCAGTTCTTTTTTACCTCTGTTTTTAACTACAGCAAAAAAAATATCCTACAGTGATTTTTCAGTTGCAAAGGACTCAGACAGACCCTAGCAGGGCAGACCTATCTAATGCACAGATGAATCATGGGCATCTGCCCACACAGGCATGTCTCCAGGCAGTTTCACTTGGCAGCGTCTGTTGGCTCCTTGGACTCATTTGAGGGCCAGTGGGCACTGCCTGGCATAATCTACTTGATGTCAGTGGCGATGTGTAGGGAGTGCGCAGGGGTGCTGGTGAACTTCCTGACTGGCTGCGCTTGCCGCTTAGGTGATGGGCAGGCGGAAGTGCCGGTGCCCCCCCTGCAAGTGCCGAGGGATTGCTGCAGCCACTCCCAGAAGCGGCTGCAGTGATTGGCTGTTGCGGGATTGGCTGCAGAGATCCCCCAGTCAGTGGGATATGCCCCCCCTGACTAAGGCAGCACCAGTCACCTATGTTTGATGTCCCACCTTGGTGCACTTGTTTTAAGCGTCTGACCTTCACTCCTGTCTGTGTTCTGTTTTATGTTGCTCCCCAAATTCAGCTGATGTCTACCCAATAACCCCCTTTAATAACAGGGGAGACTAACCATTGCTCTACAAGTGTTAAGCCCACATTAACTTTATGCATCAAATAGGCCTGGTCAATGTCCTCTTGACCCTACCTGAGCTCACCATAGATCTGACCAGGAAGGAAGCTCTCGCCAGGGGGACACCTGGGGGCTGTGAGGCTGCTTTGCTTTCCCTGGGCTGATCCCATCTCTGGGCAGAGCAGCATTGGGCAGTGTCCGCTGGCTCCCTGGCTTTGTTTGGGGCTAGCGGGTGCTGTCTGGCGTGCTCTGCTTGATGTCCCTCTTTGGCACGCTAGTTTTAAACCTCTGACCTTCTCTCCTGTTCCTGCCACGTCTTTAGTCGTCCCCAAAAACCAGCAATTGTCTACCCAGTGATGCCCCTTTGTAGGGGAGGCCTATCGTTTCCTCGTGGGCACCGGCCCATGGTCCCGAGCCAACAGACACACCTGCCCCTCGTGCGCTCAGGTCTGCGCCGCTGGCTCCCTGGGCCGGCTCGAGGCCCGCGGGCGCTGCCGGGCGAGCCGTGATCCGCGCCCCCTCGGGGGCTCGCTCCGAGCCTGCGGCCTCACCGCTCGCTGCTGCTGTCTGGCGCCCCCAGCGGCAGCTCCACTCGTGCCGCGTGCGGGCGGGAGCTCCCCGGCCCCGGCCCCGCGGAGCAGGGAGGCTCCGTCCGGGGGCGCCCAGGGACTGGCTCCTGGCCCCGCGCCCAGACTCGCCGGGCCCCGGCCCCGGCCCTGCGGCTGCTGCGGGCTCCACGCGCCCGAGGGGGCAGCTCGCGCCGCGCCCCGCCCCGCCCCGCCCCGCCCCGCCAGCACGTACCGCTCGCGGGGAAAGGATCCCGGCCCGGCTCGGTCCTCGCAACCGCTCTCAGCGACACCGGAAACCACCACCTCATGTCACCCCCTCACTTCCGGAGCCAGGTGTTGAGGCTGGGGGGCGGGGGATTGCGTCACGGGCTGCGCGGAGCTGCCGAGGTCTGGGTCACGTGGCTCTGGGCCGCAGTGCAAGCCGGGGGTTTCCATAACGGCGGGATCGAGGGTCACAACCTGGGGGTTGCCATAACGACAGGGTCGGGGGCAGCGCCCTGGGGATTGCTGTGACGACAGGCTGCGCGTCGCATCCCAAGTTTGCCGTGGCAAAGCGGCTGGGGCAGCATCCCGGGGTTGCCGTGGGGACGGCCAGGTGCGGCACGCCGTGGTTGCCGTGGCAGCGGGCGGGGCGGCACCCCGGGTGCGGCCATGGCGGTGTCCTGGAGCTGGTGGGGCGGGGCCGGGCCGGGCCGGGTGCGGTGCCCGGGGGCGCTGCGGCGGCAGGGCAGGATGCAGGACCCCGGGACCACGAGCCTCCTGCAGGGGCTGGCGAGCCCCCCCCGCGGCAGCCAGGGGCAGCGCCGGCGCTCCCTGCCCGGTGAGCCCACGGCAGTCAGGGGTGGTGGCCCTGGCACCAGGCACGCAGCTCCCTGAACATGGAGGGGTGAATTCCACTGGGCAGCAGGGACCCCGAGCCCCCACTATGTTGAGGATCCAGCCAGGAGCAGGAAAGGACAGGGTGGCTGCCCTGCTCCCCAGGCAGCACCTACCTCCAACCCAGCCCAGCACAGTGGCCCCTGGTTTTGGGGCAGGGCAGGAGGGATTGTCCCTGGGGGTGCCTGAGCCTGGTGCCTGTGAGGGACAGCAGTGGGGAGCTGTATGCGCACCGGCAGTGCCCGTGAGGTCCCGCCTTGTCCAGGTACCTAGGATGGCCTCCCAGTGCCCACATGTTCCCCAGCCAGATGCACAGTTTAGATGATACTTGGGGACCTTCCCTACATTAGCACCGATTCAACCCTGTTGGTCGGGGTGGGGGGGGGGAGATGTGCGTCCCAAGATGGGTCAGTCTGCATCCCTGGCACAGTGGCAGCTCTGCTGTAAAGTGGCCTTGTGCCAGTCCCACTCCTGTCTGTGGATTCATTACATCCGCTGCTGGCCTCTGCCCAGTCAGCTCTGGATGTGCACGCTCTGTGCCAGTGTGGGGAGTGAGCATAGGCAGGGAATCACTCCCCCACAGCCTTAGCAGACATGGATAATGAGCTACACTGGGAGCCATTTACAAAGTTGGATTGATGAAGCAGAGCTGTTAAGAAAGTTGCAAATGAACCCCTGTGGGTGTAGGGGAGAATTGCTTCTTGTGGCACTTGGATGATTAATGTGCCTCTAGGGCAGTGGCAGGAATCCCACATGGAGAGACAGGCAGATGCTTCATTAAATTTGTGGAAAACATCCCAGTAGGAGAAAACTCAGTAGGGCAAGGTGAGAACAAGAAGACTTCCACAGAGCCCAGATGTAACCAACCTGACACTGGCAGGACCTGCTGTCCATGTGGTTGTCAGGAGGCAGGTCAACTCAGCAGTGTCAGCCTGGGTAGAGCTTTATCGTAATAGATACAGAAAGCTTTTAGCCAATCTGTGTTTTTACTGCCCATCTCTTTGGATCATATGGCCCAGAGTCTGCTATACTTGGTGTTAGCCTGGTGTGAGCCCCATATGCTATTGTGGTGTTTTCAATTAAATTTTGGAGGACAGAGGTGCACCATAGACTGCCAGAAGAGCGATGGGTTGACAGCAGTCTGTTGTTCCAAAAAAAACAGATCCATGTTCAACTCCAACCTGCTTTGGCAGTGGTCAATGGCTATTGGCTTCCCAGCTATTTGAGCTGCTGATGTTGGTCCCTTTCACCTGACAGACTTCAAACAATTATTCTGCACATTCTCCTTCAATGGCCATTATTACCATTGCACAGATGGAGGCAATGGGTTAGATCCAATAAAAGACTTGGGGGACTAACAGTTAACTGCAGTGATGCCTGCCCCTGGAGGGAGCCTAGAACCCAGAGTTAGGAACATGGGACTGAAAGGGACAGCCAAGGTCATGAGTCTGGTTGTCTGTGACGGTAGATGACCAGGTCATAGATGTTACATCCAGAAGGGTCTATAGGAACCTGCACTCCAGCTTCCCACCCTTCACACTACAAAATGCCTCCCAACATCTTTAGATGCCCTTCAGACTTCGGGGAATCTTTGAGAACTCCTGGCACTGATCTTCGAGAGCTCCTGGCGCTCTGGTGAAGTGCCCAAAGATTGGAAGAAGGCCAATGTGGTGCCTATCTTCACGAAAGGGAGGAAAGTGAATCCGGCAAACTACAGGCACAGCAGCCTGACCTCTATCCCGGGGAAGGTCTTAGAAAAGATTATCAAAGAGATCATTCTTAACAGACTGGCTGATGGCAGCATCCTGAGGAATAGCCAGCACGGGTTTGTTGTGGGTAGGTCTTGTTTGACTAATCTCATTTCCTTTTATGACCAAGTGACCTATCACCTGGACAAGGGAGAAGAGATTGATGTCATATATTTTGACTTTAAAAAAGCCTTCCATCTGGTATCCCATGATCACCTCTTGGCAAAACTGGCCAACTGTAGCCTCAGCCTCACCACAATCCGCTGGCTGGGGAATTGGCTATGCGGTAGGACCCAGAGGGTGGTGGTTGATGAAAGTCAATCGTCGTGGTGCCGTGACCAGTGGGGTCCCTCAAGGCTCTGTCCTTGGGCCTATACTATTCAACATCTTTATTAATGATGTGGACATTGGTGTTAGAAGTGGACTGGCCAAGTTTGCCGACGACACCAAACTCTGGGGTAAAGTGTACACACCTGAGGACAAGAGGGCGATCCAGGCAGATCTTGACAGGCTCACGAAATGGGCGCGTGAGAACCTGATGGTGTTTAACACTGAAAAATGCAAGTTTTTCCACCTTGGGAAGAAAAACCTGCAGCATGCTTATAGGCTCGGCAGTGCTACGCTGGCTAGCACTACGGATGAAAGGGACTTGGGGGTCATGATTGACCACAAGATGAACATGAGCCTTCAGCGTGATGCTGCGGCTAGTAAAACGAGCAAAACGCTGGCTTGCATCCATAGATGCTTCTCAAGCAAATCCCGGGATGTCATTCTCCCGTTGTACTCGGCCTTGGTGAGGCCACAGCTGGAGTACTGCATCCAGCTTTGGGCCCCACAATTCAAGAAGGATGTGGAGAAGCTTGAGAGGGTTCAGAGGAGAGCCATGTGCATGATCAGAGGTCAGGAAAACAGACCTTATGATGAGAGGCTGAGAGCCATGGGACTCTTCAGCCTGGAAAAGTGCAGGCTCAGGGGTGATCTTGTGGTCACCTATAAGTTTATCAGGGGTGCTCATCAGAACCTGGGGGAACGTCTGTTCACCAGAGCGCCCCAAGGGATGACAAGATCGAATGGTCGCAAACTCCATGACCATTTCAGGCTGGTCAGTAAAGAACTTCTTTTCTGTCCGAGCCCCCAAGGTTTGGAATAGACTGCTGCCAGAGGTGGTTCAAGCACCTAGTTTGAACACCTTCAAGAGGCATTTGGATGTTTATGTTGCTGGGATCCCATGATCCCAGCTGACTTCCTGCCCCTGGAGCAGAGGGCTGGACTTGATAATCTTCCGAGGTCCCTTCCAGCCCAAATGTCTATGAAACTTTCAATAGCTCATCAAAACTCATTAAGTGGCCCTCCAGCCCAAATCATTGCCCACCCCTGGTAAAAACTGTTCAGGAAGTACAGGCGGGAGAAGAGGAAGAGGGGTTGCACTTTATATAAAAGAGAGCTGTATGATTGCTCACTGCTCCAGTATGAAACTGGAGACAAGCCTATTGAAAGATTCTGGGTTAGGGTCAGAGGGGAGAGCAACAAAGGGGATGGTGTGGTGGGGGTCTGCTGTAGACCACCAGACCAGGAAGATGTGGCGGATGAGGCTTTTCAAAACAGCTAGTGGAAGCTTCCCAATCACAGGCCCTGGTTTTCATGGGGGACTTCAAAATCACCCTGACATCTGCTAGGAGGGTGATATAGAAGTGTGCAGCCAATCCAGGACGTTTTTGGAGAGTGCTGGGGACAACTTCCTGGTGCAAGCATGGAAGGGGCCAACTAGCAGCTGTGCCCTTCTTCACTTGCTGCTCACAAATGGGTATGAATTGGTGGGAAACATAGAACTGGATGGCAACTTGGGCAATAGCAAATGTAAGATGATTTAGTTCAGGAAAGGAAAGGAAGGATGGAGAACAGAAGAGTAAGGACCCTGGACTTCAGAAAAGCAGACTTTGACTCGCTCCAGGAACCGATGGGCAGGATCCCCTGGAAGGCCAGTCTGAGGGGAAAAGGAGTCCAGGAGAACTGATTATATTTTAAAGAAACCTTACTGAAGGTGCAGGAATTAACCATCCCAGTGTGCAGGAAGACTAGCAAGTATGGCAGAAGACCTGCTTGGCTTAGCAGGGAACAATTCAGTGAGCTGAAACACAAGAAGAAAGCTTACAAGAAGTGGAATCTTGGACAAACGACTAGAGCGGAGTGTAAGATAGTTGCTCAGGCCTGCAGGGATGGAATCAGGAAGGCCAAAGCGCAATTGGAGTTGCTGCTACCAAGGGGCATGAGGAGTAACAAGAAGGGTTTCTACAAGTATGTTAGCAACAAGAGGAAGGTCAGGGAAAGTGTGGGCCCCTTCCTGAATGGGGGAAGCACCCTAGTAACAGATGATGCAGAAAAAGTTGAAGTGCTCAGTGCCTATTTTGCCTCAGTCTTCACAGGCAAGGTCAGCTCCCAGACTACTGTATCTGACAGCAGTTTGGGGAGAAGGTGAGCAGACAACAGTGGTGAAAGAACAGGTTAGGGACTATTTAGAAAAGCTGGACAAGTCCATGGGGTGGGGCATAACGCACCCGAAGGTGCTGAGGGAATTGGCTGATGTGAATGAAGAGCCAGTGGTCATTATCTTTGAGAACGCATGTAAATCTGGAGAGGTCCTGAACGATTGGAGAAGGGCAAATATAGTGCCCATCCTTAAGGAAGGGAAGAAGGAAGATCTGGGAATAACAGACCTGTCAGCCACACCTCAGTCCCTGGAAAAAGCATGGAGCAGGTCCTCAAATAATTCATTTCTAAGCACTTGGAGGAGAAGAATGTGATTAAGACCAGTCAGCATGGATTCACCAAAGGCAAGTCATGCTTGACCAAACTGATTTCTTCTATGACAAGATGACAGGTTCCATGGATGTGGGGAGAGCAGTGGATGGGATATACCTTGACTTTAGCAAGGCTTTTGATACCATTTCCCACAACACTGCAGTTCATATGCCATCAGAAAAGCCAATGGCACTTTATCGTGCATCAGCAGATGCATGACGAATAGGTCCATGGAGGTGATACTTCCCCTCTATAGGGCGCTGGTCAGACCGCATTTGGAGTACTGTGTGCTATTCTGGGCGCCGCACTTCAAGAAGGATGCGGATAACCTGGAGAGGGTCCAGAGAAGGGCAACTCGTATGGTCAAGGGCCTGCAGACCAAGCCCTACGAGGAGAGACTAGAGAAACTGGACATTTTCAGCCTCCGCAAGAGAAGGTTGAGAGGCGACCTTGTGGCTGCCTATAAGTTCATCACGGGGGCACAGAAGGGAATTGGTGAGGATTTATTCACCAAGGCGCCCCCGGGGGTTACAAGAAACAATGGCCACAAGCTAGCAGAGAGCAGATTTAGATTGGACATTAGGAAGAACTTCTTCACAGTTCGAGTGGCCAAAGTCTGGAACGGGCTCCCAAGGGAGGTGGTGCTCTCCCCTACCCTGGGGGTCTTCAAGAGGAGGTTAGATGAGTATCTAGCTGGGGTCATCTAGACCTAGCACTCTTTCCTGCTTATGCAGGGGGTCGGACTCGATGATCTACTGAGGTCCCTTCTGACCCTAACATCTATGAATCTATGAATCTATGAAACATTCTTGCAAGCAAGTTAAGGAAGTTGGAGTTGGATGAATGGACTGTAAGGTAGATAGAAAACTGGCTGGATTGTTGGGTTCAAAGGGTAGTAATCAATGGCTCAATGTCTTGATGGCAGCTGTTATCTTTTGGAGTGCCCCAGGGGTCAGTCCTAGGGTTGGTTTTGTTCATCATCTTCATCAGCAACCTGGAACATGGGATGGAGTGCACCCTCAGCAAATTTGCAGATGTCACCAAGCTGTGGGGAGTAGTAGATATGCTGCAGGTTAGAAACAGGATTCAGAGGGACCTACATGCATTGGAGGACTGGACCAAAAGAAATCTTATGAGGTTCAGCAAGGAGAAGTGCAAAGTCCTACACTTAGGCCAGAAGAATCCCATTCATTCGTACAGGCTGAGGCTGACTAGATAAGCAGCAGCTCTGAAGAAAAGGACCTTGGGGTTATGGTGGACAATAAGCTTAATATGAGTCGTCCATGTGCCCTTCTTGCCAGGAAGGCTAATAGCATACTGGGCCATACAGATCAAGGCAAGTCATTATTCCCCTCTATTTGGCACTGGTGAGGCCACATCTGGAGTCCTGTGTCGTTTTGTCCCCCCCACCACAGAAAGGATGTGGACAAATTGGAGAGAGAGGGCAACAAAAATGGTTAGGAGGTTGGAAAACAGGACCTATGAGGAAAGGTTGAGGGAATTGGCCTCAGTGGATGCTGAGTGTGACATCTCAGTATATGGACAAGGTCCATCCTGCAGAGACAAGAGGATGTCAGCAGCTATTGCCACTGGATGCTGCATATTAGCATTTAAAAACTAGCATTAATTACCTGTCTCAAGGTTAGCATTCAGTAAACTCCTTTTTACAACATCCTTTAATAAAGTATAGTCATGGTATTAGTTCCAGTTCATGCTGTATATAGCTTTAATTTCGTAAGACATTTTCGATTAGAGTTTTAACTAAATGTTAGATTGCTTAGTAATGTTTGCATGAATAGCTTCCATTGGCTTAATCCCTGATTAAGCCTGTAGAAGCCATTAATGGTGTAAGCAACCAAGCTGTGGTTTTGAGCCATCTGTCAGTCTCTGGGGAGGGACAGGACTGCTGGGGCCCCATGGCCAGAGTCGTGGAGGGGGCCCTGCCACAATAAGCTCACAAAAACGGTGGTCAGGCCCTGATCTGCCCACAAAATCAGCTGTCTGCCTCCTTGATTTGAGTAGACCCCTATCCTGGAGTACTGAAGGCTTTAGTGTAGGCAGTACGTCTGTTGCAGGGTGGCCACACTTTAATGGAACAGGAACTGGTTAGTGCAGATCAGAGATAATCATGCCCTGGAGTGGCGTAACTTTGAGTTGCATAATGAATACTTAAAACCACTTTAAGGTGTTAATGTATGGACAGCCAAGGGGTAAGATCTCCAGGAGCCACCCAAAATTATCACACAACAAGGCCCTGAATTGAAACTTTCTAGACCTTAAATGCTAGAGTCTGTAAGTGAGAGAGGAACAGTGGGAAAAAACCCTGGGCAGACCCAGTTCACTCTTCTTTTCAGCATCCACTCCCTGCCCAGCACAGGAGACTGGGCAAAATGGACCTATGGTCTGAGCCAGTAAATGGCAGTTCTTATGTTCTTATTTATGTAGAGGGAAGCTCAGTGCACTCTGTTCTCAGAGCTGGCTGGTGTCTGGCAAGTACAACTCCTTGCAGGAGACTTCAGCTGCATCAGTGATGAAGGTGACCAGAGGAGGGAGGTCAAGTGACAGGCCTGAATGGATCCTCCAGAATCCTGAGGAGGCATGTTAGTGAGCACAGCATAGATTATGGATTGTATAAGATATTTTGGATAGGGCTGATCGTGCTACAGGTAGGGGGCTGGACTAAATATGACCTCTGGAGGTCCCTTCCAGCTCTACTTCCCTCTTATTTCTATGATTTCTATGTTAGAAGCTGATAAGAAGATCTCAGGGCAGGAGGTTTCATATGTGCAGACCCTACAGGAAGAACATGATCTCACCTTGACTTTGTGTCCTTCCGAGCAGGGTGGAAAGTGCAAAGTGCAGAGATTAGCACCTGTTTTCCTTTGATCACAGTTTATTAAAGGTGAGAGCAGAGGTAGAGAGCCAAGCAAGGTGAACAAGAGGGGTCTAGAAACTATATGTAAGCCTCTTGTAGCATGTGACCACAAGCCAAGAGCATAGGGAGTTATGAGAGGTGAAGGACCTTAAGGGCTATGAGATCGTGATAGAGTGATAGATAAGCATGATAAGGAAGACTAAAGCATTCATTGCACAAGCTGGGCAGAAGCAGCTGGGGCAAAGATGAAAGGTGTTGCTGGTTGCAGCACAGACTACAACATTGCATCTGAAGGTTGTTGAAGAAATCAGGGAGATAAGCTGTCAGGTTGGGCAATGTTCCAGAGATAAGGGGACAAAGGAAAATGCTTCTGGGCAGAGCTGCCTGGGTAGAACATGAGGAAGAATGGTCTAGGAAATCTGGCAGGGCAGCCATGACTAGCCTGGTAGATGAGAAAGGAGAGAGACAGACCTTAAAGGAGGGGACATGGACACAGAAGAATTGTTCTCCCAGGAGCTCTATGCAGACAGAGCCAGTGACTGGGGCCATCCTGGCCTGCCTGGCAGAGTTAACAGAAAGATTGGAGAGGAAGGAGGGAGGAAAACTGGTTAAAAACTAGTGACATTGGGAGGTGACTAATACACTCTGAAGATTTAAAAATGGGAAGACCACAGGGGACATTGGGCTTCCAGAAGAGTCTTACAAGGTCTTCTGAGATGTGGTGGAGTAGATCTTGTTAGACATATATTTTGAAAAGTTGGGTGAAGGCCAGCTTCGTGCAGACATAGCCCAGGGGCTAATAACTCTGGTGCATGTAAAAGGCAGGAAAAATAACCCACACCACTACTACCCAGACCCCTCACAGTCCTCAGCTTTAGTTAAGAGCTAAGGGTGAAGGTGACAGCAGGCTGCTTTATACTGGTACTAAGCTCCATCTGACATGAAGACCAGTTATGTATGGCAATGAGGTGACAGATCCACAGTTCAATGCCACAACTCAGAGATGCTATAGGAAGTGGGGTAGATTTGCACCTTATAGACTCACTAAAATAGATATATGATACATATACAGCTTTTGTGAGCTCAAGCTTACTTTATCAGATGCTGTGAAAGGCCACAGACAGACCAGGAGTCAGCTGAGGCAGGCTACTGAAGGTGAAGGGGTTTCTCAGATTGTTTGTTTGTCACTTTTTATCTCCCTCTTTAATAAACCCAGCTTACTATAATATTGCTTGCAAGGAAGGGAAGTTTGTTCATGCTGGAACACCCAGGCAGTGTTTCTCTCCTCAGGTTTCTGGATGGGGGCTTGAGCCAAGATAGAAAATTCTACACATGTTTTCTACACAACTTCTCCACTATCTTGTCCAGATCTGAGGTCAATCTGACCAGCCCACAGTTACCCAGGTCACTGGTCTGACCCCTCTCCCACCAGCCTTCTGCCTCACACTCAGTGTTCATAATAAAGAAGCGTCGGGTGTAGTGACTACACTGGCTTTTCTCTAGCTGGTGCTCTGGGACCATCCTGCTGCAGGATAGTTGATGGAGAGCCAGCTGAGTCCATCATGGCCTGCCCAGTATTGGCTGCTTAGGTTGAACTTGCCCTGAGATCCCTGCCTGTGTGCTTGTAGCTCAGATCTCAGTGCAGCCGCTAGGGTGGGGGGCTGTGGGGTCCTTTCTAAAGCATCTCTCCTTTGCTGATCAGAGCCCCTGGAAGGCTGGTGCTTAGCCTAGCACCTTCCTCTGTGCCACATGGACCTCCGTGTTCTGGAGGATGTAGACCAAAGGGTTGAACAGTGATGTCACCATGGTGTAGAGGACAGCGACAAGCTGGTCCTGTTTGGGGGAGCTGCTGCCTGTGGGCCACAGGTATATATGATGGTGGCATAGCCAAAGTGCACAGATACCATGGTGAGTGTCACAGGGGCTACCCTGAGACTAGTCAAAATGTCAGCCTGCAGTCTTCCCTGCCTTGTCTGCCATGCCTTGATGTAATAATACCTGATGTAACAATGCAGGAGGCTGCCCATTTTATGTCCCAGTGCTTAGGACATTATACACAGCTTTGGCCTTCCCTTTACCATGTCCCATGCCTTGCAGATGGCATCCAAATTACTATCCCAGCCCCTAACTCCAGCCACACTCATTGGGCTCCATGCCCCTCACTCATACTGGGACTCCTTGCCCCTCATACATACTCTGGGCTCCTTTCCACTGGGTTCCTTGCTTCTCATGAGGCTCCATGCCCCTCATTAGGCTCCATGCCCCAGCCATAAGCTCTGGGATCCTTGCCCCTCACTCACTCTGGGCACCTTGCCTCACTCTGGACCCCCTGAGTCCCACCAACCTCCTTTCTGGGTGCTTTTCTTCCAGGGTGTGCTCTCCTAGCCTTTCCCCTCTACAAGGTACCTGCAAGGCAGTGGGGGCTGAGGCTTTCTGGCACCCCATACTTATCTTTCTGGGAAGGCATAAGTTTGGCATTTCCTGAAGACTGCCCTACCACAAGCAGCCCCACCACACCATCCAGCCCCAGCAGGGTGTAGTTTTAGGTCATTCCCCAGGACCAGGAACCTCCTCCATCCCCATAGTTCCTATCCTGTACCTCCAGGTGTTCAAGCAGCAGAAGCTCCAACCAGGTGATGTTATCCCTCTGGCTCCCTGCAGTAACTGCTGGCTCTACTGCTCAAGACCTGCTCTTATTCTCTAGCAGCTAGGCCCTCCTTCCAATCAGGTGGCCTCCTGCTGGCCATGGGACTCTACTGATTGGCAGTGCAGTCACCTGCAGGCTGATCTGCTGCCTGCTCAGGCCCTTAAAGTGGCAGGCACCAAAGGTGCCCTGCTACAGTGAAGTGGGCAGTGCAGGTGCAGAAGGCTTCATGCTGCCTCACAGTTGACAGGATGCACAGGGCAGCAGCTAGAATGCGGGCATAGGAGAACAGGATGAGGAGGAAAAAGGCCAGCACCACCAGGACACTGAGGCCGAAGATGAGGAGCTGGCATGGGTGGCTTGGTGTGTAGGCAAGCTGGAGCACAGGTGTGATATCTCAGAAGTGCTGCACCTGGGCAGGTGGGCAGAACCCTGACTGGAAGATGGAACTGGTCTCAATCACAACCACTGAGAAGCCTCCAGTGAAGGTCAACATCACCAGCTGGGCACAGGCAACCAGGCTTAGCTGGACCCTGTAGTGCAAGGCTCTGCAGGTAGCCAGGTAGTGATCATAGCCCATCACCACCAGCAGGGAGCAGTGGGTGAAGCCCAAACCCAGGAAGAAGAACATCTGGGTGGTGCAGCTAGCCATGGAGATAACCTTGGCACCCTGATCTTGCCATCCCAGAGGATCTGGGCAGCAGGTGCTGCAGTACTGAGCAGCTATGAACCCTGTGGGTGCAGCAGGCTGGGGCATGGGCAGTGGGTACATGGGGAGTACATAATACATTACACATGGCAAAAAAATTACTAAGGGGTAATTAACTACCACTTGTTGCACACCACGGGTTTGCTTTTGCTTGGCCATTTTCCTACCTGTGTATATTTAAAATAATATATTTTGAAAGCCACGCTTCACTCAAACCTGAGAGCTGTGGTTCTGTAAGAAGGGATCTCCCACTTGTCTTCAGGCATCTCTGTCCTTTATCTTTTTCCTGTGCTTTTTTCTTTTGCCTACTTTCTCCCATATGGTTTCCATCAGGGTATTTGGGGCACTGGATGAGATGCACTGCATAGGTCACTGCACTGAGGCTCTGGTCTTTTCTGCTTTTGCTACACAGGGGAGTCAAGCGATTTTGATTGGTGGGGTGGTTAATTTTGTTGGTGCCTCCTTCGCACACAAGAGCTCTCACTGCGGGTGCCTATAGAATGAAGCCTTCAGACCTTTGGGGGCCCAGAGCTGTCATCCCTTCCGCCCCCATTGTTGCCTTTTAGAGACAAAGCTTTTGGTTTCCTGTCCAATGGAAACTGCCCTTGGAGTGGCATTGTCACTGCTGATATCCCACCCTCAGCTACCCCCTCCCCCCAAAACTGCCTCTGGTCTCCCCTCAGGCACAGGCCTACCCTGTGCCCCCAGGCAACTCTTGCCATGTCTTTGTGAGATGAGGATGGCTCGGCCATGGCTATGGCAGTTGCTGGGTTTGGGGTGTTTAACACTACAGCCATTATGGTGTAGTCATGTGGTTGTGTTGCAATTAGTTTGATATATAGTTGGGGATGAATCATAGAAAGTTAGGGTTGGAAGGGACCTTGGGAGGTCTCCAATCCTACCCCCTGCAGGACTATCCCCAACTAGATCATCCCAGTCAAAGTTTTGTCTATCCAGGTTTTGAAAACCTCAAAGGATGGAGTTTCCACCACTTCTGTGGGTAACCTGTTCCAGTGTTTTCCTACCCTCCACTGAGAAAATGCTTCCTAATATCTAACCTAAACTCCCCTTCCTGCAATATGAGAACAGTCTAACTCCATCCCTTTCAAGCCCTCCTTCAGGTAGTTGAAGACTGCTATTAAGTCGCTTCTCAGTTTCCTCTTCTCTAGACTAAATAAGCCCAGTTAGTTCCCTCAGTCTTTCCTCATAAGTCACATCCCCAAGTCCCCTCACCATTTTTGTTGCCCTCTGCTGGACTCTCTCCAATTTGTCCGCGTGCTTTCTGTAGCGGGGGGCCAAAAACTGAATACAGTATTCCAGATGTGGCCTCACCAGTGCTGAATAGAGGGTAATAATCACTTCCCTTGACCTACTGGCAACACATCTAACAATTCATCCCAGTATGCCATTAGCTTTCTTTGCAACTAGGGCACACTGCTGACTCATATTCATATTCAGCTTATTGTCCACTGTAACCCCCAGGTCCTTTTCTGAAGATCTACTTCCCAGCCTGTCAGCCCCCAGCCTGTACTGGTGCATGGGATTGTTCCATCCTAAGTGCAGGACTTTTCACTTGTCCTTGTTGAACCTCGTGAGATTCCTTTTGGCCCAATCCTCCAATTTGTCAAGGTCTCTCTGAATCCTAGCCCTACCTTCCAGCATATCTACTACTCCCCCCAGCTTGGTGTTATCTGCAAACTTGCTAAGAGTTCACCCTATGACATCTTCCAGGCCATTGATGGGGTACTTGAGAAGGCCCTAGGGGGTATGCATGGGTGGGTGGGGATGGAGCGCCGCCACTCACCATCCTGTGCTGCCGTGCAGGCACCCACTCCCGCTTGGCAGCCAGGGGTACAGTGCTCTGTGTCCAGCCACCAGGGGGTACAAGGATCCAAAAAGGTTGAAAACCTCTGCTCTAAGTAGAGTGTTTAGGTTTACATAGAGAATTTTACTCTGGCCTTTTTTCTGCCTGCTATTTAACTGAAGCTGTCTACTTTTTTTCTCAGATTTGAGGAAGAACATTTGGTGCCTGAAAGCTTGTCTGTATGGCTTCCAGCTATGCAACTGATCCTGTAAAAGATATCACCCCCCAAAATCCTTGCCTCTTGTGTAATTTACATGTTATCAGTGGGTTTATTGACAAGTACAACCTGTTTGATTAGTCAACAACAAATTCCTGTATCTTCCCAGGCTTAAGAAATCAGTGTTAAGAGGCTTTAAGAAGATTTCTCAAACACCAGCCAATTGCATTTATTATATTTCATGGTATGTAAGTCAGGTTTTGAAGCCCAATTTTTGGGTCTTAAAAATTAAACTTGACTTCAAAATTAAACATCAAAAAATTGGGCACAGGGCTGGACTTGGCTGGGCTCAGTGCTCGACTGGCGCAGCCTCATTCCCTGCAACTGGTGCTGCCTGGGCTGCACCAGCACCACTTGTGGGGTATGGGGCCGTACCAGCTGAGAACTGAGCCCAGCCCCGTCCCCGTCCCCATCCCCAGGCCTTGCGAGTAGTGCTGGGCTTGCGGGGGATGGGGCCACACCACCTGAGCACAGAGCCTGGCCCTGTCCACTGTGAGTGGTGCTGCTGAATGCTGAGCCCAGCACCACTTGATGGGGACGGGGACAGGGAAGGGGCTGGGTTCAGCTGGGCTTGGTGCACAGCTGGTGCAGCCCCATCCCCTGAGAGCGGGGCTGGTGTGGCCCAGGCAGCAGCACATAAAGGGGATGGGGCCACGCTAGCCAAGTTCTGAGCCCAGCCCTGTCCCTGTCCCCTGCAACCAGTGCTGGGCTTGGCGCTGCTTGCAGGCGATGGGGACAAGGCCAGGCTCAGCACTTGGCTGGGACATACCACTCACAGGGGATGGGGACAGGGACAGGAATGGGGACAGGCTCAGCGCTGGGCTGGCGCGGCCCCATCCCCTCCAAGCGGTGCCAGCATTGCTGCTTACAGGGGATGGGGCTGTCAGCTGAGCCTGGCCCCAATTTCTACACTGTGCCTATGAAAACTCTTACCTTTCAAATTGGAAAGCCAGGGATTAACCGGTCCTATACACCGTGTTGACCATGGAATATAGTAAAAGGAAAAGGCCATTAACAGGGGATCTTGCCCACCAGACAGGCCCCAAATGAGGAGGAAATCACACTGAAACATGTCTCTGTCCTCCTTGCATATAATAACAAATGGGGAGGATGCCCGATTTGTCAGCTAAGAAGTTGATAAGGATAAGGGAAGATTAGGAGCTAGGAGACTTAAGCAGAAAGCTCTGAGAAGCATGGTAAGTTCAGAACAAGAAAGCATCAGGTCAGACAAGACTCCCTGTGTCTAGGGGAGGAAAAAGGAGGCAGGGGAGTCACCTGTGCATATCAGCAAATGTGTTCAAAACAGAAAGAAGGGTTTCCCACACCACTGCCAGGTACAATGCCAGAAGCACCAAGAACACCCACACTTGCTTGAGGTAAAGAAGGGGGCTGAGGGCTGCAAGGATGGGATGGAGTCTGGTAAAACACACTCAAGAGGTCAAAGGCAGAGGAGCAGGCCTCCACTGCAGAGGAAACCAGGCCCCACTCCCACATCTGTACCAATCAGTCTGTGGGTAAAATTTCCTTCCTGATCCCAAATGCAGTGATTGATCTGACTCTGAGTGGAGGGGGAAGACCCCATAGCCTGGAAACTTTTTTTTTTTCAGTCCCACCAGGAACCGGGGTAAGAAGCAGATTTTCCTAATCTGCAGGTTTTTGCTTCTGCAAGCAGTCATGGGACCCACTCAGAAAGCACATTGAATCCTGTGCTAGTGATGCCAGTGCTGTGCTTGGGGGTCTGTTTTAAGCACCGCAGTGACATGGGGAGGAATGTCAGCATGAGTGCGTGGGCAGAGATAATCTTCCTCTTCAAAATGAAGTTGCAGCTATCCTGTGTGATCCAATTCTCAGAGGCTGCATCACTGATCTGCATAGTGTGTGAGTAACACCCAGAAGGCTTACCTCTTTGGAACAATCAGATAATTCCACACACGTCCTGGCTGGGAAGGTGAGGAGATCCCTTACACAATAGCACATGCACCATCCCCACAGTGCCATCAGGATGCTGCATATCCTTCTTAACTGGGGTGGCCTACCTGTAGCACAGGTGCCACAAGTGGTGTAGGCAGCTTCTGTGTGTGGCACACAGAAGATTGGGGAAGGGATGGCAGCACAGTGGAAGATAGGGCAGGGAGCAGAAAGCAGAGCATCAGCTTGGTCAGGAAGCACAGGACAGGGAGCAGAAAGCTGAGCAGCAGATCAGGTAAAGGAAAGGGATTGGGATGGCTCTTGGGTAGGGTGCCGGGCTAGTTTGTGGCATGCCTGCCAAAAAGCTTGGCTCCCACTGGACAGAGTGGCCTTTGAGGCTGGATCAGCTTTGCAGTGTGCAGGAGAAAGGTGGAGGGACTCATTTTAGACAGACTGGGCTATGGTGGGGGCTGACCAGGATTTCTTGCCTGTGACACTGCAAAGGGAAGCACTGGAAGTAGGACAGCTCAGGAACGGTGGAGGAACTGCTTGGCAGGTCCAGTTTTTTGCTTTATGTGGACCAGGCTGATGGTTGGCGCTCACCTCAGCCAAGATGCAAAGATCTCTTTGGTGAAACAAAAGTCTGTGTGCACTGTACAGAGCTGGACTGCTGTTACAGATGTTTCCCCTGAAGAAAGAGGTGTTCATTGTTTGCACAGTATGAGACCTCACTGGTGAAGCAGTCCAGGTGGTGCCAGGTCCTTGCTAGTCAAGAGGATACCAAGTGGCACAATACTGTAGCCAGCGCGGTTTCACCAGCCATTTACCCGTGCACAAACATGATCAACACCATTCCCTCTGGGTACAAATACAGACAGCAGCCAGTGCTGGCAGGTGATGAAACCAAAATGCATTGGGATATGGAAATATCCCAGAGTGCATTGTGCACACACCTCCACACACATTGTGGTAGTAGATAAGAAAGCCAGGACCACACTGTTCATCAATGTTGCCATACAGCAGGTGAGTACTGGTGCTTCCAGCAGGTACTTCCAGCAGGTAAGCCCTGGTGTTAGTAGTGCAGTCTGTTAAGTGATGTTATACCAAGGCAAACTGTGCAAGCTTTATGAAAACAGGGAACAGAATGAACCATCCATGTCTTTCAAAATATTGGTCGATGTTGAGGATTACCTGATAATTTTTCTGTCTGGTAGCAACCAAGCACAGCTCAGCCACTGACAGCCACCATGTTATGTATATGCATCGGCACATGGAGAGAACTGGGGCATACTGCTACTACTGCTAATATGTAAGTCACGCTATTTACCTCTTTGCGACTCCTCCTGAAAGTGACTAGTTCTCATGGCCAGACTGATTAAGAGCAGTGGGAAGTTTCTTTTATTATAAGACAAAGTTAAAAAGAAAACTTTCCTTATTTCATAGATTTCATAGACATTAGGGCTGGAAGGGACCTCGGAAGATCATCAAGTCCAGCCCCCTGCCCGAAGGCAAGAAGTAAGCAGGGGTCATAGGATCCCAGCAAGATAAGCATCCAAATTTTTCTCTTAAAGGAGTCCAGAGTAGGTGCTTGCACTGCCTCTGGCGGCAGCCTTTTCCAGGTCTTGGGGGCTTGGACAGTAAATAAGTTCTTCCTTATGTGCAGCCTGAAATGGGCATGGAGGAGTTTGTGACCATTTGACCTTGTCATCCCTTGGGGCGCTCTGGTGAACAGACGTTCCCCCAGATACTAGTGATCACCCCTGATAAACTTATAGGTGGCCATCAGATCACCCCTGAGCCTGCATTTTTTCAGGCTGAAGAGTCCCATGGCTCACAGCCTTTCATCATAAGGTCTGTTTTCCTGACCTCTGATCATGCGCGTGGCTCTCCTCTGCACTCTCTCAAGCTTCTCCACATCCTTTTTGAATTGTGGGGCCCAAAACTGGACGCAGTACTCCAGCTGCGGCCTCACCAAGGCCGAGTACAATGGGAGAATGACGTCCCGGGATTTGCTTGAGAAGCATCTATGGATGCAAGCCAGCGTTTTGCTCGCTTTACTAGCTGCAGCATCACATTGAAGGCTCATGTATATTTTGTGGTCAATCATGACCCCCAAGTCCCTTTCGTCCATAGTACTAACCAGCGTAGCACTGCCAAGCCTATAAGCATGCTGCGGGTTTTTCCTCCCAAGGTGGAGAAGCTTGCATTTTTCAGTGTTAAACACCATCAGGTTCTCATCCGCCCATTTCGTGAGCCTGTCAAGGTCAGCCTGGATCTCCCTCCTGTCTTCAAGTGTGGACACTTTTCCTCAAAGTTTGGTGTCATTGGCGAACTTGGCCAGTCTGCTTCTGATACCAATGTCCACATCATTAATGAAGATGTTGAACAATATAGGTCCAAGGACAGAGCCTTGAGGGACCGCACTGGTCACAGCGCACCATGACGATTGACTTCCGTCAACCACCACTCTCAGGGTTCGACCACGGAGCCAGTTCCCCAGCCAGTGGATCGTGGTGAGGCTGAGGCCACAGTTAGCCAGTTTTGCCAAGAGGTGATCATGGGATACCAGATCGAAGGCTTTTTTGAAGTCAAGATATAAGACACCAGTCTCTTCTTCCTTGTCCAGGTGATAGGTCACCTGGTTGTAAAAGGAAATGAGATTAGTCAAGCAAGACCTACCCACAGCAAACCCGTGCTGGCTATCCCTCAGGATGCTGCCATTGGCCAGTCTGTTAAGAATAGTTTCTTTGATAATCTTTTCTAAGACCTTCCCCGGGATAGAGGTCAGGCTGATGGGCCTGTATTTTGCCGGATCCACTTTTCTCCCTTTCTTGAAGATAGGCACCACATTGGCCTTCATCCAATCTTCGGGCACTTCACCAGAGCGCTAGGAGTTCTCGAAGATCCATGTCAGGGGCTGAGCTGTGATGCTTGCCAGCTCCTTGAGTACCCTGGGGTGTAAACTGTCAGGTCCAGCTGACTTGAAGGTGTCCAGCCTCTCATTGTGTTCCTTCACGAGGTCAGCATTGATGGAGGGTAAGGAATCACCCTCGCCCAGGCGTTCCCATCCTATAATGGGCAGGGGCCTTCCTTGGGACTGGTGAAAAGCCAATGCAAAGTACCCATTTAGCAAATTGGATTTTTCCTGGGCATTGGTTGTCATTTGTCCCATCTGGTTTAGCAGGGGTCTAATGTTACCCTTGCTTTTCCTCTGCCTCCCCATATATCTAAAAAAGGACTTTTTGTTGTCCTCAATACTTGTAGCTAGTTGGAGTTCAGTCACAGCCTTAGCTTTTCTGGTTCACTCCCTGCAGGACCGGACCAGTGCAGAATATTCCTCCTTTGAGGTGATTCCCGTCTTCCATCCTGTATAGGTCTTTTTAGATGCAGGAGGTCTGCTAGTTCCCTGGAGAGCCAAGGGGGCTGCTGTGTCCTTTTGCTGCCTTTCCTCTGAGATGGGATAGACTTTGCTTGTGCATCCAGGATTGCTGCGTTGAGCAGCAACCACTCATCCTGAGCTCCCCTCCCCTTTGGGTCATGGTCTCTTAGGGCCTCCCTGACAAGCCTCCTGAGCGTGTCAAAATCAGCTTTCCTGAAGTTGAGGACTTCTGTATTGCTGACTGACTTGCCAGCTTTATGGCGGATGGTGAAGGTCATCAGCTTGTGGTTGCTGTCACCCAGCTTCCCTTCGATTGTTAGGTTGCTGATTAGGTCATCCCCGGTTGCCAGTACCAGGTCAAACAGAGCTTTACCTCTCATTGGCCTGTAGACTTCTTGAGCCAGATAGAGCTCATCCACACACATGAGGAAGCTTTGCAACCATTCGGATTTGTCCGAGTTCTCTTCCCATGAGATGTCTGGGTAGTTGAAGTCTCCCATGACAACCATGCACAGGGAGCATGCGGCCTCAGCCAATTCCCTGGTGAACTCCTGGTCAGGTTCTTGATCCTGGGTAGAAGGTCTGTAGTAGACTCCCACCATTGTGTCCCCTGTGCCATGTTCCCCACAGATTTTAACCCAGAGGGTCTCTAGTCGTCCACCCTGGTTGCTAATTTCGGCTTGCAGGGACGCGTAGCTGTCCTGGATATAGAGAGCTACAGCCCTGCCCCTTCTGTCCACTCAAACTCTCCTGTACAGGGTATAGCCGTCTATACCTGTGGCCCAGTCATGGGTGGAGTCCTGCCAGGTCTCCATTATCCCTATGACATCATAATTATTTGCATTAAGCAGGAGGGCACATTCCTCCTGTTTATTCCCCAAGCTCCTGGGGAATTTGCTTATTTTAATTAACACACTTTTCTATTTGTTAATACTATGATTTCTGTAGGATTCTATTTCAGCATGCATATGAATGCAAAATAGGACACTTTGCCCATAGTGCATCATAACATTGTTCTTCTTTCATGTTGTTAAATCCACTTGCACAATTATTTAAATATAATTGCTTTATAGCCTTTTAGCAACTCTGGGTGCATCTACACATGCAATTCATGTGAAGCAATAAACTCCAACACATGTCACGCTGGAGTTTATTACTCCCAGGTGCCACTTTTTAATATGCACCCAGGACTGCAGCATGTTGAGCTGGTTTGGAGCAGCCCTGGCTGGTAGGGGGCCTGGGGTGTGAGCCTGCCAGCCTGGGCCTGCTCGAACCCAGCTCAGTGTACTGCAGAGGGGCTGGCTGGGGCATGAAGGTGCTTCACTGTGGGTCTAGCTGGCAGGCAGCCCCATCAGCGTCTACTCATGTGCTGCTGTGGAGTAAAAAGCTCTGCCATAGGATAGCACTTGTGTTTACAGGTACTAATCTACAGCAGTATTAATTAGTTTTCTCTGTCCTGATAGCACTGCATGTGTAGATGCTATGATGTTTCCTGTGGAGCTAATTAGACAACTGCAGTAAACGTCTAGTGTAGATGCGCCCCAAAGGATTCAGAAGTGTGTTACAAAACAGAGGATGATAATACCCATATTTACTCAAATCAAAGATGACCCTGATTATAAGACAGCCCCATAGTAATTAAAATCTATATATAGACAATTTATAAATTTGTGACAATTTTCCTTGTATAGAATCTAATTATTGGAAGTTTTCCTTGAATTTGTCCCTCTCCCACTGTTACAGCAGGGAAAATAAATTGAGGGGTGGAGGGGAGGGGGGATGGGCAGGTAGCCCTTAGCTTTCTGATTCCCTCCAACTTCTTGCCCCTGGCCCCTTCCTCTCCTTATTATCAGACCCTGCTCTTCCTAAGCATGTGGAAGTGAGGAGCAAATTTAAAAACAATGGACATATGTACACAAGACATTTACTGCACAGTTGGCTAATTAACTAGCTGTACAGTAAATGTCTCACTGTCTACATGTGTGTCCCTGTTAGGGTGCACAAAATGAATAAACTCCAAGGTAGGTTAAGACTTGCAAATGTAAATCCTAACCTGCTGCAGAGTTTTTCATGGGCAGCAGCACATGCATTGCTGCCCTGGCTGGCTGGGGCACAGGGTGCTTCAGTACGGGGCTAGCCAACAGGCAGCTCCCATTTTGAAGCACCCTCGTGCCTCAGCCAGCCCATCTGCAGCCCATCTGCAGCCCTGGGCTGGCAGGCTGACCCCCCAGGTGTCCTGCCAGCCTGGGTTGCTCTGTTTGGGATCTACATGCTATGCAGGATTAAACTCTGGAGCAATATGCTCCATAGTTCTTTGCTCCTGGGCGCGTTTTCAAATGGCAGTAAGGTCCAGAGGTTATTCATTCACATTAATTGCATGTGTAGACATATCAAATAACCTTAGCAATTTGCATAAGCTACCCATGCACTTAGAATATCCAGAATTTCATAGATTTCATAGACATTAGGGCTGGAAGGGACCTTGGAAGATCATCGAGTCCAGCCCCCTGCCCAAAGGGCAGGAAGTCAGTTGGGTTCATAGGATCCCAGCAAGATGAGCATCCAGTCTGCTCTTGAAGGTGTTCAATGTAGGCGCTTGAACCACCTCTGGTGGCAGGCTGTTCCAGACCTTGGGGGCTCGGACAGTAAAGAAATTCTTCCTTATGTCCAGCCTGAAACGGTCTTGTAGTAGTTTGTGACCATTCGACCTAGTCGTCATCCCTTGGGGCGCTCTGGTGAACAAACGTTCCCCCAGATACTGGTGGTCACCCCTGATAAACTTATAGGTGGCCATCAGATCACCCCTGAGCCTGTGCTTTTCCAGGCTAAAGAGCCCCAGGGCTCTCAGCCTGTCATCGTAGGGCCTGCTTCCCTGACCTCTGATCATGCGCGTGGCTCTTCTCTGGACTCTCCCAAGCTTCTCCACATCCTTTTTGAATTGTGGAGCCCAAAACTGGACGCAGTACTCCAGCTGCGGCCTCACTAATGGGAGAATGACGTCCTGGGATTTGCTTGAGAAACATCTATGGATGCAAGCCAGCGTTTTGCTCGCTTTACTAGCTGCAGCATCACATTGAAGGCTCATGTATATTTTGTGGTCAATCATGACCCCCAAGTCCCTTTCGTCCATAGTACTAACCAGTGTAGCACTGCCAAGCCTATAAGCATGCTGTGGGTTTTTCCTCCCAAGGTGGAGAACCTTGCATTTATCGGCGTTGAACACCATCAGATTCTCGTCCGCCCACTTGCTGAGCCTGTGCAGGTCAGCCTGGATCACCCGCCTGTCTTCTGGTGTGGATGCTTTTCCCCAAAGTTTGGTGTCATCAGCGAACTTGGCCAGTCCACTTTTGACTCCAGTGTCCACATCATTAATGAAGATGTTGAACAGTATGGGTCCAAGGACAGATCCTTGGGGGACACCACTGGTCACAGGACACCATGATGAGTGACTTCCATCAATTACTACCCTCTGGGTCCGACCCCGGAGTCAGTTTTCCAGCCAGTGGATCGTGGAGGACCCAAGGCGACAACTGGCCAGTTTCTCTAAGAGGTGATTATGGGAAACCAGGTCAAAGGCTTTTTTGAAGTCAAGATATATGACTTCAATCTCTTCTCCCTTGTCCAGGTGATAGGTCACCTGGTCGTAGAAGGAAATGAGATTGGTCAAGCAAGACCTACCCGCAACAAACCCGTGCTGGCTATCCCTTAAGATGTTGGTGTCGGCCAGTCCATTAAGGATGGCCTCTTTGATAAACGTTTCTAAGATCTTCCCCGGGATAGAAGTCAGGCTAATGGGCCTATAGTTAGCCGGATCCACTTTCCTCCCTTTCTTGAAGATAGGCACCACATTGGCCTTCTTCCAGTCTTCGGGCACTACACCAGAGCGCCAAGAGTTTTCAAAGATCCACGCTAGAGGCTGGGCTATGATGCTTGCCAGCTCCTTGAGTACCCTGGGGTGAAGATTGTCAGGGCCGGCTGACTTGAAGGTATCCAGCTTCTCAAGATGTTCCTTCACGAAGTCAGCATCAATGGAGGGCAGGGGATCACCCTCATCCAGACTTCCGTGTCCCGTAGCGGGCATGGGCGTCCCATGGGACTGATGAAAGACCAACGCAAAGTACCTATTTAATAGGTTGGCTTTTTCCTGGGCGTCAGTTGTCAGTTGCCCCATCTGGTTCAGCAGGGGTCCAACGTTGCCCCTGCTTTTCCTCCGGCTCCCCACATATCTGAAAAAGGACTTTTTATTGTCCTTGTTGCTCAAAGCTAGTTGGAGTTCAGTTGCAGCCTTGGCTTTCCTGGTCTGCTCCCTATAGGACCAGACCAGTGCAGAATAATCCTCCTTGGAGGTGGCTCCCATCCTCCATCCTTTGTAGGCCTTTCTTTTTAGCCTCAGGAGGTCTGCTAGGTCCCTGGAGAGCCAGGGGGGCTGCTGTGCCCTCTTGCTGCCTTTCCTCCGAGATGGAATAGACTTAGCTTGTGCATTGAGGATCGCTCCCTTGAGGAGCAACCACTCTTCTTGAACTCCCCTCTCCCCGTGGTCATGGTCCCTTAGGGCCTCACTGACAAGCCTCCTGAGCTTGTCAAAGTCAGCTTTCCTGAAGTCAAGGACTTCCGTGTTGCTGACTGACTTGCCAGTTTTTCGTCGGATGGTGAAGGTGATCAGCTCGTGGTCGCTGTCACCCAGCTTCCCATCGATCACTAGGTCGCCGACTAGGTCATCCCCAGTAGCCAGCACCAGGTCGAGCAGCGCTTTGCCTCTCGTTGGCCCATAGACTTCTTGAGTCAGGTAGAGGTCATCCACACACGAGAGGAAGCTTTGCGACCGCTCATTTTTTTGCTGAGCGATCCTCCCACGAGATGTCCGGGTAATTGAAGTCACCCATGACAACCATGGTCCTGGAGCATGTGGCCTCAGCCAGTTCCCGGGCAAACTCCTGGTCAAGCTCAGGACTTTGGGTGGGAGGTCTGTAGTAGACTCCCACCATTGTGTCCCCTGTGCCGTGTTCCCCACAGATTTTAACCCAGAGGGTCTCCAGCCGTCCACCCTGGTCACCAATATCGGCTTGCAGGGACATGTAGCTTTCCTTAACATAGAGAGCTACACCCCCGCCCCTTGATGAATTGATGCATGTTACCTTTTTTTTTAAACTGCTGCAAGTTTTAGCACAGATACTCCATAAACATACTTTTGAACAGCATGACAACTACTTATATGTAGTAAAAATTTCTTTTCTTTTCTTTTGAAAAAATATATTTTTACATATATAAATTAACATACCTCCACAGACCTGTCTCATGACTGATATGGTTACCTGACAATCCAAAGCACCCATCTACATTTACACTATCATTATCCCTGTTACAATAACTGCATTGTGCATCCATGCACCTGCATGCCTGTGTGCCCATGTGCCTGTGGCCATTCTTGAATTGTTATGTGAAACCACCTCCATTCCCTCTACCACCCCAATCTGTACATTTCCTTCCCCTGTCCTTAGTCCATGTTCTCCTCATTGTCCTCTTCCTCCCTGACACTTCATTGCTCACTCTGTCTTTGTTACTATCATTATCTTCTTCCTTATTGTCATCTTCTCTGAACATTTTGTCCCTGACTTTTCTCTTACATGTGTCCTCTGCTGTCTTCTCCCTGTCATCTTCTTTTGTCTTCCTGTACTACACCTGCAGTTCATTTGCTGCCTTCTGACCCAGTCCTTGATTGGGAGGTTCATGGATCTGTACATGAGCAGGTTCCTGGTCTTCTGCAGGGCACTTCTGAAGCAGATAAACTGGTCAAAACGGGTTGTCAGGGCCCCTTACTGCTTGGTCAAGTGTCTGAACTGAACTGTCTCTCTGGTCAGAGTCTCGGATCTTGTCACCATCATGAGGCATACAACTACTCTTCTTCATACCTGGCTAGCATATGGACAGTTCCAGAGGAGGCAATTGATTATTTCCTCCTTCTACCAGCAGGTTTGCCTGAGGCAGCTTGTTGAGCCTCTTTGCCCCTCTCTGTGTATCAGTGCCCACATGGGGAGTGCCTGGTAGGCTACCTGCCAGTTCAAGTCCCTGTGTTCCTTCTGCAGGTGCTTGTGGAAAATACATTACCACACAGCCTGGCAGCTGTTGCCAGGTGATATGTCCATGGATGACAATCTGTCCCATGTCCTAACCACCTTCTGCATTTGACAGTGGTTTTTCAGGGCTGCTGGGTTCTCGTTGTGTAACTTGTACTTGTTCTGGAAGTTCTCTAATACCCTTTAGAACCACGGAGGCTCCAAGGTCCATGGGTGTGAGCTGGGGTTGTACACCCCCCAGTATCGCAGCAGGTACCCTGCAAAATAGCTCATGAAGTCAGCTGTTTTAGATTCTACTCTGGCTGCCAGTTTGCAGATCTGGCTCATGTACTTAGTCCAGAGAAACAGTAGGACATCCAGCATACCTTGGTCCCTGGTCTGTTTTGTCTTGGACAGCATGGTCCTCATAACTTTCTCCCATCTGGAGCCCCAGAAGAAGATGCACATGGCCCTCTGGACTCTATGGATGGTTTGCTCTGAAGTGGGGAAGGCCAGTGCAGTATACAGAAGCACTGGCAGCAACAACATCCTGATGATTGTCATGTAACTCTCCTCCCCCCCATCAACCGGCGGTGCATGTTCCATAGTCCCAGTCTCTGTTTGACCTTGGCCTCAATCTTCTCCCATGCTTTCTGGCCTGTTAGCTCTGGGTTGAACTCCACCCTGAGGATCTTTACAGCCTTGTAGGAGACAGAGACCTCCAGAACAGACAGGTCCCTGAGCTTGCTCAGTGCTAGGTAGGTGCCCACATTGCCAACACAGCTTGGCTTCTGCTACTGCTCCATACACCTGGGTATGTTGCAACACTCTTTCCACCAACCACACATCCCTGCACAGGAAGTTAAGGACATTCATGTAGGCCAGGACTTTTGTTTCTGCTTTGTTTCCCCCAGGGATCTCCACTCTGTGGATCCTGGGGTCTTGCCTGAGTCACTGGACCAGTGGTTCCATCATACAGATGAAAAGGATTGGGGAGAGAGAGCATCCCTGCTGGACACCTGACTCCACCATGATTGGGGTGGTCAGGAACCTGTTCACCAGCACCCTGCTGCTCACATTGGTGTGTAATGCTTTTATCCATGCGATGAAGGTTGTGGGGACCTTCATCTTCTTCAGCATCTCAAACAGGAATTGGTGGGATGCCCAGTTGAAGGCCTTCTCCAGTCATGATTCAGCACATTGACATCCAGCTCCCTCTCTCATTGGTACCACAGCGCATCTCAGAGTTGCAGCAGGGCTCCATGGATCTGCTGCCTCGGAGCCATGCATGACTGGTCCTTATGGATTGCCATACCTATAAGAGACCTAAAGCACTTGGCCAGGACTTTGGCCATTAGTTTATAGTTGAAGTTCAGGAGTTCTCCAGTTTTTCAACTCTTCCCTCACCTGCTTCTTGTACAGAAGTGTTATTAAGCTCTGATTCACCCTGGCCCCCGGGGTGGCCTTCCTGAAGCCACTTCCTATATACTGGCAGCAGGACCAGACCCACCTGGTCGCAGAAGATGATATAGAACTCCTTGGGCAGGCCATCTTCCCCAGGAATCTTACCATTCTTGAAGCTATGGAGAGTCTTGGTGGTCTCCCCCTGTAACAGGGCACCATCTCCAGGGCAGTTGAAAACTCCTGGAGCTGCCCCAGCATCCTCTTTATTTCAGTCCTTTTCTGGGAACAGTCTCCCCTTTGTTCATCTGCCATGTCTTGATGTTTCTTTTTGGTTCTTAAAAGGGAGGCTGCCCCAGGGCTTCTCAGATCAGGTCTTTGCTGCAGAGAACACCCAGAGGTGAGGAGCTCTTACCTCAAGGCTAATTGCACATACGTTGTTCCCTCTTTCAGGGCCTCAGCCTCCACCCCTTTAATCTAGTGAGGCCTCTAGCCGAGGCCCACCATGTCGGACCTGGCTTTGAGACACTAGCTCAATCTGTTCCTTCCAATCACTTGGCACCTGGCCCCTGTCTGTTGGGCCCTAGATCCCTACGGGGCTGCACTCATCTGGCACTGGGACTCTGTCTGCTGCTCACCTGTGGTGCCAGGCTCTCTGGCCTCTATGTCTCCATAGACATTAGGGCTGGAAGAGACCTCGGGAGATTATCGAGTCCAGCCCCCTGCCTCAGGGGCAGGAAGTCAGCAGGAGTCAAAAGATCCCAGCAAGATAAACGTCCAAGTGTTTCTTAAAAGAGTCCAGAGTAGGTGCTTGCACCACCTCTGGCGGCAGTCTATTCCAGGCCTTGGGAGCTCAGACAGTAAAGAAGTTTTAACTTATGTCCAACCTGAAACAGTCTTGGAGGAGTTTATGACCATTTGACCTTGTCATCCCTTGGGGTGCTCTGGTGAACAGGCATTCCCCCAGATCCTGATGTACACCCCTTATATACTTATAGGCAGCCACCAGGTCCGCCCTGAGCCTGCGCTTTTCCAGGCTGAAGAGTCCCATGGCTCTCAGCTTCTCATCATAGGGCCTGTTTTCCTGCTGCCTGATCATGCATGTAGCTCTCCTATGGACTCTCTCAAGATTCTCCACATCCTTTTTAAATTGTGGAGCCCAGAATTGGATGCAGTACTCCAGCTGCAGCCTCACCAAGGCCTAGTACAGCAGGAGAATGACATCCTGAGATTAACTTGAGATGCATCTATGGATGCAAGCCAGCGTTTTGCTCGCTTTACTAGTGTGACATTGCATTGGTGGCTTATATTCATCTTGTGGTCAATCACGACCCCTAAGTGCCTTTCAGCCATGGTGCTAGCAAGCATAGCACTGCTGAGCCCATAAGTGTGCTGAGGGTTTTTTTTCCCCAAGGTGGAGTACCTTGCATTTTTTGGTGTTGAACGCCATGAGGTTTTCATCTGCATATTTTCTAAGCCTGTCGAGGTTAGCCTGGATCATCAGCCTATCCTCAGATGTGGACACTTTACCCCAAAGTTTGGTGTCATTGGTAAACCTGGCCAGTTCGCTCCTGATACTAATGTCTACACCATTAATAAAAATGTTAAGGAGTATAGGACCAAGGACTGAGCCTTGGGGTACCCCATTGGTCACGGCGCACCATGATGAATTACTTCTGTCTGTTACCATTTTCTGGGTCTGACCTCGGAGCCAGTTCCCCAGCCATCAGACTGTGATGTAGCTGATGCCACAGTAGGAGGAGATTATGGGACACCAGACTGAAGGCTTTTTAAAGTCAATATATATGACGTCAATCTCTTCTCCCTTGTGTAGTTGATATATCACCTGGTCATAGAAGGAGATGAGATTGGTCAGGCAAGACCTACCCGCAACAAACCCATGCTGGCTATCCCTCAGGATGTTGCCATCAGCCAGTTTGTCAAGAATGTTCTCTTTGATAATTTTTTCCAAGATTTTCCCTGGGATAGAGGTCAGGCTGATGGGCCTGTAGTTCCCTGGATCTACTTTCCTCCTTTTCTTGAAGTTAGGCATCACATTGGCCTTCATCCAATCTTCGGGCACTTCACCAGAGCGCCAGGAGTTCCCAAAGATCTGTGCCAGGGGCTGAGCTATGATGCTTGCCAGCTCCCTGAGTACCCTTGGGTGTAAACTGTCTGGGCCAGCTGACTTGAAGTGTCCAACTTCTCAAGGTGTTCCTTCACATGGTTAACATTGATGGAGGGTAACAATTCTCCCTCGCCCTGGCCGTCCCATACCGTATTGAGCAGAGTGGTCCCTTGGGGCTGGTGAAAAACTGACACAAAATACCCATTAAGCAGGTTGGCTTTTTCCTGGGAGTTAGTTGTCAGTTGTCCCATTTGGTTTAGCAGAGGTCCGATGTTACCCTTGCTTTCCTTCCAGCTCCCCACATATCTAAAAAAGGACTTTTTTATTGCCCTTGATATGTGCAGCTAGTTAAGAGTTGGGTCACAGCCTTGGCTTTCCTGGTTCGCTCTCTACATGTTTGGACTATTGCAGAATACTCCTCCTTTGAGGTGAGTCCCATCTTCCATCCTGTCTAGGCCTTTCTTTTTAGATGCAGGAGGTCTACTAGTTCTCTGCAGAGCCAAGGGGGCTGCTGTGCCCTTTTGCTGCCTTTCCTCTGAGACGGGATAGACTTTGCTTGAACTTCCAGGATCGCTCCCTTGAGCAGCAACCACACATCCTGAGCTCCCCTCCCCTTTGGGTCGTGGTTCCCCTAGGGTCTTGCCAGCAAGCCTCCTGAGCTTGTCAAAGACAGCTTTCCTGAAGTTGAGGACTTCAGCATTGCTGACTGACTTGCCAGCTTTACGGAAGATAGCGAAAGTGATCAGCTCATGGTCGCTGTCTCCCAGCTTCCCTTTGATCGTTAGGTCGCTGACTAGATCTTCCCCCTTTGCCAGTACCAGGTCGAGCAGCGCTTTGCCTCTTGTTGGTCCATAGACTTCTTGAGTCAGATACAGCTTGTCCACGCACATGCAGAAGCTTTGTGACCGTTTGGATTTGGCTGAGCGCTCTTCCCATAAGATGTCTGGGTTGTTGAAGTCTCCCATGACAACCATGCACCGGGAGTGTGCAGCCTTAACCAATTCCCTGGCGAATTCCTGGTTGAGCTCCTGATCCTGATTAGGAGGTCTGTAGTAGACCCCACCATTGTGTCTACCTAAGTCTGTGCCAAAAACCCTATTGACTTCAATTCAGCCAGGATCCCCCTGTGGCAGGGCAGTGTTGTTGCCCGCCACTTTAAGGGCCAAGCAAAGCAGGCAGCAGGTGCTTAATTGCAGCAGCCATTTTAGATCCAAGGCTGCCTAGATAAACAGAGCATTTTGCTGCTGGGGGCCAGGCAGCAACATTGCCTGGATGCAAGGCTTCATGTGTCGTCCTGGAGGTAAAGGAGGAGCTGCAGGGGATGGTTAGGAGGCTCCTGGTCCTGGGTATGGCCTAAAACTGCACCCTGCTGGGAGTGGGTGGCCTGGTGGGGCTCTCAGTGGTGCGGGAGCCCCCAGGAAATGCCAGGCCAGTGACCACCCTGGTGAAAGGTGAGTAAGGGCGCCTTAACCCCAGCCTTCACATTTGTGTGGGCCATATAACACCGGAGCTCAATAGGTCAGGTAAGCTTCTGGAGGTGACCGAGCCTGCTGGGGGAGTGACCCCACAGGGCCAGGCATGCTTCCAGGAGCACCCGAGCCTGGGACCCTGATTCCTAAGTGCAGGCAGGAGGCAAAAACCCCACTGAAGTACTCAACTGGTCAATGCTGGGGCCAGGACCAAAGGGTCAAAAGGGCCAGGGGCACACCATGAGGGATGCCCACGAAGAGCTAAGGAGTTTGAGGTCCTGACTGGGCCTGAGATGGGGCCAGGGCTTATGGAAGCTGAAGGTCCCCAGGGTTGGGGGCTACAGCTAATGGGTGAAGGTGATAGTTGAGCTAACTCCCTGAAATGCCATCTGTGAGGCTTGGACCATGGTGTAGGAGTGAAATGGAGCCACAGATTGGGGTGTACAATGGGCAGCCTCCCACTTTAATTAACAACTTAATTAGTTACCAACAAAGCGTGGCGGGAGAGACAGGCAGGCAGCATGCCGAGAGGCAGGTGGGAGGCTAGCCTTGAACCCCACTTTGCCACACCCCCTTCCCTAACGGCTTCTGTACCCTGAAGTAACCCTGTAAGCTCTTTGTTACTCTCTTTGCCAGGAGGAAATGGAGTGGCCCAGCTGACCTTTCTTACAGGGCTGGCGTCATGGGTTGGGTCAATAGAAGAGCAGAAAAGCACCAGGAATGCAAAGAGCAGTGGGAAGATTGTGCACAGGGTCTCCAGGTCAGATACCATCCCTACAACTGTGAGAGACTTATGCGGAGCTGTCACTAATCCCCTTCTCCCCTCAGCAGGAGACATCCCACTATAACCAGCTGTTCACAGTCAATAGTGAAGACATATGTAGACACACTGGGTGTGTCTACATGTGCACTCTGCTGTGCTGCTGGTACTGTGCAGTCATTTAGTACTTTCTTTAGCAAGTACTTGCTGGTACTGTGCAGTCCTGGCAGTGCATGGGTCATTTCCAACCCTACTGCTCAGTAGCTGGTTACTACTGCGCAGTAGCAGTGGCATCTTGGTTAGTGCCTGCTAACACTATGTTGCCATAGTGACAAGCTATGTCATCATAGCTTGTCATTATGGTGACATAGCATCTCATGTAGACATGCCCACTGTATGGAGCAGTCATGAGACCAAAGCTAAGGCTGCATCGTGGATTCCTGTTTTGGTGATCTGGTGGCACCCAAGAAAAGGTTGGGAAGGGGAGAAACCTGAATTGAAAGTGTGCTGGAGAAGGAGCTCAGTGTGTCTGTGTAGCTCGGGCACACTGAGGGGGTGTATGTATGCGGCTGCATGCATATGTTAAATGCTCACCTGGGGGAAGCTGGGTCCCCAGTACCTCACTTGGCTGATTATCCTCTCTGTAAATGACACACTATTTCAAGCCATGTGCCGGTGCCAGTAAGGGCTGTGTAGCTGATGTAGCCTACTGCTTCATATCTCCTGGTTATTATGATTTTTTGGAAAGCTGTAGTCATATGGAGCGAGACTGGCACACTGTCTCTACCTAATCTCTGAGACCACTAGTAAAGACTGTAACCATTCTGATTGAGCTGTACTGAGGTGCCAAAGACAGCGTGGAAACACAATTCGCTCTGGTTTCAATATCACACTGGAGAGCATCTATACTGCTTATATGAGTTGTCGAGAATCAGAGCAGCCGCCGGCAGCTGCATCCTGACTCTCACCGGAGGGTTTAGATTTTTACTTGACAGGTGGGTAATTAATGGATGGAGTGAAATTAACCAGACACAGACGCGTGTTGGTTGCAGGAGATTGTTTACTTACGTCGCCCAGATAGTGACGTGCGACGCAGGCTGAGCCTTTGTTGCGTTACAGTTGCTTCGGTTACAGTCGAGCATACGAGGTCGAGGTCGGGTTACAGTTAAGCGATGACGAACGAGGCCGGAACGAGCTATCGTGCCTGCAGGGCTTTACTACGTCAAGATTAACGGTGACGAGTCATTAGCGGTTGATCAGTCCACTAAGTCACTCTGGTGATGGGCTCAGGTTTCTCCTCAGAGATTTCCCCAGAGTTCTCTGACTTGGGCGGAAGCTGCTAAACTATTTATAGACAGAGGTATCTAACGGAGGTATCCAATGATGAACTGCTAAGTGGAATCTTTAATTTTTTGGCAAAGCAGCAGTTCTTTGTGCTATCAGGTTGCAAGGTAGTGTGTCAGGTTTCCTGTCTGTTACGTATGAGGTTACGTGTGAGGGGCCTAAGCTTGTTTCTTGACCAATTTATATACAGTTTTCGCTTGGATTTTATTTCAGCTGACCAATTACTTACAGCTCTCCACCAGGATTTTGTTTCAGGAGTTTCTGGCAAGGATTTCTTTTAACCTTTAGTTGACCACTGTGTGCAAAATAAGGATGGTCTGAATGGTATCTCTTGCTAGTGGCATGGGCACTGTTTAATTGGGTTGTGACATGAGTGTAATGTCCATGAAATTTAATGCATCTGTTGAGTTTGAACTAAGAAGGGAACATGAGAACCTCTAGCCTGATTTCCCAGATAGCATGGGCCCAAATTTAATTCTGTTACCACACTACTGAGCATGATGATATGTTTGAAGTATAGCTTTGCTTGAAAAAATTAATAACTTTATAGGAGGCTTTAGCTTCTGGGAGTGACAATCCTGAACACCACAACCTGGTGCAGCAAAGCTGATCAAAGCTTGACTAAGCCATGTTGCAAGAAGATGCTTGTTCTGGCTTCGTTGCCTCTGGCTTTAAAAGGAGCAGGAACTTTGGGGCAGAAGGCCTGTCTACCTTCCCAAGCACACAGTAGGAACTTCCTGGATTGCTCTTCAGGAAGAGATGGGCTGTGCCTGGTGTGGCACCCACAGAACTCACCTTGTGGTGAAGTCATGGGCACCTGCTTTGGTTCTCCAGATGTGATCCCTTCCCCTCTGTCTTGAACCTAGTGCCACCAGTGTGGAGAATAGAGGAATTAAATATGGATTGTCATCTATACGGGTGTACTTTATTGACACGGGTCAGACTAAATAAAACAGGGCTTGGTTCCAGAGGGCTGGGTCCTCGGGCCTGCACTGTTCAACATCTTCATCAGCGACTTGGACGAGGGGGTAAAAAGCACCCTGTTCAAATTTGCAGCCAACACTAAGATGTGGGGAGAAGTGGGCACGCTAGAAGGGAGGAATAGGCTGCAATCAGACCTAGACAGGTTACAGGGGTGGGCGGATGAGAACAGGATGGTTTTCAACACTGACAAGTGCAAGGTGCTGCACCTGGGGAGGAAGAACCAGCAGCAAACCTACAGGCTGGGGAACTCCCTTCTCGTCAGTGCAGAGGCAGAAAAGGATTTTGGAATCATTATTGATGCCACAATGAACATGGGCTGACAGTGTGGGGATGTGGTCAGGAAGGCTAACCGTACCTTGTCATGCATCCACAGATGCATCACAAGCAGGTCCAAGGTGGTGATCCTCCCCCTCTATGCAACACTGGTCAGGCCACGGTTGGAGTACTGTGTCCAGTTCTGGACGCTGCATTTCAGGAGGGATGTGGACAACATGGAGAGGGTCCAGAGGAGGGCCACTTGCATGGTCAGGGGTCAGCAGGGCAGGTCCTATGAGCAGAGGCTACAGGACCTGAACCTGTTCAGCCTCCACAAGTGAAGGCTGAGGGGGGATCTAGTGGACTGTTACAAACTAGTCGGGGGGACCAGCAGGCATTGGGGGAGTCCCTGTTCCCCCGAGCACTCCCACGAGTTTCAAGGAATAACAGTCACAAGCTGGCAGAGGGTAGGTTCAGACTAGACATCAGGAGGTGCTACTTCACAGTTAGGGCGGCTAGGATCTGGAACCAACTTCCAAGTGAAGTGGTGCTGGCTCCTACCCTGGGGGTCTTTAAGAGGAGGCTAGATGAACACCTTGCCGGGGTCGTTTGACCCCAGTACCCTTTCCTGCCATGGCAGGGGGTCGGACTCGATGATCTGCTCAGGTCCCTTCCGATCCTACCAACTATGAAAACCAGGCACAATAAAAAGATGGCCAGGAGTGAAGGACTTGTGAGCAGACATAACATCAAAATTGAGGTTTCTATAGATGAAACTGAAGCAAAACAAACTGAAGCTGTCACAATGCCCCTTTATAAATCCACACCTTGAATACTGTGCCCAGTGCTGGTCCTCACACTTCAGAAAAGGCTATAGAAGAACTTGAGAAGTTCCTGAAAAGGGGCAAGAAGGATTTTTAGCAATATGGAGGGGCTTCCATATTAGGATAAACTAAAGAGAACAGGCCTATTCAGTTTACGAAAGAGATGTTTGAGGGGGGAACATGAGAAAGGTTTACAAAATACTAAATGATGAAGAGGAAGTCAATAGGGATTTAATGTTTATTCTCACAATACAAGAAATAAGGGGGTCACAAAATGAAACTAGCAGGCACTAAGTTTAAAACTAACACAAGGATGTTCCTTTTCACCTAGCATGTCATTAAAGTATGGAACTCATTGCCCCAGGTGTGGTGAAAGCTGAGAGTTTAACCAGATTCACAAAGGGATTGAACACATTCCTGGAGGAAAGGGGCATCAGTAGCTATTGAGCATGGGAATTATAGATACAGCTTCTGAATCAGAACTTCCTAGGCTTTAAATGTTGGAGGCAGCAAGTGAGAGAGGACCAGTAGGAAAACAATCCCTGGTCAGACCCAGTACACTCTCCCTTTTAGCATCCAATCTCTGCCCTGGTGTGGCACAGGACACTGGGCAAGATGGACCTATGGTCTGACCCAGTAAATGGCAATTCTTATGTTCTCATAGCCATGATGACTGCCATTTGTCAGACCAAATCTTTACTACTGGAACAGGAAGCTCCTGCCCATTGCCAAACCAAGAAGGATTAGCAGGGAAAGGACTGAAGCACACCAAAGGCAACATTGTCCAAAGGTATCTGAGCTCTTGTGTGAATCACAGCAGCCTGTTGAAGCCCAGGGCAACTGTCACCCACTCATGGCTGATGCAAAGCACAAGGAATACGATAAAGACATGGTCACATCTTTTTTCCTGAAATGTGAATGTCTCATGCTGAGGAACAGACCTACTATTCTGCTCCTTTGGTAGGGAGAGGGCTAGCTGGAAGTAGCAAAGCTCCTGCTAAGAAAGCCAGCGGTGCACACTGAGAGGCTGCAGCATATGTACCCTATCTTGAGCTGGGCGGCAGCAATGGTGTGCAACTTAGCAAGGGGAAGTCATGATGGAGGGGAGGTAAATCCTGTTAATGCAGCTTTGGAAACATGAATCACAGAAAGCAGATTGTGGACATGAGAAGGAAAACAGGCCCTTGCCACATTCCTCAAACCCTGAGGTAGTGGGCAGGAGAGTCAAGAGGAGAGAAAGGAAGATCCAGCTCAATAAGCACGATGACCACACCCATGTGTGAGAAGAGCTTGTCCCACTTTCACAGCAGGACATGGCCTGGGGTGTTGTGCCTGCCAGGGTGTCACAGCTATCAGACACAGCAGAAGATTGCCTTTCATGCAGGCTGGTGGGCTGCATGGGGCCTGAGGGGGAAGACTCACCCAAGCAAGCACACTGCGATAGGACAACCATAGTGGCCACGTGCTGGAAGCAGCAGTACTGAAGACAGTGTAGTTCTGAAGGATCCAGTCGCTACAGTCCAGATGGAATCTCTTTTGTACTGAGCTCCGGAGCCCTGGAAACTGGCACAGGAAGCCAAAAAGGAGGGTTCCCAATTTTTATATAGGGGATGCGGGGGGGGGGGGGGGGGGGCGCGGGGGTTAAGGTCACAGGCCAATGGGCTAAGGAGATGGGGAAAAGTACAGGTGAATAAACATTAGGGTACATACATTCTGGATATACATAACAGGTAATATCATGGTAGCTCAGTGGTGAAACCATTCAGGAGCAAACAGCAAGGTAGCAGACAGGGAATATTAACATCATGGTATATATACACTAAAGAAACTTTAGACCCTCCCTCAACTCCAGAAGGAGCTCCACACCAGTCTTTGGTCCCACAGAACATTTAATTACTGTCTACTCAGATTCTATGCCTGAGCCCCGCTGTTGTGGCTTGCAGATTCAGCTCTGCTGCTGCTTTTAGTCTCTGCCACATGTTTCTGCAGTTGCCACCTCTTACTGCCTCTCTCCAACTGCTGAGTCATTTGGCATGCAGTCCCAGCTCTCCTCCACTTCTTCTCTTACCCAGCAGCCTTCTGGGAACATAGTTTATGATGCAACATTACAGTCCGGTTCTATTCTTTTTCCTGTCCTCTCCAGCAGCCTTCTGGGAAATTTAGTTCATGTTAAAACATTACAGTCCATTAAATTTCCTTATTGCATAGAGCTATGTTCAGGAAACATGGAGGCAGTGGCTGAGAACCATAGCAAAGAGTATGTGATTTATAGCAGGGCTATCTAACTGGTGGCCTGTGGGCTGCATGCAGCGCATGAGGAGTTAATCAGCAGCCACCAGGCTCCTGCCCTGCCTCTGCCCCCCTCATTGTTCCAGTTGCAGCAGCATCCAGAAGCTCCAGGCTTCCCCTTCCTCCTCCTTTTTTTGTTTTCTGCCTCTGCTGTAAGGTGAGGGGGAGGATGCAATGCAGCCTGCAGTGCTGAGGAAGCCCACAGCAGGAGAGCTGGGAGGAGGGTCACCCTCATAACGGGGGGGGGGGGGGGGGCGGGGCGGGATGCTGGCCTGTGATGAAACTCGTCCCCATTAGTGTCACCCACATGGTATTTGGCCCTTGGCAGCTTAGAAGTTGGACAGCCCTAATTCAAAGCATCATCTCCACAGTAAAGAATGCAGGTGTCATAGAGACTCGGATCCCTGTGATCTGGGTTGGCAAGTTAAGGTATCTAACATTGACAAAAAACTGACTTTATACACACAGCTGACCATGGAAGACCAGGATCAGAAAGTGAATTAACCTTTTCCATCCCCTCATTGGGATAACGAGCAGAGAAGTGAGCTTTTACTGGAAATGCACAATACAATAGTATAGCTGATGAAGGTTTTTGATGAGTATTGTGACCCCTGAGACTGTGGAAAGATATAGCTTTTTTACCCAGGGTCAGGATCAAGAAGAAGGGAGGGATAGTGTTACAGAGCTGAAAGCACTAGCATCCATCTGTAATTTTGGGAACATAACAGATTCCCGTATTGCAGACAGAATTACTTGTGGGACATCTGATCTTAAGCTAAGGGAGAGATTGTTGAGAGAGGTTGATCTGACTTTGGAGAAGTGAGTCCAAGTACCCAAAGTATCTGAATTATCTAAGAAAAGAATCAAAACAATAACTGGAGCAGAACAAGCACACAAGGTCAATAGAGAGGAACCCAGGAGACAGAATCAAGTTAGTCCAACTGAGAATGCCATCTCTGGGATCCACTTTTTGTACTATGGGAAGCAGCATGAAAAACAGCAAGATAAATGCCCAGCTTATGGGCAAAGATGTTTGGGCCCTGGGAAACAGAACCATTTTGTGGATTCCAGGAGAAATAAAGCAGCGCTATATGTAGGAGGGGAGAAGGCTGCCATTTGTAATAAGTCAAATGAGGTCTAGGTGGATTTAGCAGGTTCAAAGATGCTGAGCATACCTGCATGGCAGAAGAAAACTTCTACACAGACAGCTGCCATATTTGCAATTAATGTTCCTCAAACAGCAAGCAGTCACATTTCAGCTTGATCGTGGAGCCAGCTGCAGTGTAATTCCAGAAAACTGTTCAGCCATGATACAAGATTGGAGGAATGGGAGGAGAGACTGATGAGTTGCAATAAAAAACTTCACAACCAGTGGGAGGTGAGGACCATCAGTTACAAATCTACAGGACAGAAAACAGTACTGTCTGGAACTCTTCGTGGTTGACACTGAAGAGTGCCGTCCGCTGTTAGGCAGCCAAGCAATGCAAGCCATGGACCTGATCTCAGTGAACACCAGTATATCCTCCACATGAGAAAGAAAGGAGGAAGCACAGCATGGTCTTTATCTGATGATTTACAGTACAGAGACATATTTCAGGGAGATAGGCACGTAGAGAGGGAGCTCACATTAGACCCATATGTGCAGCCTGTATGACTACTAAAGTGCAGAGTACCACTAGCCCTGGTAGAGCTACTCAAAGCAGAACTAACACACCTAACAAGAAGGGGCTTTATTAAACCAGTGGAAATTAGCACTGACTGGATCAGTTGCCTGGTAGTGGTATGCAAACCATCTGGCAAACTGAGGATCTGTACAGATCCAAAACCTTTAAGCAGAGCTTGAAAAAAAAGCCATTATCCATTGCCTGCTCTTGAGGACATAGTGCCCAAACTATTAAGGGCAAAAATGTCTGTGGTCTGTGATGTACAAGATAGATTCTGGCACTTTGAGCTAGATGAGCCTTCAGGCCATCTGACAGCCTTTGCGGTGCCCTTTGGCAGATACTGCTGGGTACATATGCCCACAAGCATCAGACCTGCCCAGAGGGGTGCCAGCACAAACAGAATA
Organism: Alligator mississippiensis; assembly: GCF_030867095.1. Classification (NCBI taxonomy): domain Eukaryota; kingdom Metazoa; phylum Chordata; order Crocodylia; family Alligatoridae; genus Alligator; species Alligator mississippiensis. Next base: position 25,949,468 of record NC_081831.1, read on the forward strand.
AGATACTAGATGGACTTTCAGGCATCAGGATTGTAGCAGATGATATCTGGATGGTGGGGGATGGTGATAGCAAGGAAGAAGCTATCCAGGATCATGATGCTAAGCTGCAGCAGCTCCTAAACAGGTTCAGGGAGCAGAATATTAAATTGAACTCAAACAAGATGAAGCTCAGAAGAAGTGAGGTCCCCTACACTGGACACCTTCTGACCTTGGCAGGACTCGGGTCCGACCCTGGGAATTTGAGAGCCTTTGAGGAAATGCAGTTTGTAGGCATGTCAAGCTCCTTTCCCACATTCTGTGCATACCTCTCAGAGGTTTGCAAACCTTTGAGATAGCAAACACAAAAGAAGGTGGCATGGGGCTGGGCAAAAACCCAGGAGGAGGCATTTGAAAGAATAAAGAGACTCAAATATACACCCAGAAAGAGGCATGGGTCCCACACTGCCTACAGCCTTAATGGTACATAACTCCTTTCCATGTTATGGAGGTAAGGGCCCCTGTTCTACACCCCCCATGTGTGAGAAGGTTTCCCCAGGATATGGGCTGAAGCTACTGCACCTTTGGTAGTTTCAGACAATCAGATACAGCACAGAGTTGCCTATTTGTTGTAGACTAGTGGAGAGGTTTCTGCCAGGTGCTGTCAGGTCCTGAGAGTGGAGGGTACAGAGGGAATCCCTGAGCACTAGGATGTCTGGGTTTCCTCACTCAGCAGTGGGTCACGAAGGGGTGAACCCTCCTTTGCCTTCACCCTCCCAAGTGGCCCTGCCATGGCTGCAGGGCTTGCAACTGCATAACACAGCTGGGGTCTCATGCAGCTGGCCTTGCCCTGCGATTTCCTCTGAGGCTGCACAGTGGCTGTGGGGTGCCGGGGGGAAGAGTTTTGCCTGCCCATTCACATTGCACCATATCCACCCCCAAACTGTTAGTGCAGCAGAAACCCAGCTGTGGGGGGCTTGTGGGCCATGGAAGAGGGCCTGCCCCAGTGGTGAGGACACTTCTCTAGAAAGTAGGAGGCCTGGGTTCTGGCTCCCTGTCATCCACACTGTGTCCCTTGGTCCCAGTGAAGTGTTCCAGTGACCTGGATGCTGCCTGGAGCTTTCTCTAGTTGTCCTCTTGAGGTGGACTTGCACAGCTGGGTCTAGCTCATGGCACAGAGCAGGATCTTGCTCCAGGCCAGGTGTTTGTTCTTGGCCCATGTCCACTGGGAGAGCTCCCAGCCACAGTCTGTGCAGGTCCACCCTGCCCTCGCCAAGCTCCAGTAGCTGTGCTGGAGCAGCTGACTGTAATCGAGCATGTTCTTTGGCTGCTCAATCCCAGCCTTTGCTTGCCACCAGCCCTCTCACTGCCTGTGCGATGGCTCCCCTGCCCATAGCCTCAGCTTGGCAGTGGCAAGTGCCCACCCTGCAGCCTGCTTAGCATTGGTGACTGGAGGTTGCAGGTAGGTGCTGCATCACTCATCTGCTGCACAGTAGGCACTCCCTTGCTGGACCACATCAGCACCCTCCATGCCATGTGACCCCCTATACCACACCACATGGTGTGTACCCCCTGCTGTACCATGCTGCTGCTTCTGCACTGCAACATGTGGGGTTCCCCTGAGCTGCCCAGCTGCAGGCTCCCTCAGCCATACTACTCCATCGGCAGGGGCCCCCGTCTACTTCAAGCAGCAGAAGCCAGAGGAGGGAGGGGGAGTCTGGGGCTCTGGCAGTGGCAGAGGCTGGCACAGTATGGGGACTGGCATCCTGACTGGGAACCCAGCACCTCCAGGTCTTGGGGAGTCCATAGAAGCTGGCATGCAGAGGGGACTGGAGCTGCAGGGAGAGGGGAGGGTTTGAGCCCTGGCCAAAGGTAGTTAGGAACCCTCTCTAGAGTGGTATGCCCCCCGAGCAGCTCTCATAGAGCCCCACTGATGGAGTAGGCATTACTCCCTCCCTTCGACACAGCTCCAAGAGACCAGAGTTCGCTCTGCACATGGCCTCTGCCTGGGGGCTGTGTTGGGGAGTCCTCCAGGCCATGACTGGCTTGGCAAAAGGCACTTGGTCCCTCCTGAGGGACTACATTGGGGGTTCAGCATTTGATGCTGTGGAGGGCAGAGGGCATGAATCATCCTATGGCTCCATCATTGTGCAGAGGGGAGAAGAGGGGACAGAGACCCTGCTCTGGCAAGCACCTGGCTCCACAGAGATGGGACCAGCTGCACCACGAGGGACTGAGCAAGGCAGCACTGTAATTACTCCCTGTGTATAAATACACCCTGGTGCCCAGGGACTGGGCCTTGCCAGTCCTGCCAGGGAGGTACAAATACCCCAGGCAGAGTGGAGCGGAGTAGAGCTGAGCAGAGCACTCAGCCCTGGCAAGGCAGGGCATAGGGGTGGGGGATGTTGTGAGTCACTGGGATCCTCTCTGCAGTCCTGTTGACGGCTTCCCAGGGTAGGGGTGTGCCTGCTCTCCTTGCTGTCCTTCTTAGCCCCTGTCAGTCTCCCACCAGCACAGGTAAGATGGACTGGTGCTAGGGCACCTTGCTGCTGAGGGGCTGGGCTGACCCCACTGCCCAGGCCCCTGGGCCCTAATGAGCCCAGGCAGTGGTAGGCACCTCCTGTGCCTCCCTCCAGCCTGGAGGGGTCCCTGGGTAGCACATTCAGCTCTTAGCCTGGGGATGCCAATAGGGATCTCCTCGGTTCCAGCTCTGCAGAGTATTTGGGGTTGGGGCTCTGGGGCACCTGAGGGCTTTGTGCAGGGGCCAACTGCTCTTCTTCAGGCCTACAACCCAAGGGGTCCAATTAGGTCCCTGGTAGGCACTGGTTGCCCTGCTATACCTGTGTTTGTTCTGCTGTCATGCACCTGATGGCAGCAGCCTGCCACCCCCAAGCAAACCTGCACCCCCAGGGATCCTACCCTGGGGGTTCTTAGCAGCAGGGAACCACATGCCCAAAGTCTCATGCCAGAGTGAGGAGGGGGCAGGAGAAATGGTCTCAGGGTCAGGGCATTATCAGGGCAGGAGTGCAGGGCACCAGACTGGGAGGCATCTCCTTAGTACTGGCCCTCCACTGCCATTCCAGACTTTGTGTCTCAGTCCTCAGATGCACCATCTCAGCCCCAGCTCCTTGGGGAAGGCTGTCCCTGAACTTCCCTGCTCCCATGGCTACAAACCTGCTAATTGCCAAGCTGAGCTTGCACATGTGATGGGTGCCCCAGGGATTACTCCCTCACCACACCATAGCCAAGGGCTCTGAGTCCCTGACAGGACAGATCTGCTCCCACTGCCTCCAGTGGTGATGGGCTGAGTTGCTAGAGCAGCGAGATCTCCAGATCAGATTGATACAGAGCAGGTCAAAGGACTCTGGGGCTGCTGGTCACTGCCAGAGCCAGCCTCTGCCCATGGCAGGGGTGGGGGGTGCCCTGTTGGACTGCCAGGGCCAGGCCTTGGGGGATGCTGGCTGTGCCCAGTGAGGAGTGAGAAGCCCAAGCTGCTAGAGGGATGGTGGGGGGTAGAGGAGAGCAGCTCCAGGGTGGTTCTCTAGTCACAGAGCAAACCTTGGTCAGAGCAGACCCAGTGCACACTTGTGTCCTCCAGATTGTGGAGCCAGGACCTCTGAGACTTCGGAAATGTCTGGTTAAGGTAAGACCCCACCATGTGTCTGTGGCAGTTCTTATGTTCTTAAGCTAATGGGATGCCAGGTAGCAAAGCAGTGAGAGCCTGGCCAGGAGTACAGCTCCAAGCTGTCAGGGGAAAGGGGCAGAGAATCCCCACACGGGAAATCCAGATACAAGATAGCACAACCACTGCTTCCTCACACACCATGCCCCACAGGGAAACTGGGAACAGCAGCAAGGGGGATAGGGGGATAGACTGGCCTTGGGAGATGGGCTGGGAGGGAAAGGCTGGCTCAGATGCCATCACAGCCAGGCAGTGCATGCCTAGAAAGTAGGCAGCCACAAAGACAGAAGGGTGGGGTGGGATGGCTTTCTGTGGTGCCATGTGCTGTCTGTCCCCTCAGCCATAAGCCACACCCCAGGGCATGGCCAACAGGACCTGGGTGAGCAAGTTCATCCTTGTGGGCTTCTCAGGCTTGGCGGATCTGCAGCTGCTGCTCTTTGTGCTGTTTGCCCTCCTGTATGCGGTGACACTGGTGGGGAACGCGCTCATCGTGACTGTGGTGGGGGCCGACCGCCGCCTGCACACTCCCATGTACTTCTTTCTGGGGGCTCTGTCTATCTCAGAGACCTGCTACACCTTTGCCATCTTGCTTCCCATGCTGGGGGGCCTGGTGGGTGCCAGCCGTACCATGTCCCGTGCTGGCTGCGCGGTCCAGATGTATGTCTTCATTGGCCTGGCTTGCAACAACTGCTTCCTGCTGGCAGGCATGGGCTATGACCGATATCTGGCCATCTGCCACCCATTGCGGTACCCCGTCCTCATGAGCCGCCTGGTCTGTGCCTGGCTGGTGGCCATGGCCCTCCTCAGTGGGCTCCTCATCTCCATGGGCCAGACCCTCTTCATTTTCAGCCTGCCCTTCTGTGGCCCCAACACCATCCATCATTTCTTTTGTGACCTACTGCCGGTCATCCGGCTGTCCTGCACTGACACCTCCCTCCATGAGGCTGTGACTTTTGCCCTCAGCCTCCTGGTCATCGCTCTGCCCTTTGGCCTCATCGTCCTCTCCTACCTCTACATCCTGGGCACCATCCTGCGCATCCCCTCAGTGGCTGGGTGGCGCAAGGCTTTTTCCACCTGTGCCTCCCACCTCACCGTGGTGGTCCTGCACTTTGGCTGTGCTTCAGCCATGTACCTCCGCCCAGCCATGGACGATGACTCTGAGCGGGACCAGCTGATCGCTGTGTCCTACACAGTGGTGACACCCCTGCTCAACCCCGTGGTCTACACCCTCCGGAACAGGGAGGTGCAGATGGCGCTCAGGAGGGTGTTGGGCAGGAACGTGGGGCCCTAGGGTGACAGCCAGCTGTGGTGATGGGGGGGGGGCGTGTTCTCCTGGTGATGCCCAGTGCCATGGGAGGATTCTTCCTTCAAGGTGCAATGGATGAGCCGTGCCCAGTGCTGGGGGTGGGGCAGAGACATTCCCTGAGGGGGCACCAGCTCAAGTTACCCAGGACCAGACCTGATGCCCTGATGTTGGGCTGGCAGAAATTCTGTGCAGCCAGCTGGGTATGAGTGTCATGTCTGGGATTCTCCTGAGGCTGAGAGTTAAGTGGGCCTTAGAGACCTGTTCCCTTCCCCAAAACAGACATGGTCCCTCCAGATCAGTGCTAGACATGGTGGCTGGTGGCTGCCATCCTCCAGGACAAGCAGAGGGAACAATGTCTGGGGTAGCCCCTCTGCCTTGTACTGAGTTCTGGGGGGCTGGTGGATGAGCAGGAGAGGTACAAACCTAGATGGGGCCCTGTATCCCCTGGACCTGGTATGTTGGTGAGACTAGGATGATGCCCCTCTGCTCTCTTCTGTCCCAGGCCAAGATGCTGCCCCTCCGTCCCCCCAGGCCCCAGCTAGCCCCTTCTGCAGTATCCTGAAGGGTGAGAAAAGTGCTCCCCATTGTGTCCTGTCTCTACCCAGCCCTGTGCTGGCTTCATCCACAGCCACCCCCACGCAGCAGTCCTTCCCTAAGTTGGCCCAAAGCGGCAGCCCACCTTCGTGCTCCTGCTCTGCCCACAGGACATCTTAGGAAGTTGTGGGGCTGGAAACCTGGTCAGTCTATCACCCAGAGTATGACACAGAATGAGCAGGATGCACTTTCCCATTGCCCCAGTACTGCCCCTGTCAATCCCTGCCCTGTCTGTGTGAGGGAGGGTTCCTCAAGGACCCCTGTCAAACACCTACTGCTTGAACTGGGAAACTGGAATAAAATGGATTCTGGTCAGCCAGCACCTCCAGCCTCCTCTTATTTAAACTCAGTTTATTTTTAATTTAATTCAGACAATTTTTTAAACATAATTTTGAAATAAAAGCGTTGAAACACTTTGTTTAAGAAATGTCAAGCAACATTTTTTCCACTTTTTTACATTTCCCCCCACTTTTTCCTTGTTTTTTGCATATATAAACTGCATGAAACATTCCCCCAGCAGCTCCACAGCTCACCTGGAAAAGCCCAGTTTTATCCATCACTCCACATAAACCTCCTCTGTCTCTCTCTGTTTAAACATGTTGAGGCTAAACCTGTTCCTCAGACCACACAGATGAAGCAATCACAGGGGCTTTGATAGGCAAAAGGGACTTGCCAAGAGAGTGCATCATCTCATCTAACAAGTATGGCAGAAGACCAGTGTGGCTTAGCAGGGAACTCTTCAGTGAGATAAACCATAAAAAGGAAGCTTATAAGAAGTGGAAACTTGGACAAACAACTGCAGAGGAGTATAAGAGTTTTGTTTGGGCATGCAGGGTGAAATCAGTGTCGTGGAAACACACGCAGCATACTTTTGAGTCAGGTCAGCAGAAGCTTTTATTCAAAAGAAACTACAGCTGTAGGGGGGATTTCAAAGTGACATGGATTTCCCAAGCACTTGGAAGGGGTCCCCCCCAAGAGCAAAATCAGGAGGCTTATATACTTTTTAACAGTCGCTTACAACTCACGTGATCATATAGTGAAATTAGCATGAAAAGCGGCTATAATATTACTTCATTATTTCTTTGCTGTAATCAGGATGGGAACTAATGGGGGAGGCAAGGTTAGTTCACAAACCTCCTTCTTGCACCTGGAAATCAGATTTGTACATACTTTTTTTGCTATCTTCAAGGCCACGGTGAGCGAAGCAGTTGCAGAGGAGTTACAAAGAACAAACACTTTCTCTTATCTGTTCTACTGTACAGAGCCAGCAATTCTCCACAAAGCAGTCATGTCATCTTATACCTAAAATAATCAAAGTTTAAGGCATATATTTTTTCTGATTCCACATCAGGAAGACCAAAGCATAATTGGAATTGCAACTAGCAAGTGCCATGAAGTGTAACAAGAAGGGTTTCTACAAGTATGTTAGCAGCAAGAGGAAGATCAGGAAAAGTATATGTCCCTTACTGAACGTAGGAAGCAACCTAGTGAGAGATAATGTGGAAAAGGCTGAAGTGCTCTTTTTTACCTCAGTCTTCACAGGTGAGGTCACTTCCAAGCTACTGCACCAGGCAACACAGTTGGGGGAGGAGTTGAGCAGACAACAGTGGTGAAAGAACAGGTTAGGGACTATTTAGAAAAGCTGGACATGTACAAGTCCATGTGGCCAGATGGGATGCACCTGAGAGTGCTGGCAGATATGATTGCAGAGCTGATGGCCATTATCTTTGAAAACTCATGGTGATTGGGAGAGGTCCCGAATGACAGGAGAAAGGCAGATATAACGCCCATCTTTAAGAAAGGGAAGAAAGAGGATCCAGGGAACTACAGACTAATCAGCCTCACCTCAGTTGCTGGAAACATGGAGCAAGTCCTCAAGGAATCCGTTTCTAAATGCTTGGAGAAGTAGGTGATTAGGAACAGTCAGCATGGATTCACAAGGGCAAGTCATGCCTGACCAAATTGATTGCCTTCTATGATGAGATGACTGGCTGTGTGGATGCAGGGAGAGCAGTGGACATGCTATACTTTGACTTTAGCAAGGCTTTTGACACTGTCTCCCACAACATTCCCACAAGCAAGCTAAGGAAGTACAATGGGATGGGCTAACCGGTGGTGGCTTGGCCTGGAGGTTTTGAAAAGTTAAAAAAATAATTGGTGAGGGGTGGGGGAAGGGGGGGGATTTCCTTTCCCCCACCAATCAGGCCCCAGAAAAGAAGGCTTGCTCTCCTTGCTCAGGGGCCAGGCAGGGAAACTGGACCTGAGAGTAGATTCACCTCTCATGTGGCCTGATTGTTCCTCCTGCCACTTGGAGGGGGATAAAAGGGCAGTGCATCTGGCCCTGGGAAGAGAAGATGATGAAGGACAAAGGAGAGAAGTCCCGAAGAGCTGGTGAGAGCTGGCCAGCACGGTGGAGCACTTGCCCCAGAAAAGCCTTGGAGCCTGGGAACTTTAGGAGGTGGCTCAGTTGAAGATTGGGACTGCAGGTGGAGGCTTGGGCTCTGGTCACTCAGTGCACAGGTGGTGTGTGATGGATCCCTGGTTGGGAAACAAGCCCCAAGACAGAGGTGGTGGTTCAGGTATTTGACTCCTGGCAGGAAGGATGGGAGCTCAGTGAGCAGAGGCTGCCCGTGGCAGGGACACAAGCCCTGAGCTGCAGGAGGTGGCTTGGGCATCTGATTCCCTAGCAGGAAGGCCGGGAGCTCAGTGTGCAGAGGCAGCATGTGGGGACCTAAGCCCTGAGCTGCAGTGTGAGGCTGGGATGTTCAGTGTGCAGAAGGCATGCAGAGGATCCTGGAGGGACAAGAGTCTGGTGGCACAGGCAGCTACCCAGGCATTAATAGCTCTGTGGTTGAGTTCTCATCTGCCTTGTGGAAAACCTGGGTTTGATTCCCAACTGAGTCACTAGAAAGGTGAGTTGCTGGAGTGGTGGAATCCCTTCTGGATTGAAGGGTTTCCTCACCTCTTTCCCTGGTACCTGCACCTTGTATTTTGTGAAACACTGTGCCTCAAGCTTGTTGTTGATTTGCCTTTACTAGATGTATATGTCTACCTTACCTTTACTGAATCCCCGCTTGTTCTCCTGCACCCATTGCCTTCCCCACCTGTGAGTTATATCTTAACCTGGGTGTAGGTTGTAGCCGTGTTGGTCTAAGGACATAGGCAGACAAGGTTCTTTGCGTGAATCTGATATCTTTTATTAGACCAACTTAAATAGTTGGAGAACAATTATTAAGCAAGCTTTTGGATTCAAAAACCCTTCATCAGGCTAAGGAAGTTTCAGCAGTCGGTGTGTGCTCTTCCTGGATGGAATGAAAAATAAAGAAGCCAGGGGCTGGGCTGGTCTACATGCAAGACAGGCAGTCAGTGAAAATGTAGATTGAGGAGTCAGTGGGTGAGAGACAGGCTGGGTGGGGGGGCGGGGAGAGAGAGAAGGGGGATGAATAGTGGAGAGATACCTGAGGAGTCAGATGTCAGGCAAGTTATAATGCGTGTCATAAATCCAATGTCTATATTTAGTCCATGATTTTTTGTATCCAGCAGGTTGATGAAGTGGAGTTCATAGGCTCATCTCTGGGAAGTGTTTTGTTAGTTTCCTTTGAGGATCAGGACTGAGAGATTGGAGAGAGAGAGGTTTTCTTGTGAGAAATGTGTCCCCACAGGTACTTGGGTATTCCTGTCTTTGATTGATTTCCGGTGTGCGTTCATTCTGGTGCGCAGTTGTTGTTTGGTCTCTCCTACGTATTTTCCATCTGGGCATTTGGTGCATTGGATGAGATATATTACATTTCTGGAGGTGCAGCTGTAAGATGCAGGGATGCTGATGGCTCTGTTTTGGGGTGTAGTAACAGTGGGGGTGGTGGAGATGTGTTGGCAGGTTTTGCATTTCTTCTCATGGCACGGTCTGGATCCTTTTGGTATGTTTTGGGCTTGAGGAAGTTTGCTTCTGGTGATGAGGTTAGTGAGGTTGGATGTTTGTTTGAAGGCTAGGATGGGTGGCTCTGGAAAGAACTCTTTAAGAATAGGGTCTCTTTCTAGTATGGGTTGCAATTGTTTGAGGATTTTCTGTACAGGTTCAAGGGAGGGGTGATATGTCATAACCAGCGGTGTGCGATTTGTGGGGGGGTTTTCTTCTGTACTGCAGCAGTTCTTCACATGGTATCTGGGAGGCTCTTTCAAAGGTGTAATCTGTCTCTCTGGAGGAGCGCCCTTGTTGGGAGATGGCAATCCGAGGTGTTCTCTTCAGTGCAAATTCGGTGGTATCTGAGGGCTTGGCTGTATATCACAGCTTTTTTGGTGTGTTTAGGGTGATTGCTGGCTCTGTGCAGATATGTATGTTGGTCTGTGGGTTTCTTGTATAACATGGTCTGTATTTTATCATGCTGGATACTGATCATCATGTCTAAAAAGGAGATGCTGGTGCTGGAGTATTCTAGAGAAAGTTGGATGGAGGGATGGTGATTGTTGAATTTCTGATGAAACTCAGTTGGAGATTGTAGGTTTTCAGTCCAAATGATGAAGATGTCATTGATATATCTTAAGTATAACAAGGGTTTGATGGTGCAGTTCTTGAGGAAGTCTTCTTCCAGGTGGCTCATAAAGATAAAAGGTATCATTTTGGAACCACGTGTTCTCGTTTTTTGTATGTCTTTATATCTTAACCTGGTTCTTTTTCTATTAAACCTGTATATGGTTACGTTCCAGCTGGTCTTGGCTGTACTCTATAGGGGATAGGAGGGAAGTGGCTACCCTTCCTACAGCGTACGAGCACTCGCTAAATGCCTTTAATTGGAGAAGGGGTACCTTGTCTGAGTACCACCCGGGTTACAACAGGTTGGATGAATGAACTGTAAGGTGGATAGTAAACTGGCTGGATTGTCAGGCTCAAAGGGTAGTGATCGATGGCTTGATGTCTATTTGGCAGCTGGTATCAAGTGAAGTGTCTTAGGGGTCAGTTCTGGAGCTGGTTTTGTTCAATATCATCATCAGTGACCTAGAGGATGGGATGGAGTACACACTCAGCGAGTTTGCAGATGACACCAAACTGTGTGGATAGGGCTGTATTGATAGTTGGAAGGTAGGGCTAGGATTCAGAGGGACATAAACAAATTGGAGAATTGAACCAAAATAAATTGGGCAGCAGGGCAGGTCCTACAAGGAGAGGCTACGGGACCTGAACCTGTTCAGCCTCCACGACAGAAGGCTGAGGGGGGATCTGGAGGCCGTCTATAAACTTACCAGGGGGGACCAGCGGGGAACGGGAGAGTCTCTGTTCCCCTGAGCACTACCAGGAGTAACCAGGAATAATGGCCACAAGTTGACTGAGAGCAGGTTCAGGCTAGACATCAAGGGGTGCTACTTCACAGTCAGGGTGGCTAGGATCTGAAACCAACTTCCAAGGGAAGTGGTGCTTGTTCCTACCCTGGGGGTCTTCAAAAGGAGGCTAGATAATCACCTAACCAGGGTCATCTGACCCCAGCACTCTTTCCTGCCCATGACTTGATGACCTGCTCAGGTCCCTTCCGACCCTACCAACTATGAAACTAAGAAATCTCATGAAGTTCAATCAGGAGATGTGCAAAGTCCTGAACTTAGGATAGAACAATCCCATTCACTTGTACAGGCTTGGGACCAACTGGCTAAGCAGTGGCTCTGCAGAAAAGGACCTGCGGCAACAAGCTAAATATGAACCTGGTTCCAGTGACAACAAGCTAAATATGAACCAACAGTGTGCCCTTGTTGTGAAGAAGGCTAACAGCATTCTGGGCTATATTAATAGAAGCGTTGCCAGCAGATTGAGGAAAGTGATTAGTCTCCTCTATTTGGTACTGGTGAGGCCACATCTGGAGTCCCGTGTCCAGTTTTGGGTCCCCCAGTACAGAAAGGATGTGGACAAGTTGGAGGGAGTCCAGTGGAAGGTAACAAAAATGGCTTGGGGTGCATGGCACATGACTTTTAGGGGAGGCTGAGAGAACTGGGCTTATTTGGTCTGGAGAGTAGAAGACTGAGGGAAGATTTAATAAGAGCCTTCAGCTACCTGAAGGGTGGCTCCACAAAGAATGGAGCTAGACTGTTCTGGTGGTGGCGGATGACAGAACAAGGAGCAGTGGTCTGAAGTTGCAACAAGTTAAGTTGAAGTTAGATATCAGGAAAAACTCTGTCACTAGGAGGGTAGTAAAGCACAGGAACATGTTACTCAGACAGGTTGTAGAATCTCCATCCTTAGAGATTTTTGAGACCAAGCTAGACAAAGCCTTGGCTGGGATGATTTAGTTGGCACTGGTCCTGCTCTGAGCAGGGGTTTGGATTAGATGACCTCCTGAGGTCGCTTCCAACCATCATTTTCTATGATTGTATGATTGTTGTATCTGTTTCACATGTTTGCTTCCATCCTGCAATAAGTGAAGGTAGGGTAGCTGATCCCTGAAGGAAACAGCTGCTAAATTATCACAGTTCAGCTTCACCAAATGTGGGATAGAGCAAACACACAGAACAGTTCCACCAGATCAGTCCGAGCAGGACAAAGTCCAGCCCCTCCCTTCTTCTCAGTGGCTGTGTCCACACGAGATGCTGAATGCATAGTAGCTCATTACTACTGTGCAGTAGCTCGTTACTACTGCACAGTAGCATTGCATGGCATGAAGCGTGACATGACGTTACTAAAAAAAGCTGTTCCAAAAAAAGCCGGTCAGTGTTACCAGAAAAAGCCACTTGGGATGGCTACTATGCAGTAACTGGTTATTGTGCAGTTAGTTAGTACTTGTGTATGCAAGTGCTAAATGACTGTGCAGTAACAACTGTACAGTCAGTATCTTGTGTAGATGTGGCCAGTCAGTATTATTATTGTTGCTGTCCATACCTTCCGCTTAGTGATTTGGATGTGACAGGGACTGACTCTTCCATTCCCCTGGCCCATGGTAGGACTAAATAGTTCCCTAATGAGTGCCTGGCTCAAGAGCAGGCAGTAGCATCGGTGGGCTTTGCACAAGCTAGAAGAATTGTGCCCTTCACTGGCTTCCTCTGGCATCAACCCTGGTTTGGTGCCAAGCTTTCATCATTGTGGGGCTGCCTGGAGTACTGTACCACATCGAGGGAGGCTGCAAAGGAGGGAACCAAGGGAGGATCAGGGAATGGAGCAGAGTCCAACCCCTGCACATCACACCTTTGTTACTCTTAAATTTTGGATCAAGGAGCCAGTCAGTGGGTTGTTGAGAGAAAGAACCTTCGAGACAGGAGTTTCCACTCTACTAATGTAGATTTATTCAGCAGACAGCACATGGCTCCGTACCAGAGTAAATCTATAAAACTGTGCAATAGTACAAGAATAAAATAAAAATAAAGTGAAACAATAAACAGTATTATTTTTGTGCAATCTGTTTTTACCTGAACTGAAATAGAATATTTTAATTGTTTATGTGGCCTGCCAGCCAGGACCACTCATTTGAAATGGCCCTTCCAGGACAAAACTTTAAGAGCCTCTGACTTGAGTCTGTGTTCTCCTGTTTAACTCAGCAAAAAAATGGAACTATGCCTTTTAGGTCTGTCTTTACATAAGGTTAACCCAGAGCATCTGTTATTTTAGTTACAGCAACAATGTGCAGGTCCTTTCTTTATACAAAGGAGGATAGACACAGGATACAGGATGGTGGCCTCTATTGTGTTCCTAAGGCTCCATCTGCACGTTGCATTTAAAATGTGATTAATGGGTTAATTGTGTCTTAAGTTGTGACTCAGCCACACTTTTAATCAATAAATGCTGTGATAAAATGAGGAAAAAGCCACAAAGTTATTCCACAAAAAGATGTAATAACTATGTGGCTCTTATTATGCCATTAATTGATTGAACGCGTGGCTGGATTTGTGACTTTCCTCAGTAGATAGGAGCCAGCCTTGCTGAAGAGAGACTTCTTCATTAGCAAACCCCTTTTAACTGAAATTTATCTTTCCTAATAACTTCTGTCTGAGGATTCCTGCCCCAAGCAAGGTTCCCAGGCCTGGCAATGGCCATACAATGCCTTCTGGGTGAATGGATTTTTCATCACATAGCTTCTCAGAGGTGCCCTCTGTGGCTTTCCTCTCCAGCAGTTCTTAAGTGATTTGGAAACAACTGAACCTGTTCCCTTTCTTTCCATACCCCAGACAAGTGTTTGTCTAACCTGCTGTTGACAGCTTCCACGGCTGGAGACTCCACAGCCTCTCTAGGTAGTCTGTTCCAGTCCTTAACTGCCTCGAGAGTGAGACAGTTCTTCCTGATAGCTAACTTATTGCTATGATTTCAGAACACTCCTCCTCATCCCACAGCCACAGAAAATAGTCTACCATCATCCTCTGTGTAACTACCCTTCAGGTATTTGAAGACTGTTACGAAATGCCCTCTCAGTCTTCTATGCTCCTGACTAAATAATTCCAGTTCTTCCAGCCTTTCCTCATAACTTACGCTTCCCAAGTGTGGAAATAAGTTTAACCAGGTCTCTTACTTGACTAAGAGGAGAGACAAAGAGAGAGGAAGAGAAGAGAAAAAGATGCTGATGCTATGTGTTTTTAAAATGTTCTAAGATAAGGAAAAACCTCCATGCCTTGTTTTGTCTGTGTGCAGATGTTAACAAACAATGACAGACAAAAGCAATTCACATCGGCAACTTATCGGCAGTCCCCTCTGATGCCTGATACACAGCAAGTTTCTCTTTCCACAAAGTTCAGTGAAGTCAGGCGTCCCTGAACAGCACTGTCCGAAAGGTACCAGGAAGGACCCTGGAATGCAGTCCTTGGGCTCCTCGAGGTCTATGGGCCCACTGAGCCAGGCAACAGCTAACTAATCCTTTTTACAGAGCTGTATCTTCCTGCTGAATGGTTTCCAGGTATTCCAGCCAATTTAAAGCTTCTGAATAGTTCTGATAATGTACAACCACTCAGATTCCTTTTACTTCAACTGTCCTTAGACTGACCAATAACAGTACAAGCCTTGCATTCCTTTGATAAGGTAACTTTAACTACGCCATAGGGCCTTACTACTTCTAGGCTTTGCTAAATTACTAGGCCTTACTTTATACAAGGCCTCACTACATCTTAAACTTTAATTAGGTTTTTAGCAACAACATATAGCTTTATCTAAACAAATACAGAAAAACACTTGGTCTAATCTTCATAGAGCCTTCAGCAAGCACCTTGATCACACAGGCACACTTTTTAGCTGTCACAGGTAAATTACAGTATTGTTTAAACTTTCTTTTTATATTAGCCTTATTTTACCATTGCTTAAGATTTGAACTTTTCATTTTGCTGGTGTCTGCAATATTAGCTGGCTTTGTCTCTTGCAAGCAGCTTATAAACTTGAGTTGTTTTTGCAAAGCCCATAGTGCTCATATCTATATTGTTACTTTTCTTTTATATCACTGTGAGAAGTTCTCACAGTGATATAAAAGAAAGTTATAAGATAACATAGTAAAGAGCCTTGTTACCAGCTCAGATTAACTGAATTTGGGACTAACCAGCTGAATCAGAGGGTTGAAATGATTGGATATGTTAATGAAAGGTAATAAGGGAGACCAATGGACAATACCCAATGTAAGATATGGAAAAAGACCAAATGAGGTGTGCTCGTGAACAAATTAAGAGGTGTGTGCAACAGGTGTGCTGTTGAACAAAGGAATATGCTGACAGGATAAAATATGGACAGTATGCTGACCACAGAAAGACCATTCCAAAAGCAAACGGTCATCAAAGGATTGAAGTTAAAGAAAAGTATAAAAGGGGACAGCCATAAAGTGAAGCGTGTGTCGTCATAAATTCAGGAAAACATCTGTCTGTGCCAGCCATAAAGATTATCCACTGACGCCACCAACTGCATTCAGGAATTGATTGGTCATCATTTCTATGGGGCAGTGTACCATCTGGATTGTTGGGTGAGATTATTGTACTGAATGTTTTTCCCTCTCTGAATATAGAAACTACTAAGATAATATTAGCTGTACTAATAAAGTTAGACTTTGATTTTAGGACACTGAGCTGTCTGTGTTCATATTTCACGTTCCATTTAAGGGTTAATTGTGTGTTAACAATCCCTTAGCACTATCTGGTAGACAGTGGTGCTAACACCCCTGCTCCTTGATATCTATCACTTCAAAACCCTGTTCCTCAAAGTCCAACTCTTCAAAACCCTCCTCCTGTAAAACCTTGCTCCTCGAAGTCCATCATGTCAACCCCTTGGTTGTCCATCTCTGTTGGAGTTATTTCCCTGTTGCTCCATTTCCGTGGCAACTCCCATCATGACATAACAAGGTTCCAAACACTATGAGATCAGATGACTCCATCAGCCCCAAATACCCCAATGATACCTGGCAGGTTTGACTTTGCTGATGCCGAGCTCTTGATGGAGTTTTAAGATACCTTAGAAGACTCCCTCTTTTCCTAGGGATTTAAGAGCCTTGTTTTCAGCCCTGAAGCTCCTTGTCTGTCAGGAAGGGGACATGCTAGAGACTCTGCTCTGCCTGAGCTGCTCTGCTGGCTCAGAGGTCTGGGAAATCCCTGAAGCCACTGAAATTGTAGATTACCTCCAATTGTAACTTGGACCATAGCAGTTTGTCAGGCCTCACAACAGGGAGCAGACTTTCAACAAACATTCCCATGTATTTTTCTTTCTTTACTCTTCTCCCATACTACGTGAGCAGATGTTTTTGCTCTTGAGGCATTCTTCCACTCTTGCTACTTGCTGGTGCATGGGGAGCCTGGAATCACCAACCCTGGGCTCCTCCTGCACTGGCAATAAGATGTGATTGGATCTTAGGCTGGATCCCACAATCTTGCCTCCTGCCATGCTATGCATAGCATGGCAGGAAGTGTGATTGTATGGATCGCACATGAGATCCTATCACACCTTTACTTGAATGTCTAGAGGGGCCCTTACCCTCAGGATCTAGCCACCAGCAAACCCTGACAGTCATACACTCCAGTGCATCTTGAATGTGAGCAAAATGGGGAAGGATTGGGAGTAATTTTTCTATGATCTGAAGGAGGGCTGCAGAAGAGAAGCAAGAAGCTCTGCCCTTCTCTGTGTCCTGCTGGTGAGGCTGACATGGGGTGAACCTTGGGCAGGCAGTGGGAACACCATGCCATGTTTGAAGGTGGGCCTGTTAGGCTCCAGGTCAGCTTGGGGAGTAAGACCCACCCATCCCTTCCTGACCCAGGGGGTAGGTCTCAGAGAGGAATTATCAGGTCCTTCCAAGAGTAGGAGACTGGACTTGCTGAGCACTTCCCTGCCATTCTCTTGTCCAACTAATAAAAAACAGGACTATCCCATACCATTCACCATCTGCATCCAGGGCTTGGTGTGAATCACCTGTAGCCCTGATGACCTGGCCCAAGATGCAGTTGGGATCTCCTCACCAGGCTGTGGAGATTGTGCTTAGAGGGCCGTCTGTGTGCCACATGGTTTCCCTTCAGCAAAGAGAGGCCCCTGGAGTTGGGGGTTGGCACCAATTTCTATTCAGATACCCTGGAGCTGTGACTCCTCTGTACATCAGTGGAGACTTGCTCCAGGTCCAGTGGTGCAGCTAGAAGGGGGCACATTCAGGGGGGTGACACCCACTGTCCAATGTGTCATGTTCTTGCTCTGTGGCCCTGGAGGAGATGCTCACTGATTCTGATGGTCACTGTCACTGTCACACCAGGATTTACTTCTGCTGGGAGGGCAGTTTGAGATCAAGTTTTACCAGGCCATGTTTTTCACTCTGGGAATGGAAGATTTGTCCCTCTGGAGAAAGAGACACTCTAGCACTAGTGGTGACGAGCTCCTCTCCCAACCTACCTTTGTGCTTATTGCAGGTGGTAGGAGTTCACATTGGTTGTTAGGGTGACCCAGACTCAACCCATTTGCGCTGATGGATTCCATGCTGAGGGTATGGGGGGAAACACACTCTCCCCTGCTGTATTTTTCTTTTGGTGCAAATTTGATCTCAACCATATCAACCATGCGAATGATTTGAGGACAAGAGAGCAGGCCTTATGAGGAGAGGCTGAGAGACATGGGACTGTTCAGCCTGGAAAAGCACAGGCTTAGGGGTGACTTTGTGGCAGCCTATAAGTATATAAAGGGTGTGCACCAGGAACTGGGAGAACGTCTGTTCGCCAGGGCACCCCATGGAAAGACTAGGTCCAATGATCACAAACACTTAGAAGACCATTTTAGGCTGGACATAAGGAAGAACTTCTTTACTGTCCAAGTCCCCAGGGCCTGGAATAGACTCCCTCCAGAAGTGGTGCAGGCACCTACTCTGGATTCCTTTAAGAAACACTTGGATGCTTATCTTGCTGGCATCATTTGACCCCTGCTGACTGCTTGCCCTTTGGGCAGGAGGCTGGACCTGATGATCTTGCAAGGTCCCTTCCAGCCCTAATGTCTATGAAATCTATAACACCTAATCAGAAAGAAAAAAATCTGGTGACTAGCTTTTCTAACAGCTCTGCTGCCCCAGTGCCCAGGCTGGCCCTGTGCCTGCTTATTGCTCAACAGTAAAGCTCAGTGTGCAGATAGCAGGGGCAGCAATGGAGCCCCATGGGTGAGAGTGCAGGCTCTGACTGTCATGGGGTTCCGTGCATGGAGCTGTGGTGGCTCTGTTCCTTCCCTGGTTGACACTTTACCAATGCACTTGCAGTTCCTGGCTGCATGCCCAGGTTACCCCACTCTTGCCAGGGTTATGGTTATTACAGTGTTCTCAGCAAGCTGTACAGGTTCTGTGGCTCACCTTGTCAGGGGGCAGTCAGCCTCATGTCCAGGGCCTTCCTCATGCATTCCAGTGTCTCTTCTCCCTTGTTCCAACATGTTTGTTTGCGCACAGCTCAGACTTGTTGCTGGGACACAAGCACATACCTCTTGGGGCCAACAGCCCCTAGTTTGGGCCTCGATTCATTTAGGTGCTTGAGCAGCATCAGCTCTAAGACCATGAGCAACTGAGGCTGGAGCTGGGCACATCCTAGGATCTCACTGGGCCAGAGTTTGCCGGGGTGTGGGAGCCCTGGATGTGCCTTGCTGCTTGTTGCTAGTTCAGCAGTGCACTCCTATCCATGGGGTCCACGCTGAGCCAGCAGTGCGCTCACTTTGCCATGTGCCTGGTCTGAGATAGGTCCTGATGCCCCAGGGATGTCCAGGGACTGTGAGCCTCTGGTTGAGGTCAAGGCCTATGCTCATGTATTTGGCTCGCAGAGGGTGGGCTGCTGTGACAGACCCAGGGTGGTAACATTTCCTTCTTGGTACAGGGGGCTGGGCCTGATGATTTTCCAAGGTCCCTTCCAGCCTTAGTCTATGAATTTATGAATCTATGTGTCCTTCCAGATGAAACTGGGCCCAATCCTGAAGGCCTGGCTCTGTCTAATCCCTATTTTTCTCTCTATCTCCCTATTCCCAGCCTGGTTTTCATACTGTGCCCACCACTGTGGTATCTGGGTACCTCAGTCAAGAGGAGTTGCTTTGAATGAAGGGTAAGTACACTTTGACTGAGCTCCCTGGGGGGTGTCTGTGCTGTGTGGGAAGAGGAGCTGGTTGGGTCGGGATACCTGGGCATGGGTGGAATCGATTGCCCACATCCTGAGTACTCCAGTTTAGGACTCTGCAGTTACAGGAACAAAGATTTTTTTCCCATCTCAGGTGCTCATGGTCTCAGGACTGGGGTACCTGCATCCCTAAGAGAGGAGATGGTGTCTTTATTTCCCATATGTTGCTTGCTGGCAGGGCTTTAGGGAGATCAGCTGTCAGAGACTAGGTCCCAGGGCTCCCAAAGCAAAAATATAAACAACAGCCCTTCCCAGCCATTAGACCTGGGAACTGGAGAAGAGATAACTTGGTACCTAAAAAGGGGCAGACTCTGGCTTTCAGGACTGACAGAAGCAGCTCCACTGACCTCCCACCTAGCTGTTTTTCTTCTCCTGTTCATCACTGTGTCACAACCCAAAGTTGTGATTTTTTGTTTGTGTGTGCTTCGGCACTGCTAAATTATTTTCCCGCTAAATTGCAGCTTCTTTGCACGGTGGAGTTTTCTGCTGCAGAAGAGAACCCCGGTGCAACGGAGAATTTCCCGCCAATTTGAAGCTTTCTTTGCATGGTGCATTTCTTTTGCATCTAAGAAATGCACGGTGCAAGGAGTTCCCGCCATTTGTATGAGAATTCGTGCCACATTATTGGCCAGTTCTAAAATATGCACACGTGGCGGCTAGCGATTGGCTAGCTAGCCGTATAAAGAGCTTGGGTGGTTTCTGCCCAAGTTGGAGAGAGAGAAATCGGAGTGAGAGAGAAACCTTCGCCTTGCGTGAAGATCTCTAAGCGCTGCGGATCCTTACGGACCCAACGCATTTCTTAAAAGGCAACAGAGGCCTGAACAGCCTCTGGCCTCTCCCCGTCGCTGATAAATTCCTAGACGTATCCCTTCCTGCACGAGAAACTACCGAACCCACGGAGCTTCAACAACTCCGCAGGAAAAGAACGAATTTGTCGTAGTCCTCTAACGAGGATTTAAGCAGAGCTGTACCTGGAAAACTGTCCAGCCTACACCACGACCACCTTTGGTGTAAGTAAACAATCTTTAAATCAACCACTACGCGTCCGTGACTAATTCTAGCTTGCCTCCGGTCTTCTCTGACCCCACGTGCCCGGGCTGCTGGCCACGGCCCACGTGCACAAAAGGGCCTGGATTGCCCCCGGCCCACACACACTGCACAGACGCGCTGCACTGTTTCCTTTTCTGGAATCACTGTCCTCTCAGAGCAGCTCACACACAGGGACTGACCTCTGCCTTGACTATTTGGGAGCATGGCTGAGGAAACCTTCTAGAGCTGTTTCCAGACATGCTGGTAAGTTGCTGCCTCCTGGAGCAGCTGGGATGAGGGTTTTCTTCTTGATAGTGCTGGAGAGATATAAACCTTAGGAGGCAGGTATAAAGTAAGCATCCCTCCCACGCCACCTGCCAAGACAGTTTGGAGGAGGAATCTCTGCATTTACTGATGAAAGCCAGCTTCCCTCTGCCAGGGTCGTGCCAGACTATGGAGCTTCAGCTCATCATTGAGGTCCTGGAGAGGACATCAGTCCCTGGATAGGTATACAGGTGCTCTGTCATCAATGTCTATCAGTGAGAAGGGCTCCAAGCAGGGGAAGGCAAGGATGTACACTGGAGGAGCTCCTTGCTGCTGAGGAGTCTGGGCAAGCGTAGCTGCAGGTTTTCCTGACCCATCTCCATACCGTCACTCTATAATGAGCCTGCAAGATGAGGAGGCACTGTGCTTCAGGGATGGCACCTGAGTCTGGAGGAAACAGCCCCAGTGTTTCATCCACTTTCCAGGCTGCTCTGACCCTGGGGAGGGAGGGCCAGCACTGCCAAGACACGGCTGCTCAGACCTGTCCCTCGCCAAACGTTTTTTGTCTCACCTCACATACCAGCCCTCCTCTGCCTGGATCGTCTTAGCCTTGGTGACTTGGTACCTATTGAAGAAGCCAAGAAAAATCCCCCAAGAGCACCATGATCAGATCCTGACCAGGGCCATTCATAGGAAAACCCACCATAAAAAGGTGGGTTTTATGGATTTATAAATCCATAAAAGCAGGGAAGTGACTAGTGGAAGGGAGTTTCCTTACTTGCCACTGCTGCCATTGACAGCTTCCCTTACTCTGTCAGGTACACTATACCCTTGCACAGATACCAGACTTTCAATGCCTGCTGTAACATTGACCCTTAGTACTGATCTTGTCCTTGCACTTAGGCAGTTGGAAATGCAGGAGCAGAGATAGTGATATCACTGGGATGGAGTTTTCATTGCCAGTCCAGTAAATAGCCAGGATAGGGCATTTCCTACTGCTCTCAAAAGCCTCCTTTGCCCTGGAAAGCACCAGGTGTAGAAATGTATCAACTGATGGCTGTGAATCCTGACTTACACTTGTGCACACAAGGGCAGGTCATGTGTGAGAATAGGATAGTTGGTGGTAGTGAGCCCAGGGATGCGCATCCTCTCCTGGTCCCAGCATGCTGTGGGCTGGGAGCTCTGGAGAAGCGGAAGGAACAAAGATTCCCTGCCCACTTCTGTATTTGCTTCTTACCCAACACACATGGACGGAAGGGGTCGGTGGGGGATGGCTTGCCATTTGCTTCAGCTAAGTTAGTGTGTGTTTCTGTCTTGGTGTCAGTGTCAACCTGACCCATTAACCCATTGCTAATCTGGAAAAATACACCAGATGGGTCACTCTGGAGTCATCACTGGTGGTCTCTCAAGCACACCAGAGGCTGAGGTCTGGGAGTGGATAAAGAAGGACACTCCATACCCATGGGGGGGGAGGGGGGGCTCAGAAACATTCTGGAGGGGCACAATGCATCTGCTTTGCGAATAATCCCTTTCTCTGCTTCTCTCCCCTCAGCGCCAGCTCCAATCCATCATGAGAAGAGGTAATGACACCTTGGTGACTGAGTTCTTTCTGGTTGGATTCTCTCTGCCCTCACAGCTGCGCTACATCCTGTTCACAGTCTTTCTCCTAATTTACATCATCACACTGATGGCCAACCTGCTCATCTTGATGGCCATCCGGCTGGACTGTGCTCTGCACACCCCCATGTACTTCTTCCTGTTCACCCTCTCACTCTCTGAGACCTGCTACACCTTTGTCGTCATCCCCAACATGCTGGCCACTCTGCTGTCTGGAGGAAAACCCATCTGCTTGGTGGGCTGTGCTCTGCAGATGTTCTTCTTCCTGTCGTTTGCATCTACCAACTGCTCCCTGCTAGCAGTGATGGGCTATGATCGTTATGTGGCTATCTGCCATCCCCTGCACTATTCAGAGCTAATGAACCTACGTATCTGCTTATGGTTTGCAGCTTCCTGCCTCTTCTTTGGCTTTCTGATCCCAGGAATAGAGGTTTATCTCATATTCAACCTGCCATACTGTGGCCCCAACAGGATCGACCATTTCTTCTGTGACAGTGGCCCAGTGCTCCAGCTGGCCTGCACTGACAGCAAGGTCCCCAAAATTGTTGTTTTTGCAGGTGGCCTCCTGTTCATCATCGGTGCTTTGCTCCTGATCCTGCTGTCCTACGTCTTCATTCTAAGTGCCATTCTCAAGATCTCTTCAGCCCAGGGCCGGCACAAGGCCTTCTCCACTTGTGCTGCCCACATCACAGTGGTCATTGTGCACTATGGCTGTGCTGGCATCGTCTACCTGAGACCCAAGTCCGCTCACTCACTGGAGCAGGACAAGCTTATTGCTGTGTCCTACACGGTCTTCACCCCACTGCTCAATCCCATGATGTACAGCCTGAGAAACAAGGAAGTGAGATTGGCCCTTCGGAAGACAATGACCAGCATATTCTGCCCCCAGAGAGCATAAGAGCAACTGGACTCTTAGTCGCACAAAGTGGTGGAAAATGCTACCCTTCACTCGGGCTGCAAAGCAAACTTCAAGTCTCTGGTTCGACTGGAAGGTGTAATGCTGCCATCAAGTGGCCCTTTGCTCTGCAGACACTACTACAGGCTTGGTGAAAACTGCTGGTTCTACTTAGCACCTACCTTCAGGGCAAATGGCAGAAGTAATCCCACCCTTTTCTTGAGTGAGCAAGCTCCTGTGGTAGAAATTTCTGCCCAAACCCATTAGGTGCCAGGCCAGGCTGTGCACCTTGAGGAGCTTCCTGTGATCTGAGTGCTGGTGTGGAAGTGGGCAGTGTTTGGGAAACTGTGAGTGAGGCCCTGTGTGGAAGCAGAGGGCAGAGCTCTCAGGGCACAGAACTGGCTGGGAGAGTGTGAGCGGGGCACTGCCTGCTGCTTCCTTACCTCACTGTGTCCAGGGAAATGAGCCTGTGTGTACTATTGATGTGAATAAACAGGATTGCCCCAACCTAACACCTGAGTCTCAAGGTCCATTTCTCCTAATGGGAATAACTGGCAAGCCACTGATTACTGATGAACTGCCTTATCAAAGGGGAGCGTGGAGCTGACTTGGCACTGACACCACACTTGGCTCTTTCAGGGGGAGGGGGATGGGGGGGTTCACCCCATGCAGGGGGAGAGTACTAGACCAGACACCACACAGCTCACAGCACATGCCAGAGAGATGGATCCCACAAGAGAGATGAGTGCTGTGGCCCTTAGCCCTGGGAGCCCTGCTGCCCAGTGGGATCTTCCAGCCAGAGTTGGGACCTCAGTCCCATGCCTGGAGAGAGACAGGTGTCTCTGAATGGGTTGCACAACAGCCTTCAGGGTGAGTGTGGAGCTGCCTAAGTCACTGGGTATGAAATTACATGCAGTGTGTGGGGCTTCAACCCCGGCCCTGAAAGATAACTTAATCTAAGCTTAGCCCTCAATTCTCTTCTGGCACTGGAGCTGAATTAGTGCAATAAACAGAGAGACAAGTCTGCTAATATCCACCCATACACCCAAACTCCTATAGTGCAGGGGACAGGGGTACAATATACTACATTGCTGTCTATGGTTGGGGATAGGGGTGGGCTCTGGCTGTGTGGACGGGGTGGACACTTGCAACCTTAAGACATTTTTGCTTTCAAATATCAATAAGGTTGTTATGCATTTAGATAAATGTCCATTTTATAAATTTTAATCATTTGCTTGATATATCTTATCTGTCCTGCTTAGTCATTTATATCTTTTCTGTATTTTAATTTTTAATTTGCTATTAAAAATTGAGGTATCCTTATGTTTCTGACTAGTTAATTTTTGTGGTATTAGCTCATTGAAACTGTCTTGGTTCTCAGAATATATATGAGGGTCAACACCATCCAGCCCTACTACTGACTGGTTGGGTGATTCACCCACAGCACACTCCTGGCTGGTGCCTCAGTTTCCCCATCTCGGAAATGCAGCCGATCCAGGCCCACATTTAGGTGGTTTTGATCCTTTGATGTCTCCTCTTGTGTCCTAATTTCCTGCCCTCCCAATGCCTTCTCAATGGCCAGTGCCGAATTCCTCATAGATCTCAGACCACTTCAGAATAATTCCCCTCCCCACATCTAAAACAGGCTCCTCTCTCCAAAGAGAAAATACCTCCTCCCTCCCTCAGGAGCCATCCATGGGCAGATGTAGAATTTTGTAAAGAGGGGTTGTAGGCAGTGAGGTGCATCATCGCATATAACACAACACATATTTTTCTCCAGTTAAATATAAACTAGAAGCTGTACTCATACGCTAGGGGCCTAGGACTGTACAGGTACTCCTCACTTAATGACCTACCTGTTTAACGACTGCGCGCACTTACGACCAGCTCTCCGAGCAGTCGGTATTGTATGAAATGTATTGTGGAAATGGCAGAGCGGCGTCTCAAGCCAAGGCACGCAGTATCAAGGGGCAGCTCCTCGCTTATCGACCAATTCGCTTAACGACCTAGTCGCAGGAACGGAACTCGGTCGTTAAGTGAGGAGTGCCTGTATTATTCAGTCTAAGATTGAAGCAAAACCAAATATAACTTCATTGGAATGAGTTAAAAAGTGGACAATAAGCTGAATAATAATAACAAATAATAATAATATAATAATAACAATAAGGTGAATACGAACCAAGTGTGCCCTTGTTGTGAAGAAGGCTAATGGCATACTGGGCTGCATTTTAGGAGCATTGCCAGCAGATCGAGGGAAGTGATTCTTCCCCTCTATTCAGCACTGGTGAGGCCACATCTGGAGTCCTGTATTTAGTTTTAGGCCCCTCACTAAAAAAGATGTGGACAAATTGGTGAGAGTCCAGCAGAGGGCAATGAAAATGTTTAGAGGGCTGGAGCATATGACTTCTGAGGACAGATTGAGGAAACTGGGCTTATTTAGTCTACAGAAAAGAAGACTGAGGGAGGATTTGATAACAAACTTAAACTACCTGAGCCTGGCTGAAAAGAGGATGGAGCTAGACTGTTCTCAGTGGTGGCAGATGACAGAACAAGGAGCAATGGTTTCAAGTTGCAGCAAGGGAAATTTAGGCTGGATAGTAGAAAATACTTTCTCACTAGGAGGGTGGTGAAGCACTGGAACAGGTTACCTCCATCAATACTGACCTTGTGAAGGAACACCTTGACAGGCTGGACACCTTCAAGTCAGCCAGCCATGACAGTTTACACCCCAGGGTACTCAAGGAGCTAGCAAGCATCATAGCTCAGCCTGTGGCACAGATCCTCAAGAACTCCTGGCACTCTGATGAAGTGCCCGAAGATTGGAAGAAGGCCAATATGGTGCCTATCTGCAAGAAAGGGAGGAAAGTGGAGCTGGCAAACTACAGGCCCATCAGCCTGACCTCTATCCCAGGGAAGGTCTTAGAAAAAATCATTAGAGAGGCCATTCTCAACTGACTGGCTGATGGCAACAACCTGAGCGATAGCCAGCATGGGTTTGTTGCAGGTAGGTCTTGCTTGACCAACCTTATTTCCTTTTATGACCAGGTGACCTATCACCCGGACTAGATAGAGGAGATAGATGTTGTATATCTTGACTTCAAAAAAGCCTTCGATCTGGTATCCCATGATTACCTCTTAGCAAAACTGGCCAATTGTGGCCTTGGGTCCACCACGATCTGCTGGCTGAGGAATTGTTTCCGTGGTCAGACCCAGATGGTGGTGGTTGACGGAAGTTAATCGTCACAGTGCGCTGTGACCAGTGCGGTCCCTCAAGACTCTGTCCTAGGGCCTATACTGTTTAACATTTTCATTAATGATGTGGACATTGGAGTCAGAAGTGGACTTGCCAAGTTCGCTGATGATACCAAACTTTGGGGTAAAGCATCCACACCTGAGGAGAAGAGGGTGATCCAGGCAGACCTTGACAAGCTCAGGAAATGGGCGCACGAGAACCTGATGGTGTTTAACACCGAAAAATGCAGGTTTTTCCACCTTGGGAGGAAAAACCTGCAGCATCCTTATAAGTTCGGCAGTGCTACGCTGGCTAGCGTTATGGATGAAAGGGACATGGGGGTCACGATTGACCACAAGATGAACATGTGCCTTCAATGTGATGCTGCGGCTAGTAAAGTGAGGAAAATACTGGCTTGCATCCATAGATGCTTCTCAAGCAAATCCCAGGACGCCATTCTCCCGTTGTACTCAGCCTTGGTGAGGCCACAGCTGGAGTATTGTGTCCAGTTTTGGACTCCACAATTCAAAAGGGATGTGAAGAAGCTTGAGAAAGTCCAGAGGAGAGCCACGCGCATGATCAGAGGTCAGGAAAACAGACCTTAAGACGACAGGCTGAGAGCTATGGGACTCTTTAGCCTGGAAAAGCACAGGCTCAGGGGCCACCTGTAAGTTTATCAGGGGTGTTCACCAGGATCTGGGGGAACGGTTGTTCACCAGAGCCCCCCAAGGGATGATGAGGTCAAACGGTTATAAACTCCTGCAAGACCATTTCAGGCTGGACATAAGGCAGAACTTCTTTACTGTCTGAACCCCCAAGGTCTGGAATAGCCTGCCACCAGAGGTGGTTCAAGCACCTACATTGAACGCCTTCAAGAGAAAATTGGATGTTTATCTTGCTGGGATCCCATGACCCCTGCTGACTTCCTGCCCCTGGGGCAGGGGGCTGGACTCGATGATCTTCCGAGGTCCCTTCCAGCCCTAATGTCTATGAAATCTAGAGAGGTGGTGGAATCTCAATCCTTGGAGGTTTTTAAGGCCCAGCAAGACAACTTTATTGTAAGTTGGGGTGGTTGAGCTTTTTTTAGAGGAGCTGCAGGTTCAGTTACTTATAACCATTTGAGCAGATGGTTCATATGCTGTGTGGGGAACAAGTGCCCCTTTCCCTCCATTCCTGCTTTTCTTTTCTCCTGGTGTTAATATGACCATGACCATGTCAGCCCAAAGAGAAAGAAAGAAACCAGGGGCCTATTTTTTGAGCAGCTCTGCTGCCTCAGTGCCCAGACCAGCCCTGTTCCTACTGAGGGTGCCACACTAAATGTTATTGTGATGCGATCAGAAGAGGCAATGGAGTCACTGAGCCTGAAAGCCTACCTCTGTTCTCATGGGATGCACTGCATGGGGCTGTTGGGCTGTGTTCCCCCCTTGGCTGGTAGTCTTTAGGGGCATTCTCACTTAGTGCGTGCTCGCTCGCAGATCCCAGCCCACACTCTTACCAGATTTGTGTTTGCAATGTTCCACAGGACTTGTGCTCTTTGGCTCACTCTGCCTCAGAACACTGAGCCTTGTGTCCATGGTATCCTCCGGGGCCAGTCTCCTCCCCACATGTTGCAAAGTGTGTTCATTTATGCACAGAACAGATGTGGCTCTGGGACACAAGCATGTGCCACTTGGGACCACTGATCTAGGATTTGGGCCCTGATTTAGCAGTGGCTTGAATAGGCACTAGTCCTAAGTACAGGGCTAGCTGCATTGCAGTCACTGGGCCTGGAGTTGGGCATGCGCACAAGGATCTCTCTGGACTGGGGCTTACGGGTGTGTGGGAACCCGGGACATGCCTTGCTTGTCTATGCCAGGCTTGGCAGTGCACTCCTGCCCATGGGGTCCATCCTGAACCAGGAGTGCACTCACTCAGCCACATGCCTACTCTGAAACAGGTCCTGAAGCCCCAGAGATGTCTAGGGTATGTGAGCCCCTGGCTAAGGTCAAAGGCTGTGCTTAAGCAGTTGGGTCAGGGATCTCTGGATGTGGGTGGAATTGACTGTTCACACCCAGGGGTCTCCAGCCTGAGACATGGAAGTTGCAGCAGTAAAGTGCTTTTTTTCCCTCAGCATCAGCTGCTCTTAGGGGATGAGGGGGATTGCCTCAGCATGGTCCCACCACTGAGGCACCTGTGTCCCTCAGAGCAGAGCAGCAGCTGTATTTTCTGAGTATGTCTCCTAGCACAGCTTTGGGGACATTGCGTATGGGAAAGACCAGGTCCTAGAGGCCCTCAAACAGAAACAACCAACAGCCTCTCCTAGTCAAAGTCTCTGGGAGCTGGGAGAGAGGTGATAAGTCTGTATGTAAAAGGGACAGCCTCTGGCTTTCAGGACAGACAAATGCAGCTCCATTGACCCTCCTTCTGAACTGCTTCTGTTCTCCCATTCATCACTGCACAGATGCATCACGCAAGGCTGTTTTCTTTTCTGGACTCACCATCCTCTCTGAGTGGCTCATACACGGGTACTGCCTCTGCCTTGGCCCTTTGGGGACCTGGCCAGGGAGACCTTTTGGAGCTGTCTCCAGACATGCTGGTAGGTTGGTGCCTCCCTGAGCATTTGGGATGAAAGTTTCATTTCTGTCAGTGCTGGGGAAATATTCAACTTTAGGAGGGACTATATAAGGTGACTATTCATTTCCCCTCTCTTGTCCCTGGCACCAGTAAAACTTGGAAGGTGAATCTCTTTGCATGTGCTGATGGATGCCATCTTCCATCTGCCAGGGATGGGCCAGGCTGTCACCTTAGCTGGTCATTAGGGTCTGTGAGGAGACTGAGGGTTACTGCATAGATACCAGGTGCCTGGAGTAGGCAGCTTATAGGAGAAACCCAGTTGGGCAAAGTCATAACAGTAGGAAGGTGATCAGGGGAGGGGAGATTCCTTCTCATACTGGGATACCCATTACTCAAGTTTACAGTGTCCTCTGCCTGCTCTGTCTCCTCTGTTCTGCCCTAGAAAATGCAGCAGGTTTGAAAATGTGTCACCTGATGGCTGTGACTCCTGACTTCCACTTGTGCACACAGGGCCAGGTCATGTGTGAGAACAGATGGGCAGCGAGCTCAGGGATGAACATCTTCTTATGTGCTGTGCTGCTTGGTGGGAGCTCTGGGGAAGGGGAAAATACAAAGCCTTTGCTTTTAGCTGCCTCTCCCCCAGTGCACATGGATGGAAGATGCATCCAGGGGCTGGACCTGGCGTTTCCTTCTGCTGGTTTAGTGTATGTCTCTGCCCTGGCAGCAGTCTCAGCCTGACCCATTCACTGAGAAATACATCATGATGCATCTTATGTAAAACTAAGGAAGTGATACGCCCGCTG
The DNA here is from genome assembly GCF_030867095.1 of Alligator mississippiensis. Classification (NCBI taxonomy): domain Eukaryota; kingdom Metazoa; phylum Chordata; order Crocodylia; family Alligatoridae; genus Alligator; species Alligator mississippiensis. The sequence continues at coordinate 25,978,964 of NC_081831.1, forward strand.
TACTCAGCACTGGTGAGACCGCAGTTGGAGTACTGTGTCCAGTTCTGAGCACTGCACTTCAATAAGGACGTAGAAAAACTTGAGAGGGTCCAGAAAAGAGCCACCTGTATGATCAGGGATGTGCAAGGCAAGCCATATAGTTTCATAGTTTCATAGTTGGTAGGGTTGGAAGGGGCCTGAGCAGATCATCAAGTCCGACCCCCTGCCATGGCAGGAAAGAGTACTGGGGTCAAATGACCCCAGCAAGGTGTTCATCTAACTTCCTCTTAAAGACCCCCAGGGTAGGAGCCAGCACTTCTCTTGGAAGTTGGTTCCAGATCCTAACCACCCTGACAGTGAAGGAGCGCCTCCTGATGTCTAGTCTGAATCTATCCTCTGCCAGCTTGTGACTGTTATTTCTAGTCACTCCTGGGAGTGCTGGGGGGAACAGGGACTCCCCCAATGCCTGCTGGTCACCTCTGACTAGGTTGTAACAGGCCACTAGATCCCCCCTCAGCCTTCTCTTGTGGAGGCTGAGCAGGTTCAGGTCCCTGAGCCTCTCCTCATAGGGCCTGCCCTGCTGCCCCCTGACCATGCAAGTGGCCCTCCTCTGGACCCTCTCCATGTTGTCCACATCCTTTCTGAAGTGCGGCGCCCAGACCTGGATGCAGTACTCCAATTGCGGCCTGACCAGTGTCGCATAGAGGGGGAGGATCACCTCCTTGGACCTGCTCGAGATGCATCTGTGGATGCATGACAAGGTGTGGTTGGCCTTCCTGACCACATCCCCACACTGTTGGCCCATGTTCAATTTGGCATCAATAATGACTCCAAGATCCTTTTCTGCCTCTGCACTGATGAGAAGGGAGTTCCCCAGCCTGTAGGTATGCTGCTGGTTCTTCCTCCCCAGGTGCAGCACCTTGCACTTGTCAGTGTTGAAACCCATCCTGTTCTCATCGGTCTACCCCTGTAACCTGTCTAGGTCTGATTGCAGCCTATTCCTCCCTTCTAGCGTGCCCACTTCTCCCCACATCTTAGTGTCATCTGTGAATTTGAACAGGGTGCTTTTTACCCCCTTGTCCAAGTCGCTGATGAAGATGTTGAACAGTGCAGGCCCGAGGACCAAGCCCTGGGGGACCCCACTGCCCACATCCCTCCAGGTCAAATAAGACCCGTCCACCACCACTCTCTGGGTGCGGCCCTCTGGCCAACTAGTGACCCATTTGACTGTGTAGGTGTTGACGCCACAGTCCCCTAGTTTTTTAATGAGAATGGGGTGAGAGACAGTGTCGAAGGCCTTCCTAAAGTCCAGGAAGACTACGTCCACTGCTACCCCTGCATCTAAGGATTTTGTGACCTGGTCATAGAAGGCCACCAGGTTGGTCTGACAGGACCTGCCTCTAATGAACCTGTGCTGTTTGCCCCTAAGCATAATCTCCCCTGCTGGCCCTTCATGGACATGTGCTATGATAATTCTCTCAAAAAACTTACCCAGGATTGAGGTAAGACTAACTGGCCTATTGTTTCCTGGGTCCTCCTTTCTCCCTTTTTTGAAAATGGGAACCATATTGGCTCTTTTCTAGTCCTCTGGCACCACGCCAGAGCACCACGAGTGCTCGTAAAGCCGTGCCAGGTATCCCACAATGACCTCTGCTAATTCCCTCAGCACTCTGGGGTGGAGATCATCAGGACCAGCTGATTTAAATACGTCCAGTCCCTCCAGAAGTTCCCTGACTAGATCCTCACTGACCCTAGGCCTGGGTGCGCCTCCCCTGGGACCTATGGGGGTCCCGGTGGGTGGGGAGGTGACCCGGTCCCTGCTCAGGAAAATGGAGGCAAAGAAATTGTTAAATAGATTAGCTTTGTCATCCGGTGTGACGACCAGATTTCCTAGCATGTCTTGCAGAGGCCCCACGTTACCCGGTACCTTCTTTTTGCCCCCGTGTATTTAAAAAACGACTTCTTGTTGTCCTTGATCTGGGTTGCTAGTCCCAGTTCCATCTCCACCTTGGCCTTCCTGACCATCCTCCTGCAGCCCCGAACAACTGAGGTGTAATTCTCCCTGGTGGTGGCCCCTCCCTTCCAGTGGGTGTACACCTCCTTTTTAGCTAGGAGACATTCCCGTATGCTTTTGGTGAGCCCTGCGGGCTTTTGTGCCCTCTTGCCCCCCTTGATCCGTGTTGGGATTACCTCCCTTTGGGCTTGGAGGATCGTCTCCTTAAGGACAACCACTCTTCTTGGACACCCAACTCCTCTCCCCTCTGAGACCTCAGTACCTCCCTGACTATTTTCCTTACCTCATTGAAATCCGCCCTCCTGAAGTCCAGGGCTGCTGCCTTGCTGCAGGTCTTTGCCACCATGCACTGGATGGTGAACTCCAGCAGACGATGATAGCTATCGCCCAGGTGGTCGAGCACCCACAGCCCCCTCACCAGGTCATGGCCCATGGCCAGGACCAGATCCAACAAGGCGTCTCCCCTGGTGGGGCTGTGCACCTCCTGGGATAGATGGAGGTCCTGTATTTCGGCTAGGAACCTATGTGAACAGTCAGACCTGGCTGACTGCTCTTCCCAGCAGATGTCTGGAAAGTTCAGGTCACCCATGATGACCATGTCCTTTGACCTAACTACCTTGGTGAGCTGACTTAAGAATTCCCGGTCTAGCTCTTTCCCCTGGTTGGGTGGCCTATAGAAGACCCCCACCGTTAAGTCCCTTTCCCCTCGACTTCTTTGTATTCTAACCCAGAGCACTTCAGTGTGCCCCTCCTCTGACCCCGTGCTACTTGTTGAGGATGTGTATTCCTCCTTGATGTAGAGCGCCACACCCCCACCTTTCCTCCCTGTCCTGTCCCTCCTATACAGCCTATAGCCCTTGATATTCACTGGCCAGTCATGCGTTGGGTCCCACCACATTTCTGTGAGCCCCACTATGTCTGGGTTGGTGTCAGCTAGCAGGAGGGCAAGCTCCTCCTGCTTGTTCCCCATACTACGAGCGTTTGTGTAGAGGCATTTGAGGCCTCCTGAAGATGTGTACACTGGCCCCCTAATTTCTGTACTCCCAGGCCCCTGTTGCTTACCTGGGTATTTGTTCTGCTCGTCGTCGGTCTAGGCTGGACTGTTCTTGTGGGTGATGCTTGGTTTAGTGGTCCAAGGCCTCCTCCGCCCTTGTCTTCCCCTTCCCCTGATGAGCCTAGTTTAAAGCCTGCTGGAGGAGATCCGCCAACTTCTTGAACCACATTCAAGAAGGATGCGGATAACCTGGAGAGGGTACAGAGAAGGGCAACTCGTATGGTCAAGGGCCTGCAGACCAAGCCCTACGAGGAGAGACTAGAGAAACTGGACCTTTTCAGCCTCCGCAAGAGAAGGTTGAGAGGCGACCTTGTGGCTGCCTATAAGTTCATCACGGGGGCACAGAAGGCAATTCGTGAGGATTTATTCACCAAGGCGCCCCCGGGGGTTACAAGAAACAATGGCCACAAGCTAGTAGAGAGCAGATTTAGACTGGACATAAGGAAGAACTTCTTCACAGTTCGAGTGGCCAAGGTCTGGAACGGGCTCCCAAGGGAGGTGGTGCTCTCCCCTACCCTGGGGGTCTTCAAGAGGAGGTTAGACGAGTATCTAGCTGGGGTCATCTAGACCCAGCACTCTTTCCTGCTTATGTAGGGGGTCAGACTTGATGATCTATTGAGGTCCCTTCCGACCCTAACATCTATGAATCTATGAACCTAGAAGAGAACACACACTTACTTTTTGGGGAAAGGTGATGCCCATCCCACCCAAGCATGTCTCTCGTCCTGATGTGCGGGTTGTTGTCTAGGAAGCCAAAGCCCACCTCAAGACACCATTTCCGAAGCCTTCGGTTGATCTCTCTGATGCAGGTCTTGTGTCACCTTCCACATCCACTCACTGGTAGGACAGAAGAGAATACCACCTGTGCCCCTATCTCCCTCAGCACACCCCCCAGAGCGTGGTAGTCCGTCATCAGATGATCAGGGCTCCTCCTGGCCTCATCATTAGTGCCCACATGAATTAGGACTATGGGGTAGTAATCGGTGGGCTGGATCATGGCCTGGATCATCCCCGTCACATCCTGAATCTTTGCTCCGGGCAGGCAGTAGACCTCGCATGTCAAGGGTTCCTGGCGACAGATGGGACCCTCTGTACCTCTCAGGATGGAGTCACCTATGACAATCACTTGACGTTTCCTCCTCTGGGTCTGCTCAGTTCCTTCAGCCTGTTCAGGAAAGGCTGAGGAAAGGATGAGGGACCTGGGCCTTTTCAGCCTAAAGAAGACAAGGTTGAGAGGAGACTTGATAGTGGCTTACCGCTATATCAGAAGAGTGCATCATGAGCTCGGTGAACAACTATTCACGAGGGCTGCGCGAAGCTTCGGGTGCTGATTTGATTTGGATTCCCCCCCTCCCGGGACTAACTGCAGCAGCCTCAGGGCTTCAGGGGGCTTGTGGAAGAGCCCCCCACGTGGTGTAGGGCAGTGGGGGGCAGTGGGGATCACCCCCCACTGGGCAGGAACTGGTGAGTCTGGGATTTTTGTTTTGTTTGGTTTTTGTTTTTTTTCTTAAAGGGCTGGAGCTGGAGCAGGTGGGGCAGCTGTGGGGTGGCTGGGACATGGGGGGTGGTGGTGTCAGGGGGCTCATGGCAGAGACCCCTATACAGTGTGGGGCAGTGTGGGGCAGCAGGGATCGCCCCCTGCCTGGCAGCACATGGTGAGTTGGAGCTTTTTGTTTCAAAGCTGGGGTGGGCCGGGCAGTAGGGCTGTGCAAAATTTCAACGGCTATTTCATTTTAACATGGTTTAGACCAATTATGAGGTCAAAACAGCAAAATTGAAATGAAACAAGGGCCCTTGAAATAGCCTCAAAACAAAACAAGGCTGGTCGGAACATTTTGAAAGTCGAAATGTTTCTACCATAGGCTGGGGATGGGAAGTCAGTCCAGCTGGGCTGACATCCCTTCCCCAGCACAAGATCCGGTAGGGGGTGGGAGGCAACCCAGCTAGGCTGCTTCCCGGTCCTCTGTGCTAGATCATGCTGGGGGGCAGCAAGGCAGCCCAGCTAAGCTGCCTTCCCATCCCCTGTGCTAGATTTCACTGGGGGTGGGAGGCACCACAGCTATCGCACCAGGGGGTGGTGAGGCAGCCCAGCTGGGCTGCCTCGCCACCCCAAGCATGATCTAGTGCAAGGGATGGGGAAAGCAGCCCAGCTGGGCTGCCTCTTGCCCCTGGCATGATCTAGCGCTGGGGATGGGAAGTTAGCCCAGCTGGTCTGACTTCCCATCCCCAGTGAAACTCGAAACAGCGTTGAAACAGCCTTTCTGTTTCGATGGAACAGAATGGAACAGCTGTTTTGACACAAAATGAAATTTGAGGCTCAACATTGTTTTGTTGAACCATCGAAACTCAACAGCACCATTCTGTTTCACTTTTCGCACAGCCCTACTAGGCAGCTGTTGCCAGGCTGGGAGAGCGGGCGGGGGATGGATCTGGGTGATTTGGAGATTTGTCTGTGTCCTGGGGGTGGTCAGGCCACACCCTGGGGGCTTTGGGAGTGGGTGCCTTGTATAAAAACACAAAAACAAGAAAACTACTTACATGCAACAGGACACTCGGCACTGCAGGAATGAAGAGGGGAGCCCGTGTGGGTTACAAGCCATGCTTTACTCAGCTGAGACCAGCTGGTGATATCACAGGCAATCACCAGCTGGCAGAAACAAAAAGGATCACCATGGGAGGAGCGGGGAGAGCAGTTGAGCTGGCGGAGGCTCTCTACACTGCCGGCGGCCAGTGCCTGCATAGAGAAGGAGGATCTGGACAGGGAGCAGGAACAGAGGTGGCAGGAGCTCTCAGCTTGGGCGGTGGAGGACTAGAGTCCTGAGGACTGTGGGACGCCAGAGGCAGGAAGCTTCAGACTATGCTGAGGGAGAGTGGCATCACAAGCTGCACTTGACAGGGTGAAGGAAGTGACAGCCCAGAAGAAGGAGCCATAGCAGACGCAGGGGAGAGGACGGGTCATCTCCCTGAATGCTCCCAGGTACCGGGTACTGAAGACGGGTTGGCAGGGATGGTGCTGAAGAAACTCCCCAGTAAGGGCGACGAAGGGACCCCATCATATCCTGACCATAGGGCCGGTGGAACAACCCAATAGGTCACCCAGATCCTTATTTCATTCCGTTCATTTTTTTTTCTTTTCCCCCTTTTGGAGGGGGTGTGGTGATGCGGCGAGTAGGCTGCATGAATTAAGTCTCTTAGCTTAGAAAGGGCCTTGGCATGGGGAAGTGAGTGCGGCAGAGGAATGCCGGAGTTGCAGCTTCCTTTCTTTCTTTTTTTTGTTTCACGTTTCTTTTTTTGTTTCCCCGTTTTGAGGGGTCCCAGAGCAGGTAGAGCTTGTGTAACTAGTAGGGCTGTGGGCCTCCGCAGGAGTAAAACACTCAGGACTTGGAACCCAAGGGAAGCATCAGAGTCAAGGACACAACTTTGGGGGTCGGTCTCGATGATCTATTGAGGTCCTTTCCAACCCTAACATCTATGAACCTATGAAACTACACTGGAGGAATGGCCACCTCAAGACCTAGTGTCCCGCTGGAGGTTGGCGTAAGCCTGGGGTGTAGGGCAGATGGAGCCCCATGGATGGCCATCAAGTGGAGTACCCACCACTGAGGGACCTCCAGCGGCTCACCCCCACCCCCACTTGTATTACATTCAAAGTCGTGGCAGACGAGTTTAGGGGCGGCCACTGAGGCAATATAGACCTACCTCAGGGGCCACATGAAACATTGGTATGTCTGTCACTGGCCGCCCGGGCCAAGGCAGCGTGTGAACGGCTGCTCGAGGCCAGGCGGGCACAGTCTGATTCAGCGGCAGCCGAATCTCTGAATCAGATTCGACCAAATTGATTCAGAACAGTGATTCGAATCACTGAATTGAATTGAATCACTGTCCCCTGAATTGGCTGAATTCAAAGCAAATACTAGCCACTTTGTACAGGCCTACTGTTCACTAGAGCACCCCTGGGGAAGACCAGGACCAATGGACACATACTCCTGGAAGGCTGTTTCAGGATAACTAAAAATTGTTTTTCATATACTTAGGGAGTAAAAGGAAGGCCCAGGGCGGTATAGGATCACTACTGAATGGGCAAAAGCAATTGGTGACAGAGAGATCAAGGCTGAACTCCTCAATGAGTTCTTCACCTCAGTATTCTTAAATGAGGGGCGAAACAAGTCTCACAATGGAATCGTAGAGAGATAACAGCAGGGCACCAGACTACCAAGCATTGACCCTGAGATAGTGCAGAGTCACTTGGAAGGACTGGATGCTTTTAAGTCGGCAGGCCCAGATGAGCTCCATCCGAGGGTACTGAAGGCACTGGCTGGTGTCATTGCACAGCCACTGGCAAGAATATTTGAGCGCTCGTGGAGCACGGGCCAGGTCCTGGAGGTCTGGAAAAGGGCCAACGTGGTCCCTATTTTCAAGAAGGGTAGGAAGGAGGATCCAAGCAACTACAGGCCAATCAGTCTCACATCCATCCTTGGTAAAGTCTTTGAAAAGATTATTAAGGCTCATACATGTGAGAGCTCAGCAGGAAATATTATGCTGAGGGGAAACCAGCACGGGTTCATAGCAGGTAGATCATACCTGACTAATCTAGTCTCTTTTTATGACTGGGTTACAAAACATCTGGACGCAGGAGTAGGGGTTAACATCGTTTACTTAGACTTCAGGAAGGGCTTCGATACAGTATCCCACCCCATATTGGTGAGCAAATTAAGAGGCTATGACTTGGATGATTACACAGTCTGATGGGTGGCAAATTGGCTAGAGGGTTGTACCCAGAGAGTGGTGGTGGATGGGTCATTATCGACCTGGAAGGACGTGGGCAGTGGGGTCCCACAATACTCGGTCCTTGGACCGATACTCTTCAATGTCTTCATCAGTGACTTGGATAAGGGAGTGAAGTATACTCTGTCCAAGTTTGTGGATGATATGAAACTGTGGGGAGAAGTGGACACACCGGAAGGCAGGGAACAACTACAGGCAGACCTGGACAGGTTGGACAAATGGGCAGAACACAATAGAACTCAATTTAACAAGGAGAAATGCAAAGTGCTGCACCTAGGGAGGAAAAATGTCCAGCACACCTACTGCTTAGGAAATTACCTGCTCAGCAGCACAGAAGCAGAAAGGGATCTCAGAGTCCTAGTGGACTCCAAGATGAACATGAGTCGTCAGTGTGACAAAGTCATCAGCAACGCTAACTGCACTTTATCGTGCATCAGCAGATGCATGACAAACAGAACCAAGGAGGTGATACTTCCCCTCTATCGGGCGCTGGTCAGACCGCAGTTGGAATACTGCGTCCAGTTTTGGGCACCGCACTTTAAGAGGGATGTGGATAACCTGGAGAGGGTCCAGAGAAGGGCTACTGGTATTGTTAAGGGCTTGCAGGCCAAGCCCTACGAGGAGAGACTAGGGCACTTGGACCTCTTCAGCCTCCGCAAGAGAAGGTTGAGAGGAGACCTTGTGGCTGCCTATAAACTCATCATGGGGGCGCAGAAGGGAATTGGTGAGGCTCTACTCACCAAGGCGTCCCCGGGGGTTACAAGAAATAATGGCCACAAGCTAGCAGAGAGCAGATTTAGACGACATTAGGAAGAACTTCTTCACAGTTCGAGTGGCCAAGGTCTGGAACGGGCTCCCAAGGGAGGTGGTGCTCTCCCCTACCCTGGGGGTCTTCAAGAGGAGGTTAGATATGCATCTAGCTGGGGTCATCTAGACCCAGCACTCTTTCCTGCCTATGCAGGGGGTCGGACTCGTTGATCTATTGAGGTCCCTTCCGACCCTAACATCTACGAATCTATGAGGCCACCTAAGAGTTGTCCTCTCTATGGGCTCTGTCAAACAAACGAGAGACTAAGGTCTGTGAGTGGATACAGAAGGATACTCCAGAGCAGTCTTGCTGGTGCACTACTGGGTCTGGAGCAGAGTGGGGTGCATGGGCTACTCAAGAATGTCCTGCCAGGGGACACTGCTCCTGCCTGTGAACATTCCCTTTGATCTCTGTTTCTCTCCTCATGGGGACAGCCCCAGGTCAGCATGAGAAATGGCAATGATATATTGGTGATTGAATTCATCCTGGTTGGATTCTCTCTACCCCCACAGCTGCGCTATGCCCTGTTCACAGTTTTTCTCCTCATTTACATCATTGCACTGATTGCTAACGTACTCATCTTGATGGCCATCTGCTGAACAGTGCTCTGTACACCCCCATGTACTTCTTCCCATTCATCCTCTCGCTCTCTGAGACTTGCTACTGTGGAAGAAGAAAACCCCAGGCCTTAATTTCTGCTGACTTCTTGCAGCTAGTGCACTGATTGCTAATGCTTGCTTTTTCCTGCCTATTTTACAATCTGCTCTTTCTCCCACCCTTTTCCCTTGTTGAGCTGAGTAGGCCTATGAGGTCAATAGGTCAAACCACAGTTTATGCCCTCTTGCAGCTTTCTGGTTCAAACCAGTTTTCTGTCCGACTTGTAATATCTTGCATCATGTGACCTGAATTGAAACATATAAAAGCTTGCTTTAACTGTCTGTTCAGGGGGGCCATGCGGAACTGATAAGAGGAAGCTCTGTCTGTTCAGTGTCCTCCCCTGCAGCTGCTTGTATAATAAAGAATCTCTGACAACTTCAAAACCAAACAACAAAGTGAAGCTTGTTTCTTCCACACTACACCTTTGTTGTCATCCTCAACATGCTGGTCACCCTGCTGTATGGGGAGAGACCCATCTCCTGGGCTGGCTGTGTTCTGCAGATGTACTTCTTCATGGCTTTGGCTGAAAAAAATTTCTCCCTGCTGGTAGTGATGTGCTGAGATAGCTACATGGCTATCTGCAATCCCCTGCGCTACCCAGTGCTGATGAACCCATGTGTCTGTGCCCAGCTGGTAGCTGCCTGCATTTTTGGTGCCTTCCTGTTCCCAGTTTTAATGGTTTACCTCATATTCCACCTGCTATACTACAGACCCAACAGGATTGCCCATTTCTTCTCCACCTGGCCTGTAATGACTGAAAATGGTGAGGTGCATCATTACATGTTACATAAAACATTTGTTTCTTCTAATTTAAAGAAACTACAAACAGTACTAAAATGCCAGGCGCCTGGGTCTGTATCATTCAGTTTAAGATTGAAGCAAAAACAAATATAACTTTATTGGCCTGACCATTAATTTGCTTTATCATATGTAGTGTTTTAAACACAGCAAAGTAGGCAAAAATAATCCAAAGAAGTTATTTCATTAGTCTGGTAGTCATCAGAATTAAATCTACATCTCTTAGGGCATGTCTATATGAGACACGTTAATGTACATTACCCTAAGTTAGTGCACATTACAGGTGTTCATCTACACATGGGAATCCTTAATACACTTTAACTTAGGCTAATCACATCTAAATTTGATACCTGCAAATGCAGGTATCAAATTTAGGCGCGATAAGTTAATGCGCATTAATGCACATGAAGATGTGACCTGGCACTAACTTTAGTGCCAGGTCTGTCCTGCCACTAGGGGGCCAGCCTGAGCCCAGCCCCAGGGAATATCCAGGGGCTGGAGTGCTAGGCACCTGCCTTGGGGCCCTGCCCCCTAGCCCTTCCCCACTACTACCCACCACTCTGGGCTTGAAGACCCAAAAGATTGTAAATAGTCTCTCCCGTGTACAGTAAAAGCTGCCTTAACCGGCACCTTATAAGCCAACATGCTCTATTAACCTGCATGCCAGCTTGTAAGGTAAAAGTGAAACCGGAAGTGCCCACCATGGCACTTCTGGTTTTGCTGAGCCCCTACAGCTCGGGGGGGGGGGGGAGGGGGGGTAAGGTAAAAGCGCTTTAAGGTAAAAGTGAAACCGGAAGTGCCCACCATGGCACTTCTGGTTTTGCTGAGCCCCCACAGCCTGGAGCAAAGCAGGCTGTGCGGGGCCTCCCTCCCTGTTCCTCAGGACCCGCGGGAGGGGAGGTGATTCAGCGGGAGGGGCAGTGATGCCCCGGACGCAGTGGCAGAAGCAATAAACCAGTATATTTCATTATTGAGCACCCCCCATTCCCTATGGGTATTGGATAACAAAGCTTTTGCTGTACATAGTTTTGCACCTGTAAGCCGGTTTTTATTGTTGGTGGATGGGTGTTGTGGTGGAGGGGCTCTGTTGGATGAGGGGGGGAGGGGTTTCTGTTTGTTGACGGGGGATGGAGGAGGGATGGGTGGATGTTGTGAGGGTAATAAAGATTTTTTGTTTCACCCATGTGCATGTCCTGAGAGTGGTGCTGGAGGTGGGCAGGGGATAGGGCGGATGTGGGTGGTAGGGCTGGTGGGCTGAAGAGGGGAGTGCAGGAGGATGGGGTCGGGAAGGGCCTCCTTCAGTCAGTGCCGTGGCCCCTGCTGGTGGGTGCATAGCTGTCTTGGGGCCTGGGTGAGGGGGGGCCTGTTGGGGCTAGCTGGGCCAGCACCATGGCCAGCAGGAGTGTGTGGTGCTGGTCATCACTGGCAGGGGCTGGGCTGGAGCAGTGGGGCACTGGGCATTGCTGGCACAAGTAGGGGTTGGATCAGCCCTGGGGAGGCAGGATGGGCCAGGAGGGAACTGTCCCTGCACTAGGCACATGGCTCCTGGGCAGGGAAGGGGCTGGCCAGGGATCAGAGTTTCCCAAATGGCTTCCAGGTGCTGGCATCTGGCTCTGGGTTCAATATGGCTGCCAAGTGCTGGCAGCCATGAAGCTAGAGGCTGGAGCTCCTCCCTGGTGGCTACAGGTGCACATGGCATGGCTGCAGGGACTTGGGAGTAATTTTAGTGCCATATCCCTGCACTTGTAGATACCTGCCAAAAATTGCTTAATGCACATTAGCTTAATGCTCATGAAATTTAGGCATGCTTAAATGCATGTGTAGACATACCCTCAGATTCATAAAACAAAACCAAGCCTTCTTGAGCACTTTGGCAGCACATCCATGAGTTAAATTTTTTAGTTAGAATTTAAAACGGTCTTCTGGGCTTCAAAATACTATAGGAGTTTCATTTTCAAGAGCAGAAAACAGCAGAATGGCAGAAGAAAGGCCACTTTGACTAGTGGAACACCATTAAAAAGGAGAGAGAGTGGCTAACACATGTGGAGTGAAGAGTTGAGAAGGAATCACGTAGCCTACAATGAGCCATGAAGTCAATTGAGTCATAGTTTCATAGTTGGTCAAATGATTCCAGCTAGGTGATTATCTAGCCTCCTTTTGAAGACCCCCAGGGTAGAAGTAAGCACCATTTCCCTTGGAAGTTGGTTCCAGATCCTAGCCATCCTGACTGTGAAGCAATGCCTCCTGATATCTAGCCTGAATCTACTCTCGATCAACTTATGGTTGTTATTCCTAGTTACTCCGGGTAGTGATCGGAGGAACAGAGCCTCTCCCATTCCCCACTGGTCCCCCCTGGTAAGTTTATAGACAGCCACCAGATCCCTTCTCAGCCTTTTCTTATGGAGGCTAAACAGGTTCAGGTGCTGTAGCCTCTCCTCATAGGGCCTGCCCTGCTGCCCCTTGATCATGCGAGTGGCCCTCCTCTGGACCCTCTTAATGTTGTCCACATCCCTCCTGAAGTGCGGCGCCCAGAACTGGATGCAGTACTCCAACTGCAGCCTGACCAATGTTGCATGGAAGGGGAGAATCACTGCCTTGGACCTGCTCATGATGAATCTGTGGATGCATGACAAGGTGCAGTTAGCCTTACTGACCGTGTCCTCACATTGGCAGCTGTCACAGGCTGGCTAGGCACTGTGAGTGTATCAGCCATTAGGCTGCTGGGTTCGGGATCGAGGAGGCAAGTCAGGAGTGAAGTAAAGGCAAATTTCCTTATAGCTTAGCATACAACAGTTAACAGAAAGGTTAATGCGACAAACATAGTACAGTAATAAAGAGCTAATATTGAATGATAACAACAGATAGAACGACAAAGAGTTTCCACATGGGGGTGGCAACTTATCGGCAGTCCCTCTATGCCAGGTGCATGGCAAGTTGTTCCAACGAAGTCAGGTGTCCCCGATCAACGCTGTCCGAGGGGTCACCGGGAAAGTCCCTTGGTCAGGATCCAGTCCTCACTCACACTGGGAGTCTGGGGTCCAGGCTTGGTACAGCAATGGTCCTTCTGTCCTGTCCTTCTAACTGGTCACTTGACATGCACCTTCCTTTATGCCTTATCTTATACTAATCTTTTGGCTTTAGAGCCACTCACAATCTTGCCCTATAGCTGTTACCCTATGGGATCAAAAGATGTTAGAAATTATTGTGAAAGGTTACTGCCCAAACTTGGGCTCACCCAATAAGCAAATTACACCACATTACTTTGAGGTTTGAAATTAGCATTACCTGACCAAACTCAACCCCTGGTTTTTATTTCTTGGATTCCTAGGAATGTGCTAATTATATTAGGTGGTCAGATCTTGTTATGGATGACCTTTAAAAAACCTGTTAGATCTGCTAATCTTGTAGTTTGCTTATTTTTGGGGCCCATGATCAGTGCAAACAGTTAGATTCAACACTTTGGTTAAATTGTGACAGACAAGTTCCACTTGCAGGTTGTAAACTTGCAAGCTTTGCATTAGCTAATCTTAACTGCTAAACAATTGCCTGGATGTCTCCAAGAGCATATATTTATTGCTCATGATAGTAACCCCTCTGGTTCTGGCCACCACAGGTGGCCCATGTTCATTTTGGAATCAATGATGACTCCAAGATCCCTTTCTGCCTCTGTGCTGATGAGAAGGGAGTTCCTCAGCCTGTAGGTATGCTGCTGGTTCTTCCTCCCCAGGTGCAGTACCCTGCACTTGCCAGTATTGAATCCCATCCTATTCTCATCTGCCCACCCCTGTAACCTGTCCAGATCTAGTTGTAGCCTGTCCCTCCCTTCTAGCATGCTCATCTCTCCCCACATCTTAGTGTCATCTGTGAATTTGAACAAGGTGCTTTTCACCCCCTTGTCCAAGTCGCTGATGAAGATGTTGAACAGTGCGGGCCTGAGGTCTGAGCCCTGGGGGACCCCACTGTCTACATCCCTCCAGGTCGAATATGACCCATCCACCACCACTCTCTGGGTGTGGTCCTCCAGCCAATTTGCGACCCATCTGACTGTGTAGGCATCAATGCCACAGTCGCCTAGTTTTTTAATGAGAACAGGTTGAGAGACCGTATCAAAGGCCTTCCTAAAGTCCAGAAAGACTATGTCCACCTTGACACTTGCGTCCAAGGATTTTGTGACCTGATTGTAAAAGGCAACCAGGTTGGTCTGACAGGACCTGCCCCTAATGAATCTGTGTTGGTTGCCCCTGAGCATAATCTCCCCTGCTGGTCCCTCGCAGATGTGGTTCTGGATAATTTTCTCAAAGAGCTTCCCTAGGACCGAGGTAAGAGTAACAAGCCTATAGTTACTTGGGTCCTCCTTCCTCCCTTTTTTGAAAATTGGGACCACATTGGCCTTTTTCCAGTCCTCTGGCACCTGGCCAGAGCACCATGAGTGCTCATAAAGCCATGCCAGGGGCCTCGCAATGACCCCTGCCAATTCCCTCAGCACCCTGGGGTGGAGATCATCTGGACCTGCTGATTTAAATACGTCCAGCCCCACCAGAAGTTCCCTAACTAGGTCCTCCCTAACCCTAGGCCTGGCGGTGCCTCTCCTGAGACTGTCCGGAATCCCAGTGGGGAAGATATCCCAATCCCTGCTCAGAAAAATGGAGGCAAAAATTTTGTTAAAGAGGTCAGCTTTGTCATCTGGTGCAACCACCAGATTGCCAAGCATGTCCTGCAGGGGCCCCATGTTACCCGGTGCTTTCTTTTTACTCCCTATGTATTTAAAAAAGGACTTCTTGTTATCTTTGATCCTGGTCACTAGTCCTAGTTCCATTTCCACCTTAGCCTTCCTAACAGCCCCCCTACAGACTCGAGCAACAGAGGTATAATCCTCCTTGGTGATAGCCCCTCTCTTCCACACGGTGTATGTACATCTCCTTTTTAGCTTTCAGACATTCCCGAATGCCTTTGGTGAGCCATGGGGGCTTTTGAGCACTCTTGCCCCCTTTGATTCTCGTTGGGACTGTCACCCTTTGGGCTCAGAGGATCATCTTTTTAACTCATTGAAAATCTGCCCTCCTGAAGCCAAGGGCTACTGCCTTGCTGCAGGCCTTTGACACCCTGCGCTGGATAGTAAATTCCAGTTGGCAATGATCATTATCACCCAGGTGGTCCCCTCACCAGGTCCAGCAAGGCATTTCCCCTGGTGGGACTGTGCACCTTCTGGGTCAGGTGGAGGTCCTGTATCTCAGCTAGGAAAACTACGTGAGCGGTCAGACCTGGCTGACTGCTCCTCCCAGCAGATGTCTGGATAATTTAGGTCCCCCATGATGACCACATCCCTTGACTTTACAGCCTCTGTGAGCTGACCTGAGAATTCCTGGTCCAGCTCTTCCCCCTGGTTGGGTGGTCTGTAGTAGACACCCACTGTTAAGTCCCTTTCCCCACAACCCCCTTGTATTCTTACCCAGAGCACTTCAGTCTGCCTCTCCACTGACCCTGTCTTATTTGTTGAGGACGTGTATTTCTCTTTGACAGAGTGCCACACCCCCGCCTTTTCTCCCCATTCTATCCCACCTGTACAGTCTGTAACCCCTAATGTTTACCACCCAATCATGGGTTGAATCCCACCAGGTTTCAGTGAGCCCTACTTTGTCCGGGTTTATGTTAGTTAGCAGGAGGGCAAGTTCCTCCTGCTTGTTCTCCATACTATGAGCATTAGTGTAGAGGCATTTAAGGCCTCCTATGGGTGCTTGCACCACCCCCTTGATCCTAGGACTATCCTGTCACTTACCTGGGTACTTCCTGTGCTCGTCACCTGTCTTGCCTGGGAAGTGTCCTCATGTCCCCCTGTGGCCCCATCCACCAGTGAAGCTAGTTTAAAGCATGCCGTATGAGATCAGCCAACCTGGAAGAGAAAACACGCTTGTCTTTAGGGGAGAGATGAAGCCCATCCCACCCGAGCATGCCCCCTGCGTGAAAATGCGGGTTGTTGTCAAGGAACCTGAGGCCTGCCTGGTAGCACCAGCTCCAAAGCTGCCGGTTGACTACTCCGATGCAGGTCTCATGGCACTGTCCGTGTCTACTTACCAGGAGAATAGAGGAGAATACCACCTGCACCCCCGTCTCCTTGAGTTTGGCCCCCAGGGCCTTGTAGTCATTCATGATGTGGTCTGAACTGTTCCCGGCCGTGTCATTCATTCTCACATGGATTAGGACCATGGGGTACTGTTCCAAGGGCCGAATGAGGTCCGGGATCATCTCTGTAACATCCTGAATCTGAGCCCCAGGCAGCCAGCAGACCTCACGTGCCATGAGGTCGAGTTGGCAGATGGGACCCTCCGTTCCCCTCAGGATGGAATCTCTGCTGACGAGGACTCGGCGTTTCTTCCTCTTGGTGCTCCGTCCTTCCTAAGATCGTGCCGTGCATAGAGTGGCACCGTCCCTCCCCTGGAGGCATCCACTTCAATCTTTTCCTCCAAGGCTGCCAAGGCCTCGTACCTATTCCCCAGTTGTACCTGGGGAGCCGCCACCATGCTAGTGTCGTGGGAGAAAACTCCCTGGAGTTCGTTGTCTAGCCGCATAGGAACCAGGCAACACGGGTAAAGGCTTTACTGTAGTTTATTTGCTCGAGCAAATGACCATAAGCCAGCAAAGAGGCAAAATGGCCCTGACTGAAGGGTGGGGTGTTCTTTTATACTTTTACAACAAGGCAAGACTATAGGGTTAACAAATAAGCAATACTTGTGGCGATCATTTCTTTATCAGTATTTTCTGTTTTAGCCGAATTAGTACTTTCTCAAAAGCAAAAGTTAAGCAACAGTTACATTATGATACGTTAGCAAGAACTGCACAGCAACAGACATTTCCTGAGTACGTGATCACTGTACTTTAGAACAATGGCTTCTTTGTCTTATGTGAACTATTTTATTTCAGGGTAATAGCTTCTTTGCCCATCACAGTCCCCCCTTTGTTCCAAACTTCCAGAGGGAGTTTTGGAACACATTTTTAAGTATTCAATTTCCTGTGGGGTTAGGTTTTGATTGTTGCTGGATATTTGTACAAACTGACCATACATTTTTACTTGTCTTTGCATAAATTGTTGTCCTAAAAAACACAAACACTGAAAACAGCATAACAGGCAGACTACAGTTATAATTATTCCAATTATACTTAGTACAAAAGGTCTAAGCCATCCCGTAAGGGAAGGGAACCAAGCAGTAAGCCAGCTAAGAGACGTGTCTTTGGGAATTTTATCTATATCTTCGGCATTTTGGATATGGACAGCCGCATCATTGAGGTGTGTTCTGAACAGTTCACGTAGAAGCACCAATCTCCAATGACTGGCACAACTAAGTAGTACTCTCGTTTATTTTGTTCCCAAGTTTTATTAGGGAGATTGGGGTCACAAGATGGATTTAGGAGTGATTCTATTGGTCCTGAGGGGATAGGAATCATAGGGATCCCTTCTTGAGCGTGGAGAGGGAGATGGCTACATGCCCAGCAGTTAATTCGGTTTTCTGCTTTAGCAGCTTGTGATATATACTGGAGGTAAATGTTACCAGATGTAGATAGGCTAGTAAGTTTAAGGGGTCTTGGGCTCCAAGGCCAATCTTTGAGGAGTGCTGACCAGATTTTTGGTTGTGGCTTTACACAATATGTTTCTGTAAGGGGGGGAAGATTATTAGTAGTAATTTTAATTTCTTGATGCAGGCAGCATAAAGAGGCATTATATATTTGAACGTTAGTGATATGTCTTTTTCCTGACTTATAAGCCCAAAGTGCAATTGTGGATGTTGGTAAACCAGAACAAACACAACAGGTAAGCATAGCTGCTGAGCTTAAAATGCTTAAGAGAGAAAGGAACAAAAGTAATACTGGTATAAGAGCCATAGTGACTGTTAAGTATTTCAGGTAAGCTTGAGTTTTATGTCCGAAAGTGGACTACTAGTCCATGAACTATTTGGTGTTTCTTCTGCTTCTGGTCTGCCCTTGTCGTGGTCAGGTAGACAAGCGGTGCTCCCGCAAAGTCTGCAGGCTTTCCCTTTTCCGGGTTGGGGAAGCTTGTGTTGGAGCTGATCCTGAGTTCTGGCAAAACTTCTTTCTTCTTTGTACGGGTATAATGAATCCAGTTGTCCTTTTCTGCTATCTTTACGGTGGTGTGGGAGGTTAGGAGGACTTGATAAGGTCCTTGCCACCTTGGTTTAAGGGGAGACCGTTTTCAAGTTTTTATGTACACCCAGTCTCCAGGCTGGATACGATGCGCGGGAACATTGGCAGGTAAGGGTTGACTTAAAGCAGCATATCTATGGAGGGATTTTAACTGAGACTGTAGAGATATAAAATATAAGAAGCGAGTTCTTCATCGCCTAGGAGAGAAGAAGTGTGAGCCAGTAATAAGGGGGAATGTTGGGGGACAGGGTGTCCAAACAGCAGCTCGTAAGGGCTGAGCTTTAGTTTTCCCTTGGGGGTGGTTCTGATGGACATAAGAGCTAGTGGGAGAGCTTTAGTCCATTTTAACCCGCTCTCAGCACATAGCTTTTCAATTTTTTGTTTCAGGGTCTGATTCATTCTCTCTACTTGTCCTGAGCTTTCTGGGTGCCAAGGGGTATGGAATTTCCATTCTATTCCCAGGCAGCTGGCCAATGTTTTATTTATGTCAGCAGTAAAATGTGATCCTTGATCGCTTTCAATGATACGTGGTGGACCAAACCTGGGTATAATTTCGTTAAGGAGTATTTTTACTACTTGTTGTGCTGTAGCTTTTCTGGTGGGGAAGGCTTCTACCCACCCCGTGAGTTGGTCAACAATTACTAGGAGGTTTTTGTACCCATTGTCTTTAGGCATATCATCAAAATCTATTTGTAGTCTTTCAAAGGGAGTGTAAGCCCAGGGGCTGGCTCCAGGGGGGTCCTGATTTTTCTCCTTTGATATTAAACTTTTTGCATATACTGCAGTGTTCTAAAAGCCTTTTAGCTTCCTGGTAGACTCCGGGTGCGTAGCACAGCCTATTAGTGATAGCAGCAAGTTTTTCGCACCCTAAATGCTTGCTTTGATGAAGTTGTTGTAGATAAGGTCTAAGGGCTACTTTAGGTAGCACTACCCTTCCATCCAGC
Organism: Alligator mississippiensis; assembly: GCF_030867095.1. Taxonomy (NCBI): domain Eukaryota; kingdom Metazoa; phylum Chordata; order Crocodylia; family Alligatoridae; genus Alligator; species Alligator mississippiensis. Next base: position 25,998,157 of record NC_081831.1, read on the forward strand.
AATCGCCATATTTTATTTTCTTCACAGGTGGCTCCAGCCATTTTCCATCTTTGTTGTTCTAAAGGCGGTGCAGACTCATACATTTTTGTCTCTAGCAATATTCCCAAATATGCCTTTGACTGAGGAATTTGAGTTTGGAAGGTTAGGGCGGATAGTGGCTGTAGGGCTGCTGCATCAGCCAGGGCATTGCCTTTTGAGACTTGATCTCCCTTTTTGGTATGGGCTGGACAATCCATTACAGCTATGGCCTTGGGTGACATTATAGCATGTAAGAGATCATGGACTTGTTTGGCATTTGATATTTTAGTTCCAGAGGCTGTCATAAATCCTCTTTGTTTCCACAATTGTCCAGTGGCATGACAGATTCTGAAGGCATACTTAGAATCAGTCCAAATATTTACAGAGTGGCCTGATGCTAACTGACAAGCTCGTGTAAGGTCAGTAAGTTCGGCCGCCTGCGCGCTCAACTGCCCAGGCAGTGGTTCAGCTTCAAATACTTCAAATGGAGTTACTACTGCATAACCCGTTTTTCTAACCCCATTAACTATTTTTGAAGAGCCATCAACATAAAAAATTAAGGCAGGGTTGTCTAAGGGTAAGTCACTGAGATCTGCCCTGGGTTTGTCTGAAAATGCTGCAACTTGAAGGCAATCGTGGGAGTCTGGTTCATCGTCGCTGGGTAGAGGTAATAGGGTAGCCGGATTCAGGGTATTGCATCTTTCTATGACCAGGTTTGTGGCCATTAAAAGTGTGGTTTCATATTTGTTTATTTTTTGATGAGAAAAATGTTGAGTATTTTTCTGGAGGAGGAGGAGGACCACCGCGTGTGGGGCTTTTAGGATAAGTGGGTATCCGAGGACTAATTCCTGGGCTTTCTCTGCTATTGTTGCAGCTGCAGCCACTGCGCAAAGGCATCCCACTCCCCCCTTTGCTACCAGATCCAATTGTGCAGAGAAATAAGCTACTGGGCATTGGGTGGTGCCTAGAGGTTGGGTAAGTACCCCAGAGGCTACTCCTAGTCGCTCATGGACAAATCGTGTGAAAGGTTTTCGATAATCTGGTAGCCCTAGAGCAGGAGCAGAGGCTAGAGCTGTTTTTATATTGCTGAAGCTGCGGGCGGCTTCATGATTCCAAAAGACTGGATCTTCTGCATCTTTTGTGGTAAGCTGCACAAGTGACTTGGTTAACTCTCCGAAGGCTGGGATCCAAGAGCGACAGAACCCTACCATTCCCAGCAGACCCCTAACCTGATGCTTTCTTATAGGTTTGGGAATATTTAGAATGGCTTAGATTCTGTCATCACTAAGGCGTCGTTGGCCTGGCTCTAAGACGTGTCCTAAGTATTTAACAGTAGGTTTACAGAACTGAAGCTTGCTTGGTGACACCTTGTGGCCCTTGGCGGCTAGTGCAGTAAGCAAGATGATGGTGTCCTGGGTACATGCTTCTGATGAGGTAGAGCATAAGAGTAAATCATCCACATATATTAGGAGGGATGAGGAGCCAGGGAAGGTAACATCTTGCAAAACTTTGTGAAGAATCTGAGAAAAAATGCTGGGAGATTCTCTTGCCAGTTTAAGAGGTCAGTGGTGGTGAATGGAGTATGTGTCCAGTGACTGATAACTTCTCCACCCTCACCAGGCACAGGGTATTCTCTTAGAGGTAACTGAAGTTTAGGCTTGGTTATTTGGTGACGGGTGCGATTAGCTATTGGGGTGGTACTGGAGTCTGGAGTGGGATCTCTTGATCCATCTCCAAATCCGGGACTCTGGGGTTCTGAGAGAGCAATCGGGGTGATGCCTCGAGGACCTCCCTGTTCCTCGGCCAGCCTGTGATCAACGTCTTGGGGTTCAAATATTTGAGGTGGAACTAATGGTGGGTTAGGGGGCCTGGGCATGGGTCTATAATCACCTTCTGAATATAGATTCATAGATGTTAGGGTCGGAAGGGACCTCAATAGATCATCAAGTCCGACCCCCTGCATAAGCAGGGAAGAGTGCTGGGTCTAGATGACCCCAGCTAGATACTCATCTAACCTCCTCTTGAAGACCCCCAGGGTAGGGGAGAGCACCACCTCCCTTGGGAGCCCGTTCCAGACCTTGGCCACTCGAACTGTGAAGAAGTTCTTCCTAATGTCCAGTCTAAATCTGCTCTCTGCTAGCTTGTGGCCATTGTTTCTTGTAACCCCCGGGGGCGCCTTGGTGAATAAATACTCACCAATTCCCTTCTGTGCCCCCGTGATGAACTTAAAGGCAGCCACAAGGTCGCCTCTCAACCTTCTCTTGCGGAGGCTGAAAAGGTCCAGTTTCTCTAGTCTCTCCTCGTAGGGCTTGGTCTGCAGGCCCTTGACCATACGAGTTGCCCTTCTCTGGACCCTCTCCAGGTTATCCGCATCCTTCTTGAAGTGTGGCGCCCAGAATTGCACGCAGTACTCCAACTGCGGTCTGACCAGCGCCCGATAGAGGGGAAGTATCACCTCCTTGGACCTATTTGTCATGCATCTGCTGATGCACGATAAAGTGCCATTGGCTTTTTTGATGGCTTCGTCACACTGCCGACTCATGTTCATCTTGAAGTCCACTAGGACTCCAAGATCCCTTTCCACTTCTGTGCCACCCAGCAGGTCATTTCCTAGGCTGTAGGTGTGCCAGACATTTTTCCTCCCTAGGTGCAGCACTTTGCATTTCTCCTTGTTGAACTGCATTCTGTTGTTTTCTGCCCACTTGTCCAACCTGTCCAGGTCTGCTTGCAGCTGTTCCCTGCCCTCCGGTGTGTCCACTTCTCCCCATAGCTTTGTGTCATCTGCAAACTTGGACAGAGCACACTTCACTCCCTCGTCCAAGTCACTGATGAAGACATTAAAGACTATCGGTCCAAGGACCGAGCCCTGTGGGAGCCCACTGCCCACAATCTTCCAGGTCGAAACCGACCCATCTACCACGACTCTCTGGGTGCGACCCTCCAGCCAATTCGCCACCCACTGGACTGCGTAGTCATCCAAGTCACAGCCTCTTAACTTGTTCACCAGTATGGGATGGGATACCGTATCGAAGGCCTTCCTGAAGTCTAAGTATACGACATCCACCCCTCCTCCTGTGTCCAGGCGTTTCGTAACCTGGTCATAAAAAGAAACTAGATTGGTCAGGCACGATCTGCCTGCCACGAACCCGTGCTGGTTTCCCCTCAGCATAATTTTCCTGCTGAGCTCTCGCAAATGTGAGCCTTGATAATTTTTTCAAAGATTTTGCTGAGGATGGAGGTGAGACTGACTGGCCTATAGTTGCCCGGGTCCCCCTTCCTCCCCTTCTTGAAAATGGGGACCACATTGGCCCTTTTCCAGTCCTGCGGGACTTGGCCTATGCGTCATGAGCGTTCAAATATTCCCGCCAGTGGCTCTGCTATGATGTCAGCCAGTGCCTTCAGCACCCTCGGATGGAGCTCATCCGGGCCTGCCGACTTAAAGGCATCCAGTTCTTCCAAGTGACTCTGCACCATCTCAGGGTCTACGCATGGAAGTCTGGCGCCTTGCTGCTGCCTCTCTACAACCCCAGTGAGAGACTTGTCGTGTCCCTCGCTTAGGAACACTGAGGCAAAGAACTCGTTGAGGAGTTCAGCCTTGTCCCCGCTGTCCGCCACCAATTGCTTCTGCCCATTTAGCAGGGGTCCTATTCCTCCCTGGGCCTTCCTTTTACTCCCTATATATCTAAAAAACAATTTCTTGTTTTCTTTTACTTGGGTTGCCATCCTCAGCTCCATGGTAGCTTTGACCCATCTAACTGCCTCCCTACAAGCAGGAACAGAGGAGGTATATTCGTCTTTGGTGATCTCCCCCTGTTTCCACTTTTTATGTGCTCCCCTTTTGGCCCTTAGGCTGCCCTGGATTTCTGTGGTCAGCCAGGGAAGCCTCCTGGCCCCTTTCCCTCTTTTGCCTCGCTCGGGGATCGTCTTGCTTTCTGCCCGAAGGATCGTTTCCTTAAGGCACAGCCACCCTTCTTGGGCTCCCATCCCTTCAAAACTCCTACTCTGCAGTGCGTCCTTGACTAATCGCCTGAGTTCATTGAGATCAGCTTTCCTAAAGTCTAGCACTTTCACCCTACTAGTTACCTTACCCACTCGACGTCTTATAATGAATTCTATTATTAGGTGATCACTGTCCACCAGATGGCTACCGATCTGTAGGTCCCCTACCATGTCATCCCCCGTTGCCAATACCAGATCCAGTATGGCATTCCCCCTAGTGGGACCATGTACCTCCTGTGCCAGGTGGAGGTCCTGTACACAGGTTAGAAACCTACGTGAATGGTGGGACTTTGCCGTCTGCTTTTCCCAGCAGATGTCTGGGTAGTTTAGGTCCCCCATGACTACCGTCTCTTTAGCTTTTATGGTCTCCAAGAGCTGCCTCAGGAGCCCCGAATCTATTTCTTCCCCTTGGTGTGGGGGTCTGTAGCAGACCCCTACTACCAAATCCCTTTCTCCTTGCCCACTGTGGAATCAGAAAAAATATATGCCTTAAACTTTGATTATTTTAGTTATAAGATGACATAACCGCTTTGTGGAGAATTGCTGGCTCTGTATAGTAGAACAGATAAGAGAAAGTGTTTGTTCTTTGTAACTCCTCTGCAACTGCTTCGCTCACCGCGGCCTTGAAGATAGCAAAAAAGTATGTACAAATCTGATTTCCAGGTGCAAGAAGGAGGTTTGTGAACTAACCTCGCCTCCCCCATTAGTTCCCATCCTGATTACAGCAAAGAAATAATGAAGTAATATTATAGCCGCTTTTCATGCTAATTTCACTATATGATCATGTGAGTTGTAAGCAACTGTTAAAAAGTATATAAGCCTCCTGATTTTGCTCTTGGGGGGGGACCCCTTCCAAGTGCTTGGGAAATCCATGTCACTTTGGAATCCCCCCTACAGCTGTAGTTTCTTTTGAATAAAAGCTTCTGCTGACCTGACCCAAAAGTATGCTGCGTGTGTTTCTATGACAATTCCTCGTGCCGTGACTCAGATCCAGAACACAGGCTGAGGAAGGAGGACCGCAGACTGCCCCCCCCGAACCCCGAGGCACCAAACTTGAGAGGTAAGAGACCTAATTCAAAATCTCTATTGGGGTTTCGGAGGAGGACTGCCTGTAGGCTCCCAACTTGGCCGTGGTAACTGGATCTGAACCTTGTTAAAACAGGTCAGTCTGAACCTTACTGCCGGCTAAAATTTTCTGTCTGGTTAAAGATCCCATTTTGTGTCTGGTAACGTACGTTTTATTTAGGGAGAAATTGTTTGAGGCACCTTCATCCAACAGCACATCGGGCTTGTAGTTAATTAACTAAGGCGGTGTGGGGGAGGAGGTCTGGCTGACTGAATGAATGTGCATGTGTGTGTATTTAGAAATATGAGCCACTGACCAGGTCTGAGACTATGGTTGGGTTCAGCCACCCCAATTCTGCCTGGCAGGGCAGTTTTGAAAGCAAGGGGGGTCCAACTGGAACCTCGTGACCCAGTGGACAGGGCTTCCGAGTGATTTTGTCTTTTTCTATCTGGCTATTGAATAAATGTGTGTGTGTGCATTTAGAAAAATGAGCCACTGACCAGGTCTGGGACTAAGCCTGGGTCTAGCAGCCCCGATTCTGCCTAAAAAGGTAGCGTCGAAAGCAAGGGGGCCCAGCTGAAACCTCGTGACCCAGTGGACAGGGCGTCTGAGTGATTTTTGTCTTTTCCAAACCCCTTGTCCCAGTAGCTTCTGCCGAGAGCAGGAGTGAAAGGATCCCTCTTGTGTTTCCCTCCCCATTTCCATTTTATGAGCTGGTGTCAGGTCAGAAGCCTTTTGTCTGGGCGGTGAAAAACTGCGGGGCAAGGCACTGAGCGGCCCGGACATCCTAAATAAGCCTCTCCTACGTCTCCCTGTGTGACTGAAAATGGGAACAAGTCAGTCTAAACAAGTTCCTGTCCCCCCTAAGGGGACTCCGGCGTACTTTATGTACACACACTATTCTCCCGAGGCTTGCAAGTACCTGGATAAGTGGAACTGGTATACGAGGGATGATCCTGTGAAGCATTTTCCACAGGAAGGAACATTTGATCAGGATAAAATAGTGCACTTAAGAGGGGCTTTAGAGTCCCGTGGATCCAAAACACCATAAAACCAGTGGGACGCGTTCTTTTATTGGTATGATGAAATGTCCAAAAGGCAGACAGAATCTCAAACTAGGAGCCTAAAAGACTCTCAAGAAAAATTAAAACAGCAGTTAAAAGCTGTTCGGGAGAAATTGGCTGCTCCCCCAAATTACACGCCGGCCACCGCTCCGATGTATCCAGCATTGCCCGAGGTGCCCCCACCACGGGAGCCAGCAGAGGATATCCTTGACCTTTGTTCGAACCCTGCTCTCCTGGGACTCCCACATCAGCAACAACCGGTTCAACATCAGGCTGCAGCCCAGGCTAGTAACCCATTAGCTGAAGCTCCTTCAGTAAATCCATCCACGGAGCTTAATAGTCCGGACTCATCCACCATATCTGCCACTCAATCATCACCAGTGTGGCAATTTACTCCTGGGTCACAACCCACCACAGGTGTATTTAGAAGAATGGGAATAGGCATGGAAAGATCTCCCATCAATCTTAGATCCCGAGCTGCACAAGTTTACCCCCTAAGACAAATGCCAGGCACTGGCACCGATGGACAAAATATAGTAACTGTGCATGCACCCTGGACTCCAGGTGATCTCTACAATTTAACTCAAAAATTCCCAAAAATCAGGGAAGACCCAGAAAAATTTCAGGAAGAATTGCAGACTGTTATAAATTGTTATAATCCAACATGGGCTGACATTAATCAGCTCATGCGATTGATTTTGCCCAAGGAAACTATGCTACATCTGTACGCTGCCTGTACTTGGCCAGATCAAAACCCAGGGATTGGCCAAGACTTTATTGACAAGAGAAATGCTTTGGTTCAGGCAGTTCTCACAATTTGCCCAAAAAAGGCAGACTGGACCAAAATAAATACCTGTAAACAAAACAAAAATGAACACCCCAGTGACTATTTGGAACGCCTCAAACAGGCATTTGAACGATACTCAGGAATGGATAACCCAGTCGGAAATGCTAAACAAGCAATAGTGGCAGCATTCGTCCAGGGACTTAATCCTAAAATTGCTGAGAAATTTCAAACAGTAATTATTGGCTGGGAAACTAAAGATTTGACCGAAGTCCTTGCTGCAGCTAACCATTTTCATAACAAATTGGAACGGTCTAAAGACAATGCCGAGTTTAAGTTAATGGCCTTACAGATTTCTCAGTTGCAGAGTCCAGGTAGAGGAAGGGGACGAGGACGGGGAAGGGGAGGCCCGGGTAGATTCAGGGGAAGAGATAGATCCTTGAGCCCACAAAACCCAGGCTATGGGAACCAGTGTCATTATTGCAAGCAAGAAGGACATTGGAAATCAGAATGCCCCAACCGCCCCGGCCAAGGACCCAGACCCCAGCCCCCACCTCCACTTCCTGTCAATTTTCCCAGTGTTGAATAGGACAGCCTGAGGGACAGTGACATCATCGCTCCTTTGCTTGCTACTGACCAATCTGGTCCGTTTGTTGAATGCCTTATTTCTGGTAAACCTGTCTCCTGTCTTGTCGACACCGGAGCGTCCTGCTCCACGCTAAAGGCTGCTGAGTTTCCTTTTCTACCTTATTCTCCTGAAACTGTAAATGCTGTCGGTATAGGCGGACAACGTATCCCACATCCCGTCTCTGAACCTGTCTCCATCTCTATTGGCCCTTTGTCTGAAAATCATGCCTTTCTTCTTAGCCCCTGTGCACCTGTCAACCTTCTTGGTAAGGATTTGGTGTGTAAACTGGGATGCGTGATTTATTGTAGCCCAGATGGTGTTTACCTTGAGGTACTGAAACATAGGGAAACCGAGCTTGTGGCTTTGCTAACCCAGGAGTACTCTGATTCCGACACTTCCTTCTTGCAAGAGGAACTGTTGGCACGAGTACCTCCACAGCTGTGGTCCACCCATGCGAATGAAGTGGGGCACATGCTGAGTGCTAAACCAGTGCGTATCATCCTGAACCCTGCCAAGCCACTTCCTCGTGTCCCACAGTACCCCATCTCAAAGGAAGCTGAGGAAGGGATCAAGCCTGTCGTTTCCTCACTCCTTGAGCAAGGGATTATTGTCCCAATACGCTCCCCTTGCAACACACCTATCCTACCTGTCAAAAAACCTGGTAAAGATACGTATCGCTTTGTGCAAGATCTTCGAGCTGTAAATGCCGCTGTGTTACCCGCTTTCCCCGTGGTCCCTAACCCTGCCACTATTCTTTCCTGTATCCCTTCAGATGCTACATATTTCACAGTAGTGGATCTTTGTTCTGCTTTTTTCTCTATCCCCGTTCATAAGGATAGCCAGTATCTGTTTGCATTTACTTATCAGGGATTTCAATATACCTGGACAAGACTCCCTCAGGGATATACAGAGTCCCCAACCCTGTTTTCCCAGATCCTAAAAAAAGATTTGGATCCTATCACGTTCAAAGGGGGGTCCACCCTTGTTCAGTACGTTGATGATCTATTGTTAGCCTCACCCACTTTAGAGGCCTGTGAGCAAGATACTTTGACACTCCTCACAGCTTTAGCTCAGAAAGGGCACAAGGCCTCAAAATCTAAATTGCAGCTCTGCAAGTCTAAGGTACATTATTTAGGGCATGATATCTCAGCAGGAGAACGACACCTTTCCCCTAGTAGAGTTGAAGCTATCCTCAACATTCCCAAACCTATAACTAGAAAACAGATGAGGGGATTCTTAGGTGCAACGGGTTATTGTAGACAGTGGATCCTGGGTTATGCTGCTTTCGCAAAACCCTTGCAAGCATTCACTCATGATACCACCCCGGAACCCCTCCCTTGAACTCCTGAAGCCGAACAAGCATTTGTGGCCCTTAAGCAAGCCCTCACTCTTGCTCCTGCTCTTGAACTTCCTAATTATAAAAAACCCTTTACCTTGTTTTGTCATGAACGGGAAGGAATCGCTTTAGGAGTACTCACTCAGCTGCATGGTGAAAAGCATCGCCCAATTGCATATTACAGCTCTGCCCTTGATCCCGTAGCTGCGGGACTTCCTCCTTGCCTCCGTTCAGTTGCAGCTGCTGCCTTGTTGGTTGAAAAGGCAGATTCTCTAGTTTTGGGACACTCTTTAACCGTTGCAGTTCCACATGCTGTGATGGCCCTTCTGCTCAAGGGCAAAACTCAGCACATTTCCAATTCCCGTCTTACTAAATATGAGAAACTTCTACTGTCAGCTGCAAATGTAACCTTAAATCGCTGTTCAATTCTGAATCCTGCGTCACTTCTGCCTATTGCCTCTGATGGTGAGCCTCATGATTGCCTGTCTATCACAACTCAATTGTTAACCCCTCGAACTGACCTCAAGGACATTCCTATCCCGAACTCTGACCTTGTTTTGTTTGTTGATGGTTCCTGTCTTAGAAATGATGCAGGCAAATTAGTTGCGGGATATGCAGTATGCACTCAGTATGCTGTTTTGGAAGCCTATTCTTTACCCCAAGCTCGTTCTGCTCAAGTTGCTGAACTCATTGCTTTAACACGTGCTTGCATTCTTGCAAAAAATCAAACCACAACCATTTATACTGACTCTAAGTATGCTTTTGGTGTTGTTCATGATTTTGGAGAAATCTGGAAACAAAGAGGGTTCCTCACTTCATCAGGGACCCAAATCAGTCATGGTTGTTATATAAAAGCGCTCTTAGAAGCTGTTCAATTGCCTCTTGCTATTGCTATTGTTAAATGTAAAGCTCATGAGAAACCCTTTGACGATGTCACACGAGGAAATGATCTGGCAGACCGTTCTGCCAGAAATGCGGCCCTTTCTGGCCCACAGGCTCCTAACTCTGTTTTTGTTTGTTTTTTAGCAGACCAGTCTCCTTTGGCTAGCCTTTCAAGTCTGGCCCTTCTTCAAAATCAGGCCCCAAAAAAGGAAATAAATGACTGGCTGCGTGCAGGATGTTCATTGCACCCCGACTCTCTCTGGCGCTCCCCAGACGGCCGCCTGGTGGCACCTAGAGAGCTTTTGCCACATCTTGCTCGTTTAATCCACTCTGTGGCCCATATGAGCAAAGGGGGGATGATTGCTACAGTACAAAGAAATTGGTTTGCCCCAAATTTTCCTTCCATGGCACAACAGTACTGTAGCTCCTGTCCGATTTGCTTAGCTCACAACATTGGGCAACAGGTAAAAACGACACCTGCAGCCCATCCCCCTCCATGGGGACTGTTTGTTAATCTGCAAATTGATTTTGTGCAGCTACCTAAGTGCTGTTCTTATGAGTACATTCTTGTTATTATTGATGTGTTCTCTGGATGGGTGGAAGCCTACCCATGCGTACGTGCTGATTCCATCACTGTAGCAAAGAAATTGCTCAAAGAATTCATCCCTAGATTTGGATTGCCCCTCACAATAGATAGTGACTGCGGCACCCATTTCACAGGACAGATAGTAAAAAAACATCTGCCAAGCACTCAACATACAGCAACACCTACACTGTAGTTATCATCCACAATCAAGTGGTGCTGTAGAACGTAAAAACTCTGATTTAAAAATGCGCATTTCGAAGATTTGTGCTGAAACAGGCCTCAAATGGCCTGATGTGCTGCCTATTGCTCTTATGCACATTAGAAACACTGTTAACAGAAAACATGGCCTAACCCCTTATGAAATACTCATGGCACGACCCATGAGGGTGCCAGCCACACCACCTGTTGCCCCACACCAAACAGACCTACAATTAACTGATGAAACTGTACTAAATTATTGCAAGGCATTAATGAAGTATGCCAGGTCTGTTCATTCACAGGTCCAAGAAGCCTTACCTCAACCACCGGATGTTCCCTGTCACAACCTTGAACCAGGGGATTGGATCTACGTAAAGGTCTATCAACGGAAAAACGCACTTCAACCCAGATGGAAAGGACCTTTCCAGGTACTTCTGACCACTAATTCTGCTGTTCGTTGCCAAGGTCACCAAACGTGGACTCACGCCTCGCACTGCAAGAAGGTATCACCTCCATTGGACCCCGAAGCAGCTGTATTTCAACCAAGGTTGGGATCTTTCCCTGAGGCCAATGACAAAGACTCTCAGGACCTCACTCAGGCAAGTGAGGAGCATCAGGGTGCACGTGCTAGTAACCTCTCCCCTGAACCCAACACCTTAGCCCAGCTGGATTCATCAGTTGAAGAACAAAAATATCATCTTCGGCCTCGAAGAAAGTGAATGCTCCCATTTGGAAGATCACCGCCTCGATCAAGACCAAGAGCCAACATTATCAGTCCTTTAGGTAACTTGAACCCAGAGGATGAAGAAAGACTTTGGCTGCCATCCTGGGTTTGGCTGGTCGTGTTCTTTTTCTCACTGGTGCTGGTTATGTTTGTTGTTAAGATTCTTTGTCCCTCCTGTATCTAAAAATGGCACTGATATCCTTATATATCACACTTGGGTATCTCAGTATCACCCAAGGGGGGTGGGAGAAAAATTTGTACTTGCAGATCTCCTGTACGGTGGCTCAAACTGCAAATAAAAGTGACTGCTGGATATGCTCTCACAGCCCAGCGCACCTACACCAAGGAATCCCAATGATCGGAGTACCAATATCCCTCCAGCAATGGGGAACAATAAACGGCGGCTTCGTTAGACACTACTCGTTAGCTGCCCATCGGTCCGCTCCTAAAGAATGGAGGGCCGCCCCTGATAAATGGATAATCTCCCCAAGAGTAGAGGCGCCTTTCTGTTACAGATCCAACAACACCGGAGCTTATAATAAAGACACACCTGTAGGACACTACCCTCATTGCCTAACTACTCTAGATTATAGCCCTAGTAGCACCAGTGGAATCCTGTTGGGTAACGTACCCTCTCTCAATTGTACAGGATTCATGGTCTACAACTTTTCTAAGGAACCTCATGTTGCTCTCATTGCAAACAGATCGGATTGTTACATTCACTCCAATTTTACTTCTTGTACTATATCTCAGTCCAGCAGGATAGCAGCTGAACGTGGTCCGTCCTATACGATGCATATCAATCGAAAGTGCCGGATATGGCACAACACCTGTCGAGATTTGAGTACCCTTTCTGCCCCAGGCCTTTACTGGCTCTGCGGAAACAGGGCTCATAAAATCTTGCCCTGGAATTGGGTGGGGGCATGCACTCTTGGACGTGTTATCCCTGGTTTTGAAATGCATAGTGCAATATATCTGGAACAAGTAAAAATTTCAATCATCACATGAAAAGGGCGGTTAACTCCTTAGCTACCAGAAACACAGGGTTCCATCAATTTGTGAGAACCTTCATACCGTGGCTTGGAGTAAGAGAATTGGAACTAGCCATAATTAACATTTCAGCCACAATGGAAGCTATGGGAAATGCCACTGCGGATGCAATTCAGGCTCTGCAAGAAGAGATCTCCCAGATCTCACAAGTAACTATACAAAACCTCATAGCCCTAGATTACCTATTAGTATCCCAGGGAGGAGTATGTGCCTTAGTAAACTCCACCTGTTGTGTCTATGTCAATCAGAACATGTGAATAGAAACTGACATTCGCAAAATTTGAAATCAGTTAAGGGTCCTACATCAAGTGGCCTCAAAAAATACCAACTGGGGTCTAGAAGAAATGTGGTCTTGGCTAACCTCCTGGCTCCCAGATTTTGGGGCCCTTGGCAAGAAAATCCTGTATGGAATATTGTTTGTCTTGATAGTTCTGATAATGTTCTATGTCTTAGTGCAACTGATCCTCTGCTGCGTGAAAGCCAGCAGGAGAAGCTTTAGCAAGGCAAGAAAACCCACAGCAGAGTCTAGAATAATGGTGTTACAAAAGTGTGAGCAGATTGAAAGAAAACATGAAAGGCTGCATGATGAAATAGAGGGGCTCATGAGAATGGAAGTTTAAGGCTAAAGTGAGACTAAATAGTCTCAAAGGGGGGACTGTGGAATCAGAAAAAATATATGCCTTAAACTTTGATTATTTTAGTTATAAGATGACATAACTGCTTTGTGGAGAATTGCTGGCTCTGTACAGTAGAACAGATAAGAGAAAGTGTTTGTTCTTTGTAACTCCTCTGCAACTGCTTTGCTCACCGCAGCCTTGAAGATAGCAAAAAAGTATGTACAAATCTGATTTCCAGGTGCAAGAAGGAGGTTTGTGAACTAACCTCGCCTCCCCCATTAGTTCCCATCCTGATTACAGCAAAGAAATAATGAAGTAATATTATAGCCGCTTTTCATGCTAATTTCACTATATGATCACGTGAGTTGTAAGCAACTGTTAAAAAGTAAATAAGCCTCCTGATTTTGCTCTTGGGGGGGGACCCCTTCCAAGTGCTTGGGAAATCCATGTCACTTTGGAATCCCCCCTACAGCTGTAGTTTCTTTTGAATAAAAGCTTCTGCTGACCTGACCCAAAAGTATGCTGCGTGTGTTACCACGACACCCCCATGTAGCCTAACCCACAATCCTTCTACTTCCTTGTCCTTTGATTCCTTCTTGATGGGGGGTGATGTATATTGCTCATTGACATAGAGCGCAACCCCTCCCCCTTTTTTCCCCACCCTGTCCTTTCTGTACAATCTGTAACCCTCAATATGTACCGCCCAGTCGTGGGACGAATCCCACCAGGTTTCTGTTAGCCCTACTAAGTCATAGGTGTTTTGTGCAAGCAGGAGCGCTAGTTCATCCTGCTTGTTCCCCATGCTCCTAGCATTAGTATATAGGCACTTGAGCCCTGCGACTGGTGCCTTTGCTGCCCCCCTGCTCTGAATCCCAAAGGGCCCCTTATTTCTTACCTTCTCATTGCTTACCTGTGCTGTGCTGCTGGCCACCCCATGGCTTACGGGTTCCCAATGTTTTCCTTCTTCAGGCTGGGCTGGCCTTGTGGGTGCCACATGGTTTGGTGGTCCACAGCTTTCCCCACCCTCATCTTCCCCTCCCCCTGACAAGCCTAGTTTAAAGCCCGCCGGAGGAGATCCGCCAACCTAGAAGAAAACACACGCTTACCTTTGGGGGACAGGTGAAACCCATCCCAACTGAGCATGTCCCTCATCGTAATGTGCGGGTCGTTGTCCAGGAAGCCGAAGCCTGCCTCGAGACACCACTGCTGAAGTTGCACTGCAGTTGGTCTCTCTGATGCAGTTCTCATGCTGTCTTCCGCATCCGTTCACTGGTAGGATGGAAGAGAATACCACCTGTGCACCGAACTCCTTCAGCACGCCGCCCAGAGCACTGTAGTCCACCATCAGGTGATCGGGGGTTCTCCTGGCCACATCATTAGTACCCACATGGACTAGGACCATGGGGTAGTAATCGGTGGTCTTGATCCTGGCCTGGATTACTTCCTTCACTCCCGAGTGGAGTTCGTTGTCTAGCCGCATAGGAACCAGGCAACACGGGTAAAGGCTTTACTGCAGTTTATTTGCTCGAGCAAATGACCATAAGCCAGCAAAGAGGCAAAACAGCCCCGACTGAAGGGTGGGGTGTTCTTTTATACTTTTACAACAAGGCAAGACTATAGGGTTAACAAATAAGCAATACTTGTGGCGATCATTTCTTTATCAGTATTTTCCTGTTTTAGCTGAATTAGTACTTTGTCAAAAGCAAAAGTTAAGCAACGGTTACATTATGATACGTTAGCAAGAACTGCACAGCAACAGACATTTCCTGAGTAGGTGATCACTGTACTTTAGAACAATAGTTTCTTTGTCTTACGTGAACTATTTTATTTCAGGGTAATAGCTTCTTTGCCCATCACACTAGCCTGAGCAGCCCTGGTTCTGGTGGGCACCTTCTGCCATTCCTCTGCTGTGCGTCTCTCCCAGGAGGTCTGTCCACTGGAAAACTGATCCTGCAGAGAATGGAAATACGTGTCAATTTTGTTCTCTGCCGCCCTGATCCCTCACATCCTGCTCACCTCGGCCTGGAGCTCCCTCACTTGCTCCTCCAGGGTCCGAAGTTAGGCTCAAGAGGGACAGGCGAGGGTGCCCCCAGACCCCTCTCCCGCTCCCGACCACAGGGCCCCTGCCAGGCAGCCCCCACAGACAGAGGGGCTGGGTGCCGCCAACCCTACCATGGGCTCCATCTGGGTGGAGGCCTCAGAGGAGCCCAGGGCAGGTGACACCACTGGGGCAGGGTCCCTAGCAGCAGCTCGCAGTGTCCTTACCATGTCCGTAGAGCTCCGAGTCTTCCTCTCGTCCCTGCTGGAGACTCCCTCCTGGCTTCCTCCTGCCTCTGCCCCTTATAGAGTGCGCCTGTTTGAGCATGGCTCGGGAGCACGGCTCCCTGCTGGCTCAGTTAAGAGGGACCCGGGTGGGGGGAGGCTCCCCCTCTGGATCCTCTACAGCTGTGCCGGCATCTCTGCCCCACTTACTTTTGGAGGATCTGCTGCTCACTGCTGCCTGACTGGAAGTACTGCTGCCTGTCCCAGGCAGGTGGTTTTAAACTGTGGGCAGAGCAGGAATCAAAGGTGGGGGTGCAATTGTAACCCCCCTGGATCCGCTTGTAGCTGTGTTGCAGTCAATGGGCCTGTACCTAGGCATGTGCACAAGGATTTTGCTGGAATGGGGACTGCATGTGTGCAGAAGTTCAGAACATGCCTTGCTGCCTGTGGACCTGGCTTAGCAGCACATTCCTGCATGTGGGGTCCATGCTGAACCAGCAGTGCACTCACTCAGCTGCATGCCTGCTCTGAGACAGGTCCTGAAGCCTCAGGGATGTCTGTGGGATGCCTGGCTAAGATCAAGGCAGACAAGGTTCCTTGGGTGAATTTGATATCTTTTATTAGACCAACCCAAATAGTTGGAGAATAGTTATTAAGCAAGCTTTCGGGTTCAAAAACCCTTCGTCAGGCTAAGGAAGTTTCAGCAGTTGGTGTGTACTCTTCCTGGAAGATTGTGCTCAAGAGCACACACCAACTGCTGAAACTTCCTTAGCCTGACGAAGGGTTTTTGAACTCAAAAGCTTGCTTAATAACTATTCTCCAACTATTTGGGTTGGTCTAATAAAAGATATCAAATTCACCCAAGGAACCTTGTCTGCCTATGTCCTTTGACCAACACGGCTACAACCTACACCCCTGGCTAAGATCAAAGCATCTACTCAAGTGCTTGGCTCTCTGACTTGGCTGCTGTGATGGGTGCAGGGCACTAACACAGTCCTGTGTGAAACTAGATCCAATCTTGAGGGTGTGCCTCAGTCTAACTCCAATTCTTTCTCTCTCCCAATCCCCAGCTTGGTACAGGAATAAATGTACCATGTCCATCACCATGGTATCTGGGTTCCTCAGTCAACTGGAGTTGGGCTCAATGAGGTGCACATCTGGAAACAGCAACAAGTGAAGAGCCTGTGGTGGAGGTCACTGAGTGGTGTCTGCGTTGGGTTGGGAAAGGGAGATGGTTGGGTCAGTGGTCACGAGATGTGGGTAGGATAGATTGCTTAGTCCCTGGGCTCTCTGGCTTGGGGCATGGTAGTTACAGTAGTTCCCAGCATCAGCTGCTTTGAGGGGACTAGAAGGATGACACCTGCATGGTCCCAGCACTGAGGTAGCTTTATCTCCCAGAGCGGTGCAGTGTCTGCTTTTCCCATATATATCTTGCTGGCAGGGCTTTGGGGAGACTGATTGTGTCAGACACCAGGTCCCAGAGGACACAAGGCAGAAACACAGAACAGCCCCTCCAGGCTATTAGGCCTCTGGGAGCTGGGACAGGGAAGGTAAGAATATATGTAAGAGGGAGAGAATCCTGGATTTCAGGAAAGGCTGAAGATGTCTCATTGCCTCTCCTCTCCCCACAAGCTGCCTCTGCTTGTCTCTGGACAGAGCCATCCTAAAAGGTTTCTGTCTCTGTGCAGAACCTCGGTCTTCTCTGACTGGCTCAAACACAAAGACTCCTGCTGGCTCCAGAACCCAAGGGCCTGGGCAGGGAGACCTTTTGGAGCTGTTTGCAGACATGTTGGTAGGTCACTGCCTCTCTGAAGCAGCTGTAGGGCTCAGTCTTTGCTTTTGGATGTGTTCTCTTTTTGGGGATTGGTAGTGGTGGCTTGTGGAAGGGGAGGGGTGGGGAAGGGGAGCGGGGAGGGAGAGGTCACATAGAAGGGGGAGCTGCTGCTGTTATTGAATATAGGAGATTATGCTGGCCTGTCTGCAAAACCAGATTTAAGGGTGCACTATGTTTAATGGAAGCAAGAACAGGGAATGTTCTGCTGCATGACTTAAGCAGAAAATGATGAGAGAGGTCTTTAATCATGTTAGGCTGAAGTCAGGCAGGGGGTGTTACAGGGTAGTACCTTAGAGAGTAATGGGTTCTATTAACATTCTGCTTTGTCAGATACTGTGAATGGACTTGAAGAAAGCAAAGGTATAAGTGGAAAGGAATTTAAATTCAAAGGAAAGGGATGGGGGGAGGCCACTGTGGAGAAAGGCAAAAGATGGATTGAAAAGGTCAGTAGGGATATACAAGGCAGTGACACTTTCAGGAACATAGAAATAAACAGTTGGAGTTAAAAGCCAATCCTGGTAATGGAATAAGAACTCATTGTCTCTGCTGAGACCATATTTAACATATGGATTTTTTCTTATTTCACAATTTCACATTCACATTGGTTTTTAAAGGTTTTTTGAGTTAAGGATAGCTGCTTTGAGGTCAGCAGTGGACTGTCCTGGGGCATGGGTGATTCTGCGGTCCGGGGGTGGGGGGTGGTGTGGGCAATCCCACAACGGCGAATTGCTGCACTTGCTGCAGCCGCTTCTGGGAATAGCTGCAGCCACTTCTGGGAGTAAGCGCCAGCTGATTGCTGCAGCCACTCCCAGAAGCGGCCACAGCCACTCCTGAAAATGACTGCAGCAATCGCAGCAGCTGGCTGGTGCTTGCAGGGGGGACACCCGTGTTTTTGCCTGCCCCCCCTGCCCATTGCCTAAGCAGTGAGTGCAGCCGTCAAGGGGTGCACCGGCACTCTCAGGGGGTGCACGTGCACCTCCATGCACCCCCTATGCATCGCCCTGTCCTGGGGGATTGAAGTCTTCTGCCATGAACTTTTGTGAGTTTGTGGAACTGATCTCAAATCACTGTTCATTTATTCTTTTACATAGGAATTGCCTCATTTAGACATTCCAGCACTGATCTCAGAGTAGCTGTCCTTAAATAAAACAAACAAACAAAAAAATTAAATAAAAAAATCAACTTGAAATGAGCACAGAACAGGATATCATCCACAGACAGGATTGTATCTCAATGGAAAGAATGGCTTCTTAGTTCATTATCTGGACTAGCTGTTAACTCCAGCTGTTTCTATATTCCTCCGTGTGTTAACTACTAGGGCTATGAGAAGCTTCAGGTGGCGATTCGATTAAAAGGAGATTTGGCTTGATTTGGTGGCCAAATCTCTGAATCCAAATCAAATCAGAGGACCTATTTAAAGGTCTTAATCGGTTCAAAGCTCTCCAAATCTTTGGCAAAGATTCGGAGAGCTTTGATGATTTGGGCAGTCCCTGGTGACTGCAGCAGGGAGCTGCAGCCACTCCAAGCTGGTAAGTACTAGGGGCAGGGAAGAGGGGGCCAGGGAAGGAGGGAGGGGACCATGCCAGTCCCCCCAACCCCCCCCACTCTCCCAGCTCCCCCCTCTGACCCCTGCCTACTCCCCCAAACCCCACGTGGCTGCCCCACCTGCCCTACCTCCCGGGGCTTTAAAAAAAAGCCCTGGTGCTCACCAGGTGTTGCCAGGCAGGGGGCAATGCCCACTGTGCCCCACTGCCCCACACAGCATGGGGGGCTCTGCACAAGCCCCCTTGACACCCCGCTGCTTCCCTGGCCCCCCATGGCTGCCCCACCTGCTGGGGCTCTTGCCCTTTAAGAAAAAAAAAACCCTGAGAAAAGCCCTGGGACACACCCCTCCTGGTGCAGCCTCGGACTTTGGAGGCTCATGCAGAACCCCCCCACATGACGTGGGGCAGCAGGGAGCCGCAGGGATCACCCCCGCCGGCAGCAACCTCTAATTAGAATGCGTCAGAGAAGACTGCGTCATGTTCTAATTAGAACGCTTTAGTATCACCACAGTGTCATGTATAAGCCCTCACAGGTTAAAAAATGGTTACTGGGGTGCTTTAACCAAAGCTCATGTACTGCTGCCGCATTTTAATTAAAGTGGATCTCTGGGAACCACTCTAATTAAAATGCCCCACCCCCAAGCAAGTGTATAGGTAGCCTAAGGTAATACCCTGCCCTACCTTCCACCAGAAAATGATTGAAAGGGATGCAGTGGAGTGTGAGATGGCTTTGGAGTTCTGTAACAGTTGGAATTTGTAGGGGAAGAAGGATTTCAAATATAAAAGCTGCAAAGGCTTGCTTGGCTGCAAGCTGAGTGGGTGAGCTGTGCCTAAAAACTTTGCTAGAAAGGAGGCAAAAAGTTTGCAGAGGATGCAATAGCTTTTACAAATGGAGGGTACACTGTGCACAATGCATGCATTTTAATGGAGGATCTGAACTGTAACCAGAGCCCCCACTGCAAACCCTGGGCTCTGACTGGCTACTATGAAGCCATAAAAGCTGAAGGAAGCAAAAGCAACTGGAGAGAGAGAGAAAGAAACTGTAGGAAAGCTGGAGAGATAGGTAAAGACTCAGCCCCTCCTCCCTCCCCAGGAAGAGGGAACAGAGCTGAGGCTTGCTGGTGTCGTGGGAGAAAACTCTCTGGTGTTCGTTGTCTAGCAGGCTTAGAGACCAGACAACACGGGTGAAGGGGTAACTGTAGTTTATTTATTCGAGTAAAGACCATAAAACAGCAAAGAGGTAAAATGGCCACGACTTAAGGGTGAGGCTGTCTTATATACATTTTTTAACAAAGAAACTACAAGGTTATTGAATATGTAATACTTATGGTAATCATCTCCTTACATGGTGCATTATAAATCTCAGTACTTTTCCAGAGGAAAAAGTTAGTGTTATCTTATATATTCCAATCTGTTTTCCTGTGCTCTGCTGTACCATCTTCTTCCCTCTGGGCCCCCCTTATCTTATCTCACTCCTAGCTGCAGCTGGTACCCAGTATACAGACTTAATTTCTGCTTTTTCTAACAAAATGGTTAAGGCACTTGACATAAGAAAATGGCTGGCTTAGAGATCATTTTGTCTCGTGGTCAGCAACATTGCTAGGTCACAGGTCATGCCTAGTGTTTAGCTATAAAGCTAATACTATTTAATAATCTAAATTATAGTTAACAGTATATTACAGAAAACTATTTTATTTTAGGGTAAAGACAAACTTGCCCATCACAATCCCCCCTTTGTTCCAAACTTTTAAAAGTTTTGGAACACACTTTTAAGTATTCATGCTCTTGTGGAGTTAGGCCTTGATGATTGTTGCTGGGTATTTGTATAAACTGACCATATATTTTTATTTGTCTTTGCATCATCTGTTGCCCCAAAGAACACAAACACTGAAAACAGCATAACAGGCAGATTATAGTTATAACTATTCCAATTATACTTAGCACGAAAGGTCTAAGCCATCCCGTAAGGGAAGGGAACCAACCAGTAAACCAGTTAAGAGATGTATCTTTGGGGATTTTAGCTACGTTTTCGGCATTTTGAATATGTATAGCTGTATCATTGAGGTGGTTTTGAACTATGGTAAAAGAGCTGTTAACCCATACACAACATTCTGGTTCGATGACTGCGCAAGCACCTCCCTGGGCAGCGAGGAGGAAATCAAGAGCTATGCAATTCTGAATTATCATTTGTCGAAGTTTCTCTTGAGTGTTAGCTAAAGCTGCGACAGCTTTTGAAAGAACTTGGTGGCCTACGCTGTATTCGTGGGCCATTATTTTAATTATAGCTTGGAGGCACAAGGTGTATTGTTCAAGACAGGAAGTATCTACTCCAGGGAGTATAGCGGCTAGGGAGCACCCAATAAGTTTTTCTGCGGTAAGTGGTTTTTTGAAACTATCTTTTAACATATTTCGGTTTTCCGACAAATCCCTCTTGTTTCGCCACCTGCCCCGTGGAAGGTGCGTGGCGAAGGACGTAGAGGGTTTTAGCAGTGCAGGATAGCAGATACCTTTTCCTTTGGCGGGGATTTTATAGTAGGCGTAAGAGCCACAGACCCAATATTGCCCCTCTAATGCAGTGAGGCCTGAATACTTGTGGGGTAGACGGCCACCATTTTTTAATCTTAGCACTCCTCGTTCACCTTTTGATTTAAAGGAAGGATTTGTAGTTTTATTGAAAAAGCACTGTCCCCGGGAGGTATCATGATATGTATAATACCACAGGGCATTCTTTAAATTGGAGATAGGTTTGTTTTTAGGATTAATGCCATTGATTAAGTCTTTCTTGCTGTAAAAGTCATTGTAAGAGCTGTAAAAGGTAGGAGTTTGTGTATGATTATTACGCCAATCTTCTCTAGTAAAATCAGTATAATAATGACGACATGTGCTAGTATCTAAGTTTAAACAGGAACTTCCAGAACAGTTTACGTGGAAGCAACACTCTCTAACTACTGGTACAACTAAGTAGTACTCTTGTTTATTCGGTTTCCAAGTTTTGTTAGGGAGATTTGGGTCACTAGATGGATTTAGAAGTTATTTTATTGTTTCCTAGGGGGTAGGAATCATAGGAATTTCTCCTTGAGCATGGAGAGGGAGATGGTTATATGCCCAGCAGTTATTATGGTTTTTTGCTGAACTACAGCAATGTGAGGGAGGATATCAGCGGGCAATGTTGACTTTTTCGTCTATTTCAGAGAGTTTGATTGAATTGCTTATCCAGACAGGAAAACTGTGGGTGCCAGGATTAGCACATTTGCAACAACTGGTAGCTATAGTTGACCCTGTAAAAGACTTATTTTTTCAGCAAACAGAAAAATTAGAAATAACATAGTTATAAAAGCCATATTATAACAGAAATCAGCATAAACAGTATAAACAACCCTGCAGCTCTGGTGATTACTCTGTAGAAGCAAAGGATAGCCGAGGCTTCAGAGAGAGATGCTTTAGACAAGAGGAAGACGGCTGTAAAGTTGTCTGGAAGACACAAAACAGATAGCCCTAAGGCGGGAAAAGCTAGTTTGGGAAACCCTTTGTCTTGAATCTACAAACGATTAATTGCCTTTTGCTGTAAGGCAGAGAGCCAGGGGAAATTTTCTCTTTAACTGTCTCTCCCTTTAGCTTATTGAAATAAAGTTTTTACCTGACCTGATTTCAGATTCTACAGCATGTTTTTTTTCCATGACAGTTTTTTTTAGGACAGGTAACGGTTTTGAAGGTGTCTAAAGGACACTGCACTTAAAACTCGTTTTTTTTCTCTTTGGGTTTGGCAGTATTTCAAAAGGGTGATAGTTCATCGGCAAACTTTGGTCAGTTTGAGTTTTTTTCCTGAAAGTGGACTACTAATCCAAGAACCATTTGATGTTTCATCTGTTTCTGGTCTACCCTTGTTGCGGTCAGGTAGACAAGTGGTGCTCCCGCAAAGTCCGTAGTCGTCTTCTTCTGGCTTCCCCTTTTCCAGGTTGGGGAAGCTTTCATTGGAGCCGATCCTGAGCTCTGGTGAAACTTTTGTCTTCTTTGTACGAGTATAATGAATTCAGTTGTCTTTTTCTGCTATCTTTACGGTGGTGTGGGAAGTGAGGAGGATTTGATAAGGTTTTTTTTATCTTGGTTCAAGAGGAGACTGTTTTTAAGTTTTTATATACACACAGTTTTTAGGCTGGATGTGATGTGCTGGAACATCGGCAGGTAAGAGTTGGCTTAAAACAGCATATCTATGGAGAGATTTTAACTGAAACTGTAGAGATAAAATATAAAAGGTGAGTCCTTCATTGCCTAAAAGAGAGAAAGTGTGAGCCGGTAATAAAGGGGAATGTTGGGGAACAGGGTGTCCAAACAGTAGCTTGTAAGGGCTGAGCTTCAGTTTTTTCCTGGGGTGAAGAGCTAGTGGGAGAGCCTTAGTCTATTTTAACCTGCTTTTAGCACATAGCTTTTTAATTTTTGTTTTAGGGTTTGATTCATTCTCTTTACTTGTCCTGAGCTTTTTGGGTGTCAAGGGGTATGGAATTTTCATTTTATTCCTAAGAAGCTGGTCAGAGTTTTTGTTTATGTCAGCAGTAAAATGTGATCCTTGATTGCTTTCAGTGATGTGTGGTGGACCAAACCTGGGTATAATTTTATTAAGGAGCCCTTTTTATTATTTGCTGTGCTGTAGCTCTTCTGGTGGGGAAGGCTTTTACCCACCCCGTGAGTTGATCTATAATTACTAGGAGATTTTTGTACCCATTGTCTTTAGGCATATCAGCAAAATCAATTTGTAGTCTTTTAAAAGGAGTATAGGCCCAGGGGCGGGCTCCAGGGGGCCCTGATTTTTCTCCTTTGATGTTAAACTTTTTACATATACCGCAGTGTTCTAAAGTTTTTTGCTTCTTGGTAGACTCCGGGTGTGTAGAACAGTCTATTAGTGATTGCAGCAAGTTTTTTATAACCTAAATGCTTGCTTTGATGGAGTTGTTGTAGATAAGGTTTAAGGGCTGCTTTATGATTTTAAAAGGCTGGTTCTTCCTTTTGTTTGGTTTTTTTTTTTCTTTTTTCTTCCCTTCCATTAAAGTTTTAGTAGTAATGACTAAGATTTCTGCCATGAATTTACCTTCAACACCTTTAGTGTCATGTTGTAGTTTTTTTTTAAATATTTTTTGCTAGCCTGACTTATGAATACAAGTTTTAACACAGGCAAAGTGGCAGGTGACTCGGGATCTATGTTTTCATACTGGCGTATGGCTTTATAGAGTCTTTTAAAGTAGTCTAAAGGGTGTTCTTTTGGACTTTGAACAGTAGATGTTATTTTAGACCAGTTTGTAGTTTTATCCCCTGCTTTTCTAAGTTTTTTTTAAGATATTTTCTTTTAATATTCGTATTGAATTTTTCCCCCTTTTTATTTTAATTTTAGTCTGGATCTTGTCTGGGTATGCCATTGGGCAGGGGGTAGTTTTACTGATGCTGATTGGCTAGAAATTGATCGGCATGGCGTAGCACTTGGGTTTTTCTCGTCTGAGGTTAAAGGCGAGAAGCTGCATGACGTCTGACCAGGAGGGGTTATGAGTCATGAAGATGGTTTTGAAGTGCCTCAGAACTACTTCGGGATCATCTCTGAGCCTGGGGGTATTTTTTTGCCAATTTAAGAGTTCGGTGGTGGAGAACGGAGTGTGTGTATAACTCCTCTACCCTCACCAGGCACAGGGTATTCTCTTAGAGGTAATTGAAGATTGGGCAATTTATGACGAATGCGATTTGAAATAGGGGGGGAACTGGAATCTGGAGAGGGAGCTCTGGTTCCATCTCCAGATCCGGGACTCGGGGATTCCAAGAGAGGCGATCGAGGCGATGCCTCTCGAGGATTTCCCAGTCCCACGGCCGGCCTGGGGATAACATTGTCCCATAAATACCAGTAATTCATTTGACCGGGGCAGAGGTCCTCTAAGATTTTTTGTAAGGCAGCCAGGCAATTTAGGTCAAATGATTTATTTTCTGGCCATTGTTTTCCCAAATCTAACTGAGACGTATAAGACGTCCAGTTAGTCAAACAGAGTTCTGCCATACGAGACTTGGATAGTCCTGCCCGTCCCTCTAAGTGTTTCCAATTCCTAATCATATAATCAAGGGGTGAATCGGGAATAGCTTTTCCTTGGCCGGAACCCATGATGATATCTAAGTATCAGCAGTCTTATTCCCTAAGTCCTACCTGCCTAGAAGCTGTTTCATATACGTACAACAACCGGTGTTCTCGGACCCCACTGGCTTTCTCCGTGAGGAGGGGTGTCTTGAGTCCGAGACCCTAGTCATTGGCCGTTATAACAGCATTTCTACCTCTTATCCATGTCTTTCGCCTTAGGCTAGGCTGCTGCCCTAATGGCTTTTAAATTAGCAGACGGATACCCTTAAAGACTGCTCTCAAAGTCCTTTAGAGAAATAAAGGTGGGACTCTAACCCACAATAAAACAAAACCAAAGGTGGGACTCTAACCCACAATAAAACAAAACCAAAGGTGGGACTCTAACCCACAATAAAACAAAACCAAACCAAAGAATCTCTAAAGGACTAATCAAAAACCAAAACCCTGGAGCAACCAGGAACCAGAAATTGAACCAAAAACCAAAAACATACAGACCTGAGGTACTCACCAGCACCGTCCCTTTACCCGATTTAAGGATTCCACCTTATTGGTCCCGAGGGGATTGTCCACCTCCTGAGACTGACCCAAATAGGTGAACTCACCTGGTGCGCGCTGGGGTGTCAGGGGGTGGAGGTCTCCAAAGGCTCCAAGCTAGACGGGTCCCATCTGGGGTGCCAAATTGTCGTGGGAGAAAACTCCCTGGTGTTCGTTGTCTAGCAGGCTTAGAGACCAGACAACACAGGTGAAGGGGTAACTGCAGTTTATTTACTCTAGTAAAGACCATAAAACAGCAAAGAGGTAAAATGGCCACGACTTAAGGGTGAGGCTGTCTTATATACATTTTTTAACAAAGAAACTACAAGGTTATTGAATATGTAATACTTATGGTAATCATCTCCTTACATGGTGCATTATAAATCTCAGTACTTTTCCAGAGGAAAAAGTTAGTGTTATCTTATATATTCCAATCTGTTTTCCTGTGCTCTGCTGTACCATCTTCTTCCCTCTGGGCCCCCCTTATCTTATCTCACTCCTAGCTGCAGCTGGTACCCAGTATACAGACTTAATTTCTGCTTTTTCTAACAAAATGGTTAAGGCACTTGACATAAGAAAATGGCTGGCTTAGAGATCATTTTGTTTTGTGGTCAGCAACATTGCTAGGCCACAGGTCATGCCTAGTGTTTAGCTATAAAGCTAATACTATTTAATAATCTAAATTATAGTTAACAGTATATTACAGAAAACTATTTTATTTTAGGGTAAAGACAAACTTGCCCATCACACTGGGGAGCAGACTTCAGGGCAGAGGAGAGCCTGAGTCATCCCAGGAGAAGCTGATTCCCCACCAGGGTCAGAGCTGTGCAATTGGGGATGCAGGTACCCAGGGAAAGAGTGGGGAGGAGTTGGTAAGCTAGCTGGGAGCAGCTGCCTGGTTAGTGACCTGCAGAGGGAAGCCCTCTGTTTGGGCTGGAAAGGTTTGTAATGCAGGGACACAGGCCTGTAGAGGGAATCCCCTGTCTGCATGTGGAGATGCTGGGGGAGAGAGACAGCTCAGAGAGGGAGCGGGCTGTGAGAACCCCAAATCTGCATGGGTGTGTGAGGGGACACTTAACCCCTAGTGTTTACAGAAGGTGTATTTTTCAGAAGGAAGCAAAAGAAAAGAAGCCTATTACCTGCAGTGGGTGGTCCGAGACTTGTGTTTTGCTGAGTTACCAAGAGTGAGCAAAGAGTCCACCTTCTGTTGAGCAGCAGAAGCCTCGCCTCTGCCATGTAGCAGCGGATCATAGTTAAAGCTGTATTACCGTTTATTGTTATGGGAAGGAGAGTGTTACCAGAGGGAAATCAACCTGGGTTATGGTGGGAGGAAACTGTTTTCAAGTGTTATAGCCAGGTGAATGTAATCATTGAGGTTGTTTGATGCAAGTGGGACCACCCAGTGTGGTGGAATCACTCATCTATCGTTGCAGTTGTAAATTCTGTTCAAATTGTTGGTTTTATTATTAACTATTGATTGACTTTTATTAGTAAATGTTTAGGATTGTGAATCCAAAGAAGATGACAAAGCCAGTAAGGAAATACATATCAGTTGAGTGAGGGACTAACATTAGAGGGACGGGGGTGAGGAGGGGAACGCAACTAGGTTACAGAAAATACAATGTTAGCCAAATAAGCCCAGGTGTGGGGGAAGGGGAGGAAGGGGGTTTGTGATGCTGAGAGAGAAAGAAGATAAAAATACAAAAACCCGTTACGATGGTCCACAATGGTGGAGGAAGTGGTTCGAGGAAAGTGTCTCAGTCCATATAGAGTCTCATCACAGGGGTCCTCAGCAGGTGGAGCTAGGTCGTCCATTGCTGAAGAATCCTCTCGAAGTGAAGGTCCATTTGGTGCAGAGTGGGGGTTCAGGCGGTCCCCTCTGGGTCCGGTCTGGCGGCGGTTTATCTGGTGGGGTCGGTGTACTGGCGGTGGCCCATGATGTGCTCCATGTAGATGTCACGGGACCAACAGATGGTGTCGAACACCATGAGGCTGTGCATCAGCTTGGTGTAGTGGTAGGAGACGCGGCAGGCATGCAGGACACTCTTGTTGCTGGGGTCCCAGGCTCCAAACTTTCCCACAATGAGCGCGTCAACCATCACGTCGTAGCCACAGCCCCTCAAGATGTCAGCCAGCAGGACGTACTTCTCCCGCTTGCAAGCCTGAGCGTCGGTGAAGGCTTGATGCCGGTTCTCGAAGGGGATGGTTATGTCCACAATCATGACCTTCTTGGCCTCTTTGTTCACAATGATGATGTCGGGTCGCATCTGGCTCTCGTAGCACGGGATGGTGTAGTTCACGAAGATCTCACCAGGAGGTCCTGGACAGAGTATTACACACACACACACACACACACACACACACGTTTCTTCTCTTGATTAATAATTTCTTTTTCTCTATATAGTTGTGTATAATAAAGAAAACTATTTGTTTATTAGACTTAAAGTAAATTCTTGGGCAGTGAGGCTGAGGACCACACCTCTCCAAGGGACACCTCAGTCAGCAGACCTGCCTGAGGGGCTTCCCAGGGCTACTGGCATCCTGAGGTTCCAGAACCTGGCATATTGCCTGACCTAGTGTGCAATGTCTTTCAAGACATCCCTGCAGTTGCAGCAATGGTTGTATTTTCAGCAGCTCTTGGGAAATACTCAGCCTTAGGGTGTAACAAGCAAATGAAGCCCTCAGCCTCACTCAGAAAACTCACTGAGGGTGAGATTTGTCCTATAAACTCCAGGGAAAACTCACACCAGGATAAGGAATTTCCTACTGCCCTCTAAAGCCTTGGATACACCAAAAAAACCACAGGGTTTGAAACATGTCAGCTGACAGGCTGTGAACCCTGATTTCCACTTGTGCCCGTTGGGACAGGTCATGAATGAGAACAGAACAGCTGGTGGCTGTGAACCCTGGGATGTGCATCCTTTCTTGGCTCCAGGGGCTCCCCTGCAGTGTCAGGACAAGGACAATAGCTTCACCCCTGTGCTTGACCTGGGGTGAGTTAGGCTGTTCATGGTGTTCTTGGGCATTCTGCCTGGTAGGTGTATGAGAGGGTTGTTCCTGAAGTTTTATGAATAGGGTAGACAAACACATATCTAAGATGGCATAGACAGGGAAGCTCCTGTCTTGAGCAGGGGATTGACAACATGTGACCTCCTGAGTGTCCTTCCAGCCCAACCTTTCTATGATTCCAGCATGCTGCAGAATGGGAATTCTGGAAAAGAAGCAAGGGGAGAAGGTTGTCAGCTCCCTCTCCTCCACAATAACTGGGCAGCAGAGGCAGAAAAGTTCTATGTTGGCATTTACTGCTACTGATTAAAACTCATGTTTCTCTTTCCACAGGGCCAGCCTCAGGCCAGCCAGAAGAGTAACAATTACACCTCAGTGACTGAATTCATCTTGGTTGGATTCTCTCTGCCTCCACAGGTACGTTACATCCTGTTCACAATTTTTTTCCTCATCTACATGATGACTTTGACTGCCAATATGCTCATCATGTTGGCTATCCGAATGGACAGCACCCTGCACACCCCCATGTACTTCTTCCTGCTCATCCTCTCACTCTCCGAGACCTGCTATACCTTTGTTATCATTCCCAACATGCTGGCCACTTTACTGGCCACGGGCAGAGCCATATCCCTGGGTGGCTGTGCCCTGCAGATGTACTTCTTCTTGTCCTTGGCAGCAACCAACTGTTGCCTGCTGGCAGTGATGGGGTATGATCGTTATGTGGCCATCTGTCACCCACTGCGCTACCCAGTGCTGATGAACCCACGTGTCTGTGTCCAGCTGGTGGCTGCCTGTTTCTTTGGCGGCTTTCTGTTTCCAATTTTAATGGTTTCCCTCATATTCCATGTGTCATACTGTGGTCCCAATAGGATCAACCATTTCTTCTGTGACACCTCCCCAGTGCTCCAGCTAGCCTGCACTGACAGCAAGGTCCCAGAAAGCATTGTGTATCTTGCTGGCGTCATCTTCATCATCATGGACCTGCTACTGATCCTGATCTCCTACATTTTTATTCTCACTGCCATCCTCAAGATCCCCTCAGCTCAGGGTCGGCACAAGGCCTTCTCCACCTGCGCCGCACACCTCACCGTAGTAATTGTACACTATGGCTGTGCTGGCATCATCTACCTGAGACCCAAATCTGCCCGCTCACTTGAGGAGGACAAGCTCATTACTGTGTCCTACACGGTCTTCACCCCATTGCTTAACCCCATGGTGTATAGCCTGAGAAACAAGGAGGTGAGACTGGCGCTTCAGAGAACGCTGGCCAGGATATTCTGCCCCCAGGAAGCATAACAGCAACAGGAACCTCTCACTCACACACGGTCTTGGGAAATTTTAACTTTAGCTGAGAATCCAAAGGGGAGATCAGGGCAAAGCTGTGGGTCTGCTGGAAGGTGTTAGTGATGCCCCCAAGCAGATCTGTTCTTTGGATAACATTGGGCTGGCTAAAGTTAACCACTTTGTCTTCAGGGAAAATGGAGGGAACAATCCCATCCCACCAAGCAATCAAATTGCTTCTGCCAGAAACATTACTTCCTGAGCCAACTGGATGCCTAGCATGGTCTAAGCAGGGTTATGCTTTGTGGTCTGAGAGATTTCCCTGGGCCTGTTTGGAAACACAGAGGCTGGGAACTTGTTTGGCAAATGTGTATAGGGGAGAGACTGAGAAAGCCAGCAAGCCACTGCAAGGGAATCTTTGAATGCAGGTAAAGCTCCTGGGGTGCAGAACCAGCTGCCAGGGTAAGCAGGAAACACAAGTGGGACCAGGGGAATGGGCCTCTGTGCACATTTCACTATAAATAAATAAATAGAGTCTGACCCAGGTAATAAAGAATGTCTCTTTTGCCTCTTAATAGAAAAACCAGGAAGGTCCAAGCTAAAATGCTACTCTGTTTTGTCAGGATCAGAGGTGTCATGAACTCATTCAGCACCCAGAGTGGGTTGTACAGGAAGGGGTAAGCCTACTACTGTAGACTAGGCAGAGGGGTAGGGAGTAGGGGAGAGTGGAGGAGAAGGGAAGTCTTACATGCCCAGGAAAGCATCTGCTACTGCTGCCACTGCTATACCAGTATTAACCTGGCAGCAGAAGCCCTGTGCTACCAACTCCCTGGGGACCACCCCTGGTGCCCCATTTTGCTCCCCTGATCAGATAAGCTGTTGGGCACAGGGCTGTGCCTGCTGTGGCAAAGACTCCCCAGGGGGTGGGAGGGATAGGGACGAGCACCATTCCACTCACCCCTCAGGTACACTGTCTGGGTGCAGGGCTGTCCTGCCAGGCTCCTATAGCCACAATGCAGGGCTCCCCTGGTCTGGCAAAAACTTCTAGGGGAGGGGGGAGCACATTATGACATCCCTTCATAGTGCCCCACTAGCTCAATTCAGTTACGCTACTGATCAAGATGGAGGAGATGCTGGGCACTGGGGTAATTCTCTTGGTAATTCACATGGGGGAGATAGATCTCATGCAGAAGGACAGGACTAGAGCAGTCCTCATGGAGCTCACACAACATCTTACAGGGCTGGATCCCCTAGGGGAGATGGGTGCTGTGGCCCTCTAGCCCTGGGAGCCCCACTGCCCAGTGGGATCCTTCATCCACAGGTGGAATGTTGACTCAGTATGTGATTTTCATAGATTTCATAGACGTTAGGGCTGGAAGGGACCTTGGAAGATCATCAAGTCCAGCCCCTGCCCGAAGGGCAGGAAGTCAGCTGGGGTCATAGGATCCCAGCAAGATAAGTATCCAATTTACTCTTAAAGGTGTTCAGTGTAGGTGCTTGAATCACCTCCAATGGCAGGCTATTCCAGACCTTGGGGGCTTGGACAGTAAAGAAATTCTTCCTTATGTCCAACCTGAAATGGTCTTGCAGTAGTTTATAACCGTTCAACCTCATCATCCCTAGGGGAGCTCTGGTGAACAAACGTTCCCCCAGATACCGATGGTCATCCCTGATAAACTTATAGGTGACCATCAGATCACCCCTGAGCCTGTGCTTGAAAATAGATGGGTATCTGTGAATGGGTGGTGTGCCAGGCAGCATGCTCATCACAGATATCTGAGCTCACTGGTATGAAATCACAAGCTAGTGGGAGAGGCTTGGACCCAACTCCTGACAGGTCACTGGGTACCCAAAACAGTTAGGCTGGGCTGAGGGTTCTCAGCCATGAGCTTCTCTTGGCACAGGAGCCCAACCAGGGCAGGACTCATAGCTAAAAGTAAAGAGAGAGATTCCTGCTTATATCACCTGCGCACTCAAATATTGTGCTGGGCTCTGTCCAGGTATGAGGGGTGGGTGGGAGGCCTTGTGCTGGGTCAGCAACCCAAAAGAGCAGAGCTCTAGGGAGGTGCAGGTCCTCCCACCGGCTTCTGTGCTGTCACTGCCACCCCCATCCCTACCCTCCGAGCCCATGTCCTGCCCCAGAAAGACCTTGGGATGTTTGGGCTGCCCCAGACTCTGCCCTTGTCTGCCCTGGTTCACCCACCTGGTTCTGGGGATCATGCAGCTCCACAGCACAACAGCAGAGTCTGCTTCCCCTGACCACCCAAACTAGGTCATAGATTCAGGGTTGTCTAAGGCCACCAGGGCCCATTAGACCCTCATAACCCCTGTGTATCTCAGGCCTCTGCTCCACTCAGTTACCCCTTGGGAAGCCCAGAAGCCTGACTTTCCTGACATCATATTTTCCAGAAAGGATCCAGCCCTTCAGCTCTACCTCTAGCTCAACCCAATACTTCCCTCCCAGGCAGGGATCAGCACAAAGCTTGTGTGTGCCCAGGACTAGGCAAGGCCCAACACAAGGCTTAGACCCCCCAGTTCCTTGGCCTGTGCCCCCAGTCATGAACAGGGTCCCACCTTGTCCTCCAGTCCTGTGCTACGGGCAGCCCCAGGTTCCCTGACACTGACCCACACAGGCTCTGCACATGTTGATGGATAGATGCAGTGGATGTTGGGAAGAATTGTATCTTGTTCTGGAGGAGGGCTGCAGAGGGGAGACAGGAAGCTCCACCTCTCTGCTGTGTTCTGCTGGCAAAGCTGACATTGGGCCAGCCTTGGGCGGGCAGATCACCATGCCATGTCTCTGTTAAGCACTAACCACAGGGCCCTAGGCCAGGTTGTGAATGAGACCCCCCCCATATGACCTTTTTGGGGAGTCACTGGATCCTTCCAGGGGGACCCTGAGATGCAGGAGGGTCCTCAGGGGATCTGCTTTGCTCCCCTAGAGACAGAACACTAGGAGTGGGAGGCCACACTTAGTGAGCACCCACTTTCCATGGCAGGTGGGACAGTTACAAGGCATGACTTAGGGACAGAAGGCATATCTACACATGCACTTTAATGTGCAGTAGCCTATTTTACTGTGCATTAGAGCATTGCATCAAAAACCATCTTAATATGCGAATGCACAGTAAAAATAGGCTACTGCACATTAAGCATGCACTTTTGCTACTGCACTTAAGGGCAGCCAAAATGCATATTTATTTAGTACCTCATAATATAGCTGGGGTGGAGCGGGGCATAGGACGGTCCCACGGCTCATCCGGGGGGGTGTGGGGAGAGGGAATGGCTCCCACCACTGTGTGCACTCTGGGAAGACATGGGGAAGGGGTGAGTGCCCTCGGATCTGCACGGAGCAGGGCAAGGCAGGCTGCAGCTGTGGGCTGGGGACAGGGGCTGTGCCAGGCTCTTCCCAGCAGGGCATGGGCTAGGCTGCACCAAGCTTGGGGTGGGTGATGGTAGTGCTGGGATGGGGGTTATGTCTTCTGTTGTGTCAGGGTTGATTGTGTAGTTTTGTTAAGAGGTTAGAGAATGGACTTGTATAGCATGGTTTGGATAGGCACAGATAAAGGACAGATAAAAGCACAGATAAATCAAGGGGACCACAGTGGCCCACATAGCACATGCATGGAATTTGCTCTGGCAGATTGCCTCTGAAGGAGGCAAGGTGCTACATGTAAGAATAATTAAAAGCAAAATACAGATTGGAGATAACAGGGTAGGTGGTAGCAGTGATGAGAATGTGGCAGAAGGCCACCTTTGTTTCTCCCCAAAAACTCTGCTCCGTGACAATTTGGTTAGGATGGGCCCAGCGGAGGAGACACACCTTCACCCTATCTCTTTAGGTAACCTGAGCTGGATACATTCCTGCAGGAGGGGAAAACCTGCTCCCTCTCCCTACGTGACTAGTATCACATACCTAGGTGAGGGGCTTCCTCCCGGGTGGGCTAGAGACTGCCAGTCTGCCTGGCAACTAGTGATGTATTTCAAATTGGTTGGCTGACCGCCAACAGGTGCTGGCCTCCATTGAACCAGGTAAATGAGGTCATAAGGGCTATATAAGTTAAGGACTGCCCAGGAGGAGGGGGCAGCAGCCATGAGGAAGACTCAGAGACAGAGTAGAGCTGAACCATCGGAAACTTGCTCACTTTTTCCAAACTCATGATCAAGGAACTGCCTGCCTCCAGAGGGAATCTCCAGCTGCCTCTGGATGATACTTGTGAGTAAGCGACCGGAGATCTAACTAGATATTTAGCTTGCAGTAACTCAGATGCATGATCAAAGGCTACCCAGCCATGCCACTTTGCTTTATGGGATTGCTCTGGTATTGCTCTACGCTGTACCCTATTCCAACCCTACCCTCTGTAACCAATAAAGTTCTCCTTTGTACCTAGTGTGGGAGACTTATTGGGAGTGGGTCTAGATTATGCCTTGGGGTCCCCTTGGTTCGGCTGACTAAGGGAGACCACTACTTGTGCTTCTGACTGAGGGAAGCATCCCAAATTCTTGAATTGAATCAAGTACCCTTGAGGGCTACTAGGCCTGTGTTTCCCAGGGTGCGCAGAGACAGAATCAGTCCAGAGCCCTGGGTGGTGGCAGTGGAACCCCCAGGCTAGCGGGTGTGCTGCAGGAAGGGGGTTGGCCAGACGTGAGGCGCCCCCAGGGAGGCACTCGGAGCCTGGAAGGTGGTCGGTCGCAGTGAGGTGGGTGGCTCAACGCAGGAGCACCCCCTACTGGCCCGCCACAGAGAAGAGGTGTTGGTAGATCACAGGACTCTACAAATTAAAGCTGGATAGAAACTAGCTATAGAGTTCTTACACATTTTCAAACATTAACTTTATAGCTGGTTGACTCTTATAGCTGGATGAACATTTTTATTGTATGATAATTACTTTGCATTTGTGGCTACTCTAAATTGATTGTGAGATTTTAATCAGTTAATTGTATAATATATGCAATTACCATTGATATAATATATGCAATATATACCATTGTATAATATATGCAAATACCAGGAGCCACAAATTCAACACAAATTAGCAACATGACATAGTCACACAAAAAAGGGAAATTCAATTTGGGACTGCATCATCAGGACTGTTAGGCAGGGGAGCTAATAGTGCCACTCTGTTCAGCCCTGGCTGGGCCTCATTCAGAGTACTGTGTAGTCCCAGGCTCCACTTTTAAGAAGGATGTGGAGAAGG
This sequence comes from Alligator mississippiensis, assembly GCF_030867095.1. NCBI lineage: Eukaryota > Metazoa > Chordata > Crocodylia > Alligatoridae > Alligator > Alligator mississippiensis. Next base: position 26,032,877 of record NC_081831.1, read on the forward strand.
GAGAGAGGCTCCAGAGGACAGTAAATTTATAAAGGGGTTGAAGGCAAGGGAAAGGTTGAGAGAACTAGGCATGTTTAGCTTGAAAAAAAGCTGATTAAGCTGGGTGGGGCATGGTAATAGTCTTCAACTACAGTATCTGAGAAGCTGCCACAAAGAAGAGTGAGAACAAACATTTTCTCCTGCCAGAGAGGATGTAGAACAGTAAGTTTAAAAGGTAGCAAAGCCAATTTAGATCTAATCTCAGGAAAATCTTCTTTGTTGTGTGATGGGCTAGCTGGCAGTGACCTAGCCCAGGGGTTTTGAAAGGGCAAAAGATGATTGGAGGACTTGGGATTCCCTTTCCTTACCAATCAGGCCCCAGAGACTCGCCCCTCATGTCCCCTGATTGGCCCCTTGGGTAACCAGGAGGGGGATAAAAGGGGCAGCACGGCGGACTCAGAGAGGGACCATGAGGAAGGAGCTTCAAAGAGCTGGTAAGAGCTGAGCCAGCGGGGTGGGAGCAGTTGTCCCAGAAGAGCCTGAAGGAGCAGGACCTGCAGGCAGCAGTTGGACCCTCAGCAGCACAGCATGTGGCTGGCAGGAGAGGCTCCCCGCTGGGCTCCAGGATCCCCTACGAGAGGCTGCAGCCAGCAGGAGAGGCTTCCCAGCTCCAGCAAGGATCTGAGCAGTGACCTGAGGGATTCCTAACTCGGCTTCTAGCTCCTCTAGTCAGAGGCTAGGCAGCTTGACGTGAGGCCAGGGCTCGAAGAAGGTCAAGACCCCTAGCAGCTTGGAGTAGTTCTAACACTGGTGGCTGTGTGGCAGTGTTCCTGTGTACCTCATGGGAGATTCAAGTCCCAGCTCTGGTGACTTGGGGTGAATAAACTAACAAGGAGAAATTCCTCTTGCAGTGGAAAGGGGCCGTTGTGTTTTTTCCCTTTCCAGGTACCTAGGCCCTATATTTCTTTGTCCTTTGACATTTTGTATTTTGTGCCTTTTTATATTTCCCCAACCAGTATTGTTTGCTCTGCTGTTTGTGTTTTATATTTTGTTAACACTGTCTTTTGTCAACAATTGTAAGTGTCTAACCTTTGTTGAATCCTGCCCCTTGATGCAGTGTCCACTATACCCCCTGATTATGCCTGTTATGTTCCCAGTATTGTTCCCTCATTAAAAGGTATATGGTTAAGTCCCCAGTGGTGGTCTGGCTCTGCTCTTTAGGGGGAGGAGAGTCCCTACACCTCCCACAGCGCTTGTGCACCTGCTTTGATCCCTTCAATTGGAGAGGGGGTACCTTTTCGAGTACCGCCTGAGTTACAGTTGGAACTGTGAGGTAGTGGCACAGACTGCTCAAGGAAGTTGTGGAGTCTTCTTCACTGGAAGTTTTCAAAAGGAGGCTGGACCAGCATTGGACAGGAATGGTGCAGGAGTACCATTTCTGTAGTCATTCAGGGGGTTGGATCAAATGTCCTTTGAAGTCCCTTACAAGTCCATGTTTCTGTGATGTCAGCTGGGATATGCCTCCCCAGATGTGCATCCTCTCCTTGTTACAGCAGGGGCATGGAGGGGAGTTCTGGGCAAGGCAAAATGATATTCAGTCCCTTCTCTTCGTGCCCTCTCCTCCAAAATAAGTGGGCAGAGAATGCAGTTGAGGGCTGTCTCTGGGGGATTCTCCCTGCCCACACAATTGTTCAGTCTTTCTCCTCATCTGCATCATCACACTGACTGCCAACATGCTCATCTTTACAGCTATCTGGCTGGGCAGTGCCCTGCACACCCCTATGTACTTCTTCCTGTTCACCCTCTCATTCTCTGAGACCTGCTACACCAGGCAGGCAAAATGCAGCCCATAGGCCAGATGCGGCCCACCAGGCCATTCTATTTGGCCCGCAGGGCCCCTAAAATTTTTAGAAAATTAATATTGAATATATGAATATCTTGACTTTAAAAAAGCCTTTGATCTGGTATCTCATGATCACCTCTTGGCAAAACTGGCCAACTGCGGCCTCAGCTTCACCATGATCCGCTGGCTGGGGAATTGGCTCGTGGTTGGACCCAGAGGTTGGTGGTGGATGAAAGTCAATTGTTGTGGTGCACTGGAATCAGTGGGGTCCCTCAAGGATCTGTCCTTGGGCCTATACTATTCAACATCTTCATTAATGATGTGGGCATTGATGTCAGAAGCGGACTGGCCAAGTTCGCCAATGACACCAAACTTTGGGGTAAAGCATCCACACCTGAGGACAGGAGGGTGATCCAGGCAGATCTTGACAGGCTCTGGAAATGGGCTGATGAGAACCTGATGGTGTTTAACATTGAAAAATGCAAGGTTCTCCACCTGCAGCATGCTTATAGGCTCGGCAGTGCTACGCTGGCTAGCACTATGGACGAAAGGGACTTGGGGGTCATGACTGACCACAAGATAAACATGAACCATCACTGTGATGGTGCAGCTAGTAAAGTGTGGAAAACACTGGCTTGCATCCATAGATGCTTCTCAAGCAAATCCCAGGATGTCATTCTCCTGCTGTACTCAGCCTTGGTGAGGCTGCAGCTGGAGTACTGTGTCCACTTTTGGGCTCCACAATTCAAAAAGGATGTGGAGAAGCTTGAGAGAGTCCAGAGGAGAGCCACGCACATGATCAGAGGTCAGGAAAACAGACCTTATGATGAGAGGCTGAGAGCTATGGGACTCTTCAGCCTGGAAAAGCACAGGCTCATGGCGGACCTGGTGTCTGCCTATAAGTTCATAAGGGGTGTTCACCAGGATCTGGGGTAATGTCTGTTCACCAGAGCACCCCAAGGGATAACAAAGTTTAACGGTCACAAACTCCTCCATGACCATTTCAGGCTACCCATAAGTTAGAACTTCTTTACTGTCCGAGCCGCCAAGGTCTGGAATAGATGGCCGCCAGAGGTGGTTCAAGCACCTACTTTGAATGCCTTCAAGAGAAATTTGGATGTTATCTTGCTGGGATCCTATGACTCATGCTGACTTTGTGCTCCTGGGGCAGGGGACTGGACTCAAAGATCTTCCAAGGTCCCTTCCAGCCCTAATGTCTATGAGATCTATGAAATCATCTCCATCACGCTGGCCACCCTGCTGGCCAAGGGCAGACCCATCTCCATGGCTGGATGTGCCCTGAATATGTACTTCCTACTGTCCTTGGCAGGAACAAATTGCTCCCTGCTGGCAGTGATATGTTATAATCACTAGGTGACCATCACTAGGTGGCCCCCACTTCCCCGCCCCCCCCACTTCTGCCCTGTGCTACCCAGTCCTGATGAACCCATTTGCTTGTGTCAAGCTATTGGCTGCCTGCTTTTTATGTGTCTTTTTGTTCCCAGTCTTAGAAATTTTCCACATATTCTACCTGCCATACTGTGGCCCCAATAGGATCAATCATTTCTTTTGTGACACCTCCCCAGTGCTCCAGCTGCCCTACATTAACAGCAGCTGCCATGCTAGTGCCATATTCCTCAGTGGTGTCATTGTGTCACTGTCACTCACTCTGATCTCCTACAGAATGCACAATTACCTACTGTGGTGTGCACAATGGCTATGCTGCCATCATCTACCTGAACCTAAGTCTATTTACTTACCTGAGTATGACAAGCTCCTTGTTATGTCCTACATGGTCTTCACCCTGCTGCTCAACCCTATGATGCACAGCCTGAGGAACAAGAATGTGAGATTAGCCATTCAGAAGACAATGGTTAGGATGCTCTGACCCTAGAGATAGTAACAGCAATGGGACTTGACCTCTAATCACACAGGGCCTTGGGAAATCCCACCCTGGGCCAGAGATCCAAACCAAAGTTCAGGAGAAGTCTATGGTTCTTCAGGAAGGTGTTTAATTCTGCCACAGAGGGTGTCCTTGTTCTGCAGACCCTCAGGCTTGGTTAAAGCCACTGAGTGTGCTAACCACCTACCTTCAAGCCAAGCGGAGGCTGCAAGCAAGACCTGCATCAGTGAAAGGGCTTCTGCAGTAGAATCTATGGGCTATGAAAGGGGGGTACACATCACTTCCTGAGTATAGCTTATCTATAATTTGAGGGCTTTCCATGGAACTGGTTGCAGATGCCAGGGCTAGGGGAATGTTAGGTATTTAGAAATGGAACAAGAAGTGGATATTATTAGGGTTCATAAAGGGACTCAGACAGAGCTCCTAGGCCACAGGACTGGCTAGGAAGCCAGGCTGGGGCTGGGGCTGGGGCTTGGGCTGGGCCAGGTCCAGGATTTGGGGAGGCGAGTCAAGTGGGTGTGGGGATAACTTTGTGTTGGGCCCTAGCCAGGAAGGAGGGATTGGTGCCTGGCTAGACCTGGGACTGGGTCCTTCCAGAGTTGAGGGCTCAGCGAGCCCTTAGCTTGGGGCTGAGCCATGCCTGGAGGCAAGGCATGTGGGAGGCTTGTCCCTGTGCTAGTCCTTGCCCATGGCTTGAGGCAGGTGTGGGGCCCTTTCCTTTGTGTTTGACCCTTCTCAAGAGGGAGGGGAAAGGGCTCCTTTCAGCATTGGGGTAAGGAGGGGCCAAAGCCTCATACTAAGCCCTGGATTCAAGAGTGTGTTGGTGGGGCTAGGACTTGCACTGGTCCTGCGCTGTCCAGTAGAGAGTGAAGGGAAGGGAAAGAAGATTCACGGCTTGTGCTAGGTCTTGTCCAGGAACAAGGAGAGATAGTGTCCTAGGCCATATGCTGGGCCTTTCCTGGGAGTGGGGAAGCTGGACCTTTTGCTGGCCCTTTGGGCTGAGGGTGGGGGAACTAAGCTTTGTGTTTGGCTCTGCCCAGGGCTGAAGAGGTGCTGACATAAGCTTCTCATTGAACTCTGTGCCCAGGAGAGATATGAGAAGGTGTGTGGGGATTTTCACTTAAGGACCTCACATGGATGGGTCTCTACTTGCATCTTTGCTCTTCTTTCCACTACTTTTGTGTGAGGAGGAGAGAAAAGAGCCTCAGAATTAAAGAAATGATTCTGTAGCTTTGTGGGAAGAGCATTCCCCTGAGAAATGGGAGAACCGGTTTCTGGCCCCTGCTCCAAGGGCTGTTTCCACATTTCAGTCCATGATTGGATAATGTAAAGTATGTATGTGGCGAGTCAGTACGGGGCGCTCCTGCACTGAGCCACCCACCTCACTGCACCCGATCACCTACCAAGCTCTGAGTGCCTCCCCAGGGGCGCCTCACATCTGACCGACCCCCTTCCTGGAGCACACCTGCTAGCCTGGAGGTACCGCCACCACCACCCAGGGCTCTGGACCGTTTCCAGACCCTGTGCCCCCTGGGCCACACTGGCCTTGTAGTCCTTGAAGGTGCTTGACTCACTGCAAGAATCTGGGGTGCTTCCTTTAGTCTGAAGCACAATTAGTAGCCTCCCTTAGTCATCCAAGCCAAGGGAATAGAAAAGGCACACCCTCTCCCAGTGAGTCTACCACACTTGGTACAGTGGAGAACTTTACTGGTCCAGAGGGTTGGATTGGGGAAGGGTACAGGATAGAGATGTATCACAGAATAACCTTAAAGCAAACAGTGTGGCTAGGTAGCCTTTGATCATATATCTCCTTTACTGAAAGCTATATATCTAGATAGGTTTCAAGTAGTTTACTCACAAGTATCATCCAGAGGCTGATTGAGCTTTCCCCTGGAGGCAGGTAATTCCTGTTATATCAGTTAGTTACAGGAGAGAGAGAGAGAGAGCTGCAGGTGTTCAACTGCTGTGTGTGCCCTCATCATAGCTACCCCTCTCCCCCTAGGCAGTCCTAGCTTATATAGACCTATTGACATCACCTTTGGGGGCCCAATGAAGGCTAGGTGTAGTCTTATACCAACCAACCAATTCAAAAAGCATCATTGGTCATCTCAGAGACTGACATCTCTTGAGCCACTACCCCTCTGCCATGAGGACATTGCTTAGAACAATAGAGAGGAAGATCCACCCTCCTCTCACCTGGTCCAGGTCATGTAGGCAGAGCTGGTTGCTTAGCAACTGGTGTGACTGACAGGTAAGAAGACAATGATAAAGGAAAAAAACTAGCAGGAGAGACAGGGAAGAGACTGGGGATGGAAATCCTCCACAACATAAAGACTATCTCACACCTCCCCTTCATTGCCCATTCAGTGGGCAACCTTGTCATAACCCATATAGGAAAAGCTTGAATTTTTCTCTGTGTAGTGGAACAACTTTGAGTTAAAAAGGGAAGAATGTGATGACTCGGGACACCACCCTCTGATTGGAAAATGGCAAATGTGGAGCTGAATTCTATTGCAATTTAGGCCTCTATTAATCCTAGGTAGGTGTGTGAATAATTCCACTGATGTCAGCTATAGGACTAAAGACTTGGCTCTTATCCTAAATATATTTGTGCATGAACGTAGCTATGCTGATAGTCCTGCTAATATCAAAGACAGCTGTCATTTGTGCTACTAACATGAAGATGTTTATAGGGTTTCAGGTTTGCATGCTAGCTCAGGAAGACTTCCTTCTTCAGGAAGGGTAGATGATCATAGCTTTAGCCCCCATTCAAGTCAGTGGTATAGAGAAGTATACTATGTGTCCAAGTGCCTTCTCGCCCACACTTCACTATATTTCCACATTGGGTTCTCAGTTTGCTTTTGCTGCAAGTGGTAAAAATCACACTAAACATAGGATTGTTTGTTAATTTAATTTTTATGTGAATACGAGTTTTACAATGAAGGTAAATTCACAAAAATAAAATGGAGAAAACATTACTAATAATTACACCTAGTACTTTTCATGGTCAAGTCATTTAAAATCTTCACAACATCCCTGCTAGATAAATGTTATTTATGTCTGTTTTACAGGATCAGTCTTTTGAAGCAAAATCTTCAGAGAAGAGGTCATAAAAACAGAAGCTACATCTACACATTTTCTAAACGTTGGGCGGAATTTAAACATTTACTTAAGAATAGGAATATGAGCATGTCAAAAACAGGAAGTCGATCTATCCCACTATCAGTAAGTTTTGTGAAAGAATACACCACAGCCATCTAGCAATGAAACATCTAAGACTTTGGCCCACTTGGCTCACAATAACTAGGGGTCACAAAATGAAACTAGTAGGCAGTAAGTTTAAAACTAGAAAAAGGAAGTTTTTTTTCACCCGGCACATCATTAAAGTGTGGAACTCGTTGCCACCAGGTGTGGTGGAAGCTGAGATTTTACTCAGATTCACCAAGGGATTGGACACATGGTTGGAGGAAAGCAACATCAGTAGCCATTGAGCATGAGATTAAGGGGCTCGGCTTCTGAATTAGAACTCCCTAGACCTTAAATGCTGGAGGCTACCAGTGATAAAGGAACAGTTGAAAAATCCCTGGTCATACCCCAGTTCACTCTCCCTTCCAGCATCTGCTCTCTGCTGCCATGTGACACAGGAGACTGGGCAAGAGGTACCTATGGTTTGACATAGTAAATGGCATTTCCTGTGTTCGTTTGTTCACTTTAGGACTAATTAGTGCTAATTAGACCCACTGTTTGTGAAAGGTTACTAATTCCTGGCCTAGACTGGTGTAATGAACCCTGGGAGCTCAGTGGCTGCATCTCCATGACTGAACAAACCAGAAGCAGCACTTCCTTTTGACCATTCTATTTCAAATAAAAATGCAAAACCAACCAGCAGAATGCATGTCTTATTCCCAGAATTTTGGAATATTTGTCCCATGACATATTTCACCATTTTTCTTGGCTTGAGGCAAAAATAAATGTTAAAACATCAGAATTTCCTCTGGGGACAGAAATTCCAGTTTATGCTCAGCTCCACACATCACTAAAAGATCTCAGTTTGCTTCATCTACCACAAAGAGGTCTGGGAGGGGATATGAGCACTTTCAAATACAGTACAGAGAGTGAAAAGAGCAGTCTAAGCTAAAGGACACTATTGGCATAAGAAAAACCAGTGTTGTGAATACATCTTGTTTGGACATAGACTATTTCTAACCAGGAGAGAGGTTAAGTTCCACAACAGCCCTTTGGGCAGAGTAACAGGGGCAAAAAACCTGAGAGGTTTGTAATTGAGTGTGGTCAGTTTTTGAGTGATCATAAAGGTGGCTGCTGTGACAGTGGGGTCTGGATCCCACACCCCAGTACCCATCTCAGCCCGATGTCCTTTGCTCCTGCTAGGCTGCAGCCCTCTATAGCAGTCTAGCTTTTGTGTGAGAATGTTCTCCTGCCAATTGCTTTCCAGAGGGTTGCTTTCACCTCCTTGTTCCTCAGGCTGTACACCAGGGGGTTCAGCAGCGGGGTGATGATGGTGTAGGTCACCGTGACCAGGGTGTCACTATCCGATGCATAGCTGGATGTGGGCCGCAGATAGATGAAGGAGGCGCAGCCATAGTGCACTGTGACCACGGTGAGGTGGGCAATGCAGGTGGAGAAGGCCTTGCGCCGCCCTGTGGCTGATGGGATGTGCAGGACAGTCACGAGGATGCAGGCATATGAGGCACAGATGGAGAGCAGTGGGATGACAAGCACCAGCACACCCAGCCCAAAGATCACTATCTCATGGGAATGGGTGTCTGTGCAGGCCAGCTTCAGCACAGGGGAGACATCACAGAAGAAGTGATGCACATGTCTGGAGGCACAGAAGGGGAGCACGAAAACCAGGCAGGTGCCAACCAGGGACACGAAAAAGCCACCAGTGCAGCAGGCAGCCACCAGCAGGAGGCAAATCCTCCCATTCATGATGACTGTGTAGTGCAGGGGGTCACAGACAGCCACGTAGCGGTCGTAACCCATCACTGCCAAGAGCAGACAGTTAGTCACTGCAAAGCCCAGGAAGAAATACATTTGCGTGGCACATCCCACCAGGGAGATGGTGGTGCTGAGTGCCATCAAGTTCAGAAGCATTTTGGGGATGATGACAAATGTGTAGCAGGTCTCAGAACAGGACAGGACACCAAGGAAGAAGTACATGGGAGTGTGCAGGGAGCGGTCACGGCAAATCAGGGTGATGATGACAGCATTCCCCAAGAGGATCAGCAGGTACAGGAGCAGGAAGACGATGAAGAGGAGGTGCTGCCACTCAGGGAACTTGGAGAAGCCCAGCAGGATGAACTCTCTGACTGGGGTTTGGTTCCTGCTGCCCCAGGCTTCCTGATGCATCTGCTGTGGAGAGAGAAGAAAGAGGATTGGCCAGGGACAGATCTAAAGGGGGTGCAGTGGTGCAGCTGCACTCGCTTTTCGGACTGCGTGAGGGCTGGCTTTGGCTGGGAACAGTGACAGTGGCAGCAGCAGGGAAGGTGTGTGTGTGTGTGTGTGGGGGGGGGGGTGTTCCCCCACTCTGCCCAGTCCCCTGGGAGCAGGTATGGGAAAGGGAACACTCCTGCCTATCGTTGCTACCCCATCAGTGTTCCCAGCTGAGCTCAGCCCCCATGCAGCCTGTCTGGGGTGGACAGGAGCAACTCTGAAGCTTTCCTGGGACTGCAGTGAAAGCAGCAGGCAGGGGAGGGAGGACTTAAAAGATGTTCCCAGAGGCTCCCTCATTGTGGCTTGCCCATATTGTTGGCTGGGAGGAGGGAAGGGACTGGGAGCAGGGGGTGCAGCCACCCCTGCAGTATGGGTGTCTCCTACCACACCCCCCTTTGCAAAATCCTGGATCCACCCCTGGGATTGAGCCATGGCATAAGCAACCCAGGGCCTTAGAGCATCACTGAGGGCTGCTCCTGAGATGCTGCCTGGGCAGAGACCCACAGCAGAGTCTGGGCACTCAACCAAAAGGCCTCAGGTGCCTCCAGATGTAGGGGAAGGCTTGGGGGTCTTTCAAAGTGCCTAAAACCAAACTCCCAGGGAAACTGAGGTACTTGGAAAATCTCACTTGGTTTCACTCTGCATCTTTAGGGACTTCAGGATTAAGCTCTAGTAGCACAACCAAGGAGCCCTGTCATTTGGAGCAAGGACATGTATCCATCCCTCCCAGTACCCACCCTGCATCTGCCCTCTTGCTGGTCCCTGCTGCCCTCAACCCATTTCCACCAATACCCTTGTGGGACACCCCTACTGAGCACTCTGTCCATGATCCCCCAAACCATTCCTCCTTCCAGCACCCACCTACCCAAGACCTCATCCTGCCAGAACCACCCCAGCATCCAGTCCCCCCCCTGCCCCAGCTGTACCCAATGCCCATTGGCCTGCACAATTCCAGCCTCCACCCAAGATCTCCCTGCCTGCCTCTGCTAACACCCTTCAGGCCCAGCCTGCAGACCCCGCTGTCCCAGGCTAGAGTTTCCCTCCGCCCTCTGCCTATGCACAGCTCTGCCAATGCTTCTTCCTCCCATCCCATGGTGCCCCTGTGTTTCCAGTCCTGCCACCAAGTCATACACACAGTTCAGTTGATGCCTCACAGTTCCCACCTGTTTCCTCCACACCCTCTATGGTGCTAACATGAAAAGTCCCTCACTGTCCTGTTGCATACTGCTTCCATCTGCTGTAGTGAGGTCAGGGAGCTGATCCTGCCCAGCTGGCTTTTCCCACTGTCAGGTGGCTCTGATTGCTGCCCTGCTACCTTCAGATGTGATCCCTGCCACTGCAGCACCTGGAGACCTGACTGCAGAGCCTGGGTGTCCCCCAGGCTATACCTGTAAAGGATTCAGACACTGCCACTACCCCAGCCCTCAGGGCCCTACCTGTGATGGCTCCTTCAGTCCAAGGGAGACTCCAGTTGTTGCCAGCGGCATGGATGTCACAGCAGATGGGGGCACTGGCAGGGCTTTCCTTTGGGGCACCCTGGACTGTGCACCCTACTTCCCCTGATCTGCACTATGTCACTCTTGAGCATGCACAATATGGGTCTGTTTGCCCCTTGGAAACAGGGCTAGACAAGAATGGAGGTGCCAAAGGGATATAGGGCTGGAAGGTGGAAGTTCAAGGGGAGCTGGACAGGGCTGGGAGTGATGGGGACTATGGGGGGCCTGACATTGATGAGGTTGCTGGGATATCCGACCTGATTTGATTGGAGCCTGCTCATGTATTGTTAATTATGACCTGTACTGTTCAGAGCAGAGGATGAACAGGGAGGGGGAGGTTGGTCTTTTACTGTTTCCCAGTGAATCTTTGAACGCTTCACATAGGTAGGGAGGTCAAAGCTCCCCCCAAGCCACACCACACCATGCCACACCCTGCCACCCTCAACTCTAGGTTCTGCTCTCATCTCATTAGCTCTGCACTCATGGGTCCTTACAGAGACAACCCCTGGGACCAGCTGAGTGACCCAGGAGCAGGCTCTGCTCTCATTGATGGGAGTCAGGAAGGAACCATGGAGTCCTTCTGCAGGGAGGTGGGTGTGACCAAGGTGGGTGCCATAGGGGCACAGGCTGGGAGGGTTTCGCTGGGGTTGTCACAGGAGTTACGGCAGATCACTCCCCTCATCTGCCAAGAGGCAGTTGGGTCCAGTGAGCCAATAACTCTGAGACCAGGGCACGCTGGGGAGGGGAGCCTCTGCTGCAGATCCTGCTGCTACATCCAGAGCAGCAAGAGGGACCTTGGCTTTTTCTCTCCCAAATGAGTGTCCTCAGGTCTGGTATGTGGAGGAACAGGCCCCACCCCAGGGAAAATGCTCTGCTGCTGGTTTCTCTCCGTCTGGGGCAGGACTCTCTCTTTCTCTCCCCCCCATTTGCTCTCATGGGTCTGTCCTTGTGAAGGGTCTTGCTTTGCCCCCGTGCAGAACAGCAGCTTGTTAGGACTCCCAGGCCTTGTCAGGATGGGGAGCCTGTCCCACAAGCCCTGGCCCCAGCCCCAGCCCCAGCCCCAGCCCCAGGGCACTAAGACCTCCACCTCTCCATGGATTCCTACCATTTACATCTTTTGCCTTGCTCACCCCTGCTTACAGAAAGGGGATGCTAGGCAGTGCCAGTGCTGTGCTGGAGGGTGGGGCATCACCTTTGTGTAACCCTTTACTTCTGCTCAGCTCCTGCCTTGCTCTCCTACAGGGGACAGTGAAGGTATCACGAGATCTCTCCTTCGCTCCACACTCACCCCACAGCCATGCATGTGCCTCCCGGCCTGCATGGGCCAGATTCACCAGGGCACTTAAGGTCACTAAGCAGACATTGTGCTTAAAGGGGTCAGGGAAAGTGAGCTCCTGGCTGCTTTGTGGCCCAGCAGCCCTACCCTCCTGGCTTTGGACTGTCTGGGAGCCCAGGGAAGGCAGGGATTGTGCAAGGAGAACAGGAATGAGGAGGGGAACAGCCAGGCCATTTCCACAGTCAGGGGTACACTTTTCTGTGCTCCCTAGTAGAGTATCAGGGGGTGGGAGGCATGCCCAGGGATCACAGCAGTGCTTGAACCCTGCTCACCTCAGTCCTAGGTGTGGAGGCAACATGTTAGCTTGGGGTCTCTGCAGCCTTCTGGCACGGCACGTGAATGAGTCTCACCTCTACAGCGGTCCCTTCCTTTCCTGTGCAGACACAGCAGCTGCTGACCTGTTGGCAGCCACCTCTGCCAGCTCCACAGGGCACTGGCAGAGCTCTGGAGAATCCAAGGCCATGAAAGCGGCACTCGAGTCCAGCTCCCCCTGTGGCAGAGGCTCTGGCACAGCAGAACCATTGGACAGCTTCCTCTTGGGGTGGCAGAGGGGTTCTGCTCACAGAGCTCGTGGGGATGCTTTATCCAAGGCAGGCCCACTACCTCTGGGAGCATGGGGTGGGGGGAGCTCACACAGCACAGCACAGCACAGCACAGCACAGCACAGCACAGCATCACTCTCCTCAAGGAGAAGCACATGCTTCCCTTTCCCCACCACCAGCCCGCTCACTGCTCTCAGTCCCCCCAGCCCCAGTAGCTTTTCCTGGGCCTCAGGGGCTGGGCCAAGACAGCGCTGGTGGGTTTGGTGTCCATCACCAAGGCTTGTGCTGGAACGGAGCTGCTGCAGCAGCAGGGAAGAGCCAGGCAGTTGTTCTTGCTGCCAGGAGCACAGTGGCACAGCCAGCCAGCGCTGGCTCCTTCAGGGTTCAGCAGGGCCAGCTGTGTCTGGGTAGCCTGAGGAGAGAGAGTGAGGAGATGCAAGGCACACAAGGGAGGGGTTTCAGCCTGGCCAGGCCTGCAGATCAAAAGAGAACCTGTTTCCTGCATTACAGGCAGAGAGACAGAGGTCCTGGGGAAAAATGTTCTCATGTGGGAACCTCAAAGGAGGCAACAAAATCCACAGCTGAGCACCTAAGGGGCCCTGTGTCTGGAGATGCTGTCATCTGCCACCGTACTGTTAGCTGCAGCGGCTATGAGTGCTTGGCACCAGTTACATAGCCATCACTTCAGGCACTGGGGTCTCCAGGCAGGACATGTTCTCTCTGTATGACGTGCAGAGGGGACACTGGGGGTTGGACTAGGCCAGGAGCAGCCCCTTGCCCTGGGCTCCAGCCCCTAGCTCAGGTGCTGCCCAGTGCCGCTGCAGGCTGGGACTTCTGTGCCTTTGGATTCCTGGCTGGGAATTATTTGGGGCTCCTACAGAGCAGCTAGACAGCACTTCCTTTCCCACATTGGACTTGCTGTCCTGGGATGTTAGACATTCACCATGCCAATGGTTGGGAACCTCTCCTCTCTCGGCGCCTGACCTGGCTCACACTCACCTTCCATAGATGGGGGTGACTAGGGCCAGACACAAGATACCTGATGGCATCTCACTGGGGCCAGCTGTCCTGGAGCAGACGCATGCTAACAGCATGACAGGGCTCTGCCCTGGTGCAGGAGCTCCCCAAACCATGGCTATGTCAGTAATGAATTCTGTACCCACTTCTTCACATCTCTGGCCCCCACCCCCAGCAAGTAAGACAGTGGTCCCCCTGCCCCATCTCTGCTCCACAGACTCCCCACCCTACTCTCAATGGCCTGTGCAAGCAGCTGCGGCGTCCCCATATCCCCTTCCTAGGCCAGGGTTGTGGGGAGGCAGACTGACCCATCACTTATGGGGGAGGGAGCAGAACTGCCCTGGTTGCTGGGAAAGTTCTGGTTTCACCTCCAGTTAGGACAGGGCCCCTTCCCCCTCTGGATCTAACACTGCCGCTGGGCTCCTGATGAGAAAGGCCTGCTGACCCCATGGCTGCCTAAACCAGCCATGGCTGTGGCAGCCAGCCAGAGGGGTTCCCCCAGCAGGGCTGCAGTTTGCTCCAGAACTCCCTGCTTCAGGGCAACCTGGTCCTGCCTGGCCCCAGCCCCAGCCCCAGCCCCAGCCCCAGCTTGACTCACTAGTGGCAGATATGGCCATGATTTGTGAGGCTCTCCAGGGCCCCATGCTGCACTGAGCTACTTCGCTTCCTGAACCCAGAACCCCAACACCCAGCAAAGGCACCATCTCCTTCAGTAGACCCAGAATGAGGGTGGATGGGGGTCTGAAAGCAGGCCAGACCTTGATACCCTCACATCCTCCTCCCCACATGGCTCTGAGCAGAGGTCTGTCCCAGGGCCAGGTCTCACCAGAACCCTCACCAGGGCCTCAAAAGCTATAAAGCAAATAGATGTCTGCAATGAAAAAAGTGGCACATATTATTACTACTTTTTGTTGTGGCCACAAACAAAAGCATTTGTGGTGTGACAAAGGGCATGGATGATGGCACATAGGCAACATCTGTTGCCAGACTTACAGTACAAGTATTCAGGGGACAATGACAATGACAATGCATGATGCCAAAGGGATACAGGCTTCAGTGATGATGCCATTGTCTATTGACTCCTGAAGATGGCATCACATATCTTCCAATGTGGTGAAAACAATCTTTTGAAAGTTTCTCTAAAAGGAGGAGGGTGAAGCCTAATGTAGTACATCCTAATGTAGTGAACACACTTTGGATCTCTCATGGAGTTTCTTCCTCAAGCAGTCTTTCCACGCCGGAGGCACTGGTGAATCTCCAAAATTAAACCATTTAGGGTCTATCTGATGCTTCAGTCTCACACTGAAGGTCTGTGACACCAGCAGTTTCCAAAAGGTCTGCTACCTTTTGCCCAGGTTTTATTGTAAGGTCTGTGGTATACTCATGTATTACCAGGATTGACACCTGAATACAAACCTCCAGTAATGTAGTAATACCTGTAAGGACCGGGATCACTTTTAGTAACCCTTGCATATGGCTGCTCTACCAGAACCAGTTTATCACTGTTCTGGTTCAGACAAGTGCTAGTGGCAAGCAACTGACTTTCACTTGTGGCAGGTACTGCCTTAGGAGTCAGCCCCTCATACCTTAACATCCCAGACACTGCTTTCAATGGTCTTCTCCATTTTTCTATAGGCCAGTAAACAAGATGAATGCATCTTCAGGGTATTAAAATAGCGCTCCCCTGCTTTTTATTTACAATACTGGGCCAGCACCTTGAAAAGCCTGGAGTTAGTCCCTGTTACCACAGATGCCTCAAATTCTCTTGGGGTCTGGGCACATCAATCCAACACTGGGTACTTCTTTCTTAATCCCAACAGTTTCCTCTGGAAATTCCAGTTGGCTTATGACATACCTGTTATAAGGGTATTCCTTTTTGCTTAGATCAGACAGTCAATGATAGTGGGTAAATGTCTCAGGTTTTAATTGTAAAATGACTTTAAAATGATGGTTACCTGCAACCCACTTTCAAGGACAGCAGGACACCCTATCCCTTCTATTTTCACCAAGACCTCTACTTGGGGTCCTGCTAATCCCTGAGGGATCTGAAGTGGTTAGCCTGGCTATATTGGAGTCTTCAAATTTTCAGGGTTTGGGTGACTTTACCCCCTTGTCCCTACTCCTTTCCTGACTTCCCAACTAGGCTTCAACTAAAATGGGATTGTCTGCATTTTGGCACTTTGTGGCTACACGCTCATCTTCCCCACACTTACAGCAAAACAATGGCTTGCTTCATATCTACTGTCCCCTGGCCAAGGAGCAGATGTGCCCTTGGCAAGAGCCCACTTTCTGCTGAAAGAAAGAAATTGCAGAGTCCTCTGGACAAGGAAATTCCCTGCCCTGCCTTGGGATGAAGGGCTGGGAGGCAAGGAGAAAGCCAGTGCATTAGGGCTGGTTTCCTTGGGCACAATGAGGGGAGGCTTGAATGGCTGTCCCTGGAAAGGTGACTCTGAAAAGCCTTCTGCACATCTAGACCTGGCTTCCTTGCCATCTTTCTCATCCCCCTGGGCTCCTGTGGCTGGAGCCAGAGCTGCCCAAGAGCTGAGGTTTGGGCCCTGGGGGCTCTGCCCTTCCTACACCTTTGCTTTGGGTTGCTGACCTCCTGTGATCTCCTGAGGTCCCTTCCAGGAGGTCACAGGAGTGACTTTTCTATGCTTTTTGGTTCTATTACAGGCGGGTTCATGAGCACTGGAGGCCTTGCTGGGTTATTCCCATCTGGAGAAATGGACACTGAAAGTCAGGCATGATGTTGAGGCAATCTGTTTATTCACAGCAGTTGCACACACCAGCCCATTTCCCTGGACACAGCAAGCTCACACAGCTGCAGGCAGCTCCCTGTTCACACATGCCCAGCCTGCTCTTCTAGCCAGTCTTATGCCCCAGCAGCTCTGCCCCCTGCTTCCACTCACAGCCTGCTCTGGCTGTTTCCCAAACACTCCCCATCCCTTTATTTAGTTGTTAGGTCAGAAGTAATCTCACTGCCTGAAAGCACAGTGGTTAACAAACCCAGCAGCTTTAACCAGGCTTTGGACCTTTGGCTGTGAGGGGATTTTCCAAGGCCTCCATGACAGCAAGGAAACGTGCCATTGCCCCTGGGCCCAGCACAAGGCAGAGGTCCGTCCCTCTCTCCCCTCTCCCCTGGGAGGGCCCAGCACCAGGCCTGCATCCCCCAAGCTGCCACCCTGGCTGCCTGCAGCACAAGGCCCATTGAAGCCCTACGAGCACAGGGATGTAGGCACCAGATTGTCAGTTTGCATGCTGTGGTACTAGCTTATTGGAATGAAAGGGTTTATAGGGACATGGCAAGTGACCACCCCAGCTCACACAGCCTATGCCCTTCCCTCTCATGCTTCTGTCCCAATATGAGGCAGCAATATAATATATTACACTCCTCCTCCCTTGGCTCTTGGGCCTTGGGTGTATGTATTGGTATAAGCAAGCATCTCTCTGTTCTGTTGTGAGAGACCACACTCATTAGGCTCCAGTGCCAGGATAGAGTTGGTGGCTGAGCCTAGATCATATTAACTTTGAGGTGCAGGATTTAGGCCTCCCTGCTCTGTTTGTTATCTACTACCAGTAGCTCAGGCAGTTCCGTGCACAGCGCACAAGTGGCCCATTCCTCGACACCCATCTCTCCACAAGAGTCCTGTACAGAGTGAGGGTTTCAGCTCTGAGAAAAGGATCTCATTGGGCAGCACGGCTTTCATCTCCCCTGAGGGGTCCAGCCCTGTGGGGTGGGCTGTGAGCTGCATGGTGTCTGGCCTACTGCTATCTCTCTGCATGGAGTGAATTTCCCTCTGTCTGCAGCACTAAATCATGTGTCATGGCCTGAAGCCTGCTCCATTCTGACAATGACAGTGTGACCTTTGGGGATCAGGCCACTTATCAGAACTGGAGGCCTTTCCCAGGTTGTTTCCATAAGTAGGACAAACAGACACTGAGTCAGGTGTTATGCTGGTGCAACCTGGTTTATTTATGGCAATAGTGCACACAGGCCCAATTCCCTGGATGCAGCAGGGTCACACAGCAGCAGGAAGCTCCCTGCTCACACATGCCAGCCTGCCTTTCCAGTGAGTCCTGTGCCCCAAGAGCTCTCTCCTCTACTTCCACTCACAGCCTGCCTCACAAAGTTTCCTGAACACTCCCCCTCCCTGCCCCTGCATCTGCAACCAGGTCCAGGACAATCCTCAGGCCATTCAGGCCATGCTAGGTACTCTAGTGTCCTGGGCAGGAGTTTCTACAACATGAACTATCTCACTCTCCAAACAGGCAGTGTACTTAGTACGTTAGGGTGTCTTTACATGCGCTCCGGGGATAGAGCGGCTCCAATAACTGCTTTAATTAAAGCACCCACAATGTCTCGTGTATTCAGCATCCCCATGCTTTAAAATGGCAGCGGGGCACTTTAACTAAAACTTGTTCAATGAGCCAAAAAGCACTCTGCCACCATTTTGAAGTGTGGGGACACTGAATACACAAGATGTGGAGGCTGCTGGAGCATATTAATTAGCATGCTCCAACAGACTTAATTAATCGAGTCTGCTTTGACTTGCTAAAATTACAGCATGTCAGAGCAGCATCCCTATACGTCTACAGGCATCCTTAAAGCACGTTTACACCTGCTCTAGGAGTATGGGGGGGCAGTGCTTTAATTAGAGTGGTTCCAAGATCCACATGGAGTGCTGCCGCATCTCGTGTATCAGCATCCCCACACTGAAAAATGGTGGCAGGGGTGCTTGAACTAAAGCTTGTTTCTTGATTAATAGAGTCTGTTGAATCTGCTCCGATGCACTAGGACCCCTTGAATGGTAGTATTTAACCTTGCAGCAGCACCACAGACTTGTCCGAAATTTCACTTTGGAGCCTTGGGTACAGGCAGGACTGGTGTGACTGACAGTGGGACTCTGGTTTCTGTTATAACCTCTGGGGGAAGAATATCTTGGCCATTGTTCTTTGAAGGGCCCATCTCACGTCCTTGTTTCTCAGGCTGTACACCATGGGGTTGAGCAGGGGAGTGAAGAGTGTGTAGGATATGGCAATGAGCTTGTCCTGCTCTGGTGAGTGGATGGATTTGGGCCTTAGGTATTCTATGGCAGCACAGCTGTAATGCACAACGACTACAGTCAAGTGGGCAACACAGGTAGAGAAGGCCTTGTGCCGGCCCTTGGCCGAGGAGATCTTGAAGATGGCAGTAAGGATGAGGATGTAGGAGATCAGGATCAGTAGTAGTGCCATGACAAGGAACAGTATGCCAGCAAGGAACACAACACCTTCTGGGAGGCTGCTGTCAGTGCAGGCCAGCTGGAGCACCGGGGAGGTGTCACAGAAGAAATGGTTGATTGTGTTGGGGCCACAGTATGACAGGTGGAATATGAGGTAAACTATTACAATGGAAAACAGGACACCACTGAGGAAACAGGCAACCACCAGTCCGGCACAGGCACATGGGCTCATCAGCACTGGGTAGTGCAGGGGGTGGCAAATGGCCACATAGCGATCATAGCCCATCACTGCCAGCAGGAAGCAGTTGGTACTGGCAAGGGTCCCAAAGAAGAACATCTGCAGGGCACAGCCAGGCAAGGAGATGAGTTTGCCCTTGGACAGCAACATGGCCAGCATATTGGGGATGACGACAAAGGTGTAGCAGGTCTCAGAGAGAGAGAAGGTGAACAGGAAGAAGTACATGGGGGTGTGCAGGGCACTGTCTAGCCCAATGGCCATCAAGATGAGCATGTTGGCCATCAGTGTGATGATGTAGATGAGGAGAAGGACAGTAAACAGGACATAGCGCAGCTGTAGGGGCAGAGAGAATCCAACCAGGAAGAATTCAGTCACCGAGGTGTCATTGCCCCTTCTCAGGCTGGGCTGGAGCTGGTGCTGCGAGGAGAGAAATAGAGATCTAAGGGACTGTCTCCAAGGCAAAGGCTGTATGCCCTGCCATGACATTCCTGAGCACCACTTTGCCCTCCTGTCTCCTTGAACTCTTCAAATCCAGTCATCCACTCGGGCACCTTTCTGTGTCCACTTACAGATCTGCTTGAGACCACTACAGGGAGTCATAGTCATAGAGACATAGGGCTGGAAGGGACCTCCATGGGTTATTCAGTAGTCCAACCCCCTGCCTGAGGCAGGGCCATCCCTATCCAAACCACTCCATACAAACCATAATCTAAACTCCACATAAGACTGCTGTCAACCCTAACACAACACACACCTATAACCCTAACTTGCTACAGGTACAGCATGTGAACCATGGCAGCCAATGTCCTGCTTCTCTAAAATGTTGTCAATATATAATCACAATGTTCTTGGTTAGAGGGCCATGCCCCTGCTACAGAGGAAGGACCCCCCCCCCCCCCCCCATAATCTATACCAATCTGACCATGGTGTAAAATTCCTTTCTGACCCCAAATATGGCATCGGTCTGACCCTGAACAGATGGGCAAGACCCTGCTAGCCAGGAACCTCCAGTTTTGTCAGAGCATCAGCACAGCTCAATCAAATTTCCCTGCCTTGGCTGTAACCAACACTCAATGGCTCTGGGAAGGCTGAAAAACACACTGACACATGTAGCAGGAAATGGGGAGGTAGTGGGTGGCAAGCAGTGAAGCCCAGAGACATGGCAAATATCCATAGTACAACATAGGCATAGCTGTGCCTAGATTATCCCTGACCAGTGGCTGTGACTCCAGTGTGGCCATACTGGCATATATCCAGGTGGCACTGAGTGGGCAGGTCAGGCTAGCTCTGCTGCCAGGCTAGAGGCATACAGTAACTGAGCAAAATCCAATTCCAGCCTATGCTCTGACTGCCTCTACCAGCCACGTGTGTTGGGGGAGAGGCAGGAAAGCAAGGGGGGGGCAATAACTTTGTGTTTTACCTCTTCCACAGAGCTCCCAGCTATGACAAGCTGGAATCAGGAAAGAATGTGTATGGCTGGGCTAACTGCCACCTGCTGACTTGATTTCAAGTACGATCTGCCCCAGTGTGCATGTGTATCTGCCCGGACTCATAACCCACGAGCTGACCTGTTTTTCAACATGCTTCACTTTCCAGGACAGAGGAAGATTTAGAGAAATGCCCCATTCTGGCTGTTTCCTAGGCTTGTAATGAAAACTCCATCCTCAGCAAGACAAATCTTTTTTTCTTTGCACTTTCCAAATGCACCCATCATAGGATTGAGAGGATTTTGGCAGCAACTGGGATGAGGTTTTCATTCTTGACAGCACATGGGATAAAAGGCAGACTGCAGATGCAATACAAAAACTACCCACTTGCACACTCAGAGGCTGGGGCACAAGGGGACATGGAAGGTGCGCAGCCAGATGCAGGTCCGAGCCATCACACCTAGGCAGTTCTGTCCCCTGTGTCATGGACTACTGCCCCTATCCGAGCAGCAATGACCATGGAAGCCTGGAAGCTGTTGGTGCTCAGTAGGATGGAAGAAATGTGATCGTTCC
This sequence comes from Alligator mississippiensis, assembly GCF_030867095.1. Taxonomy (NCBI): domain Eukaryota; kingdom Metazoa; phylum Chordata; order Crocodylia; family Alligatoridae; genus Alligator; species Alligator mississippiensis. Next base: position 26,053,907 of record NC_081831.1, read on the forward strand.
CCCTAGACACCAGGCCCTCTCTGCCCAGGCAGGTTCCACCCATGAATCATAGCAAGCTCCTCATGTAGTGACTCATAGGCTCATATTAGAGCAGAGGTGGGCAAAATATGGCCCCCTGGCTAAATCCAGTGTGCAGTGGGTCCATTGGCCCTGCCTGGCCCAGGTTTGGGAGGCAGCCTGGGCCATGGCACATGCTGCCAGTTTCATCACCCCAAGGGCATGGTGGGGTAAGAGCGCCATGGTGGCCAGACTCTCTGCCCTGCTGCCACTTCCAGTCTGCCCTGCACCCACTACTGGGGGTGCTGGACAGAGAGGGTGGACAGGCAGGGTCTCCATGGAGTCCTGCCTGGGAGCCTAGGGGGCAAGGCATGCTCAGCCATGCAAATGGGATGAGGGTGTGGGTGGACGGGTAGGAAGTGGCATCCAGGAGCAAGATGGATGGGTAGGGACCTGGGGCAGAGCTGCAATCTGCTTAGGGCAACCACTTTTTAAAAATGGAAAGGAAAAATGAAATGAAAAATGGAAAATCCAGGACAAATGCTGTTCAGAATCATTCAGCCTGGGACTGGGACTTGATTTTTGCATTTGAGGACTGTCTCGTCCAATTAGGGATGGGTGGTCACACTAGATCTGCTTCCTGCCTGCCCACAGTCCCATCCCATCTGCCTGGCCAAGCATGCCCTGCTTGCAGGGGTCCCAGGCTGGTCTTAACAGAGACCCCACCTGCCCACTTGCTTTGTCTGGTGCCCCCAGTTGCCTCCCCACTGTGCTGGACTGGGTTAGCATAACCACCCTCCCCACACTGCATTGGGCCTTGTCAGCAAACCCCCACCTCCAAGCCTGCAACAGATCACTCAAACTCCTTAAGTGGCCCTCCAGCCCAAATAATTGCCCACCCTTTTCTTAGAGTGACAATATAGAGCTATAGCCTGTACTCTTCAGCAGCAAAGAGCCCCCTGGTTTATATCCCTGCCTCCCCCTGCATGGAGCCCTGATTGCTGACAGTCAAGGGAGCCCTAAGTAGAGTTGTGCATTGATGGCAGAGCACCTGGGTGCCTACCCAGGGATCATCATACCCAAAGGACCGTAATGACTAGCTGATGCTGCCACGTCCCTGGCAGAAAGAAGCTGATGTCTATTGGCAACTGCAGAGAGATTCCATTTTGGGGGCTGTGGAGGAGGAGGTGAGGGGAGAAAGGGTTCATTTACATCTTGCCTTTGCGTTCAATATATCCGCAGAGCTGTCGAAAATGGAACTCTTGTCTCAGTTGCTCCAGGAGGCACCGACCTACCAGCATGTCTGGAAATGGCTCCAGAAGGTCTCCTTGGCCATGTCCCCAAAGAGCTAAGACAGAGTCATTTGCCATGTGTGAGTTGCTCCGAAAGGATGGTGAGTCCAGAAAAGGAAGCAGCCTCTGCATGGTGCATCTGTGCAGTGATGAATGGGAGAACAGGAGGAGCTTAGTGGGAAGGTCAGTGGAGCTGCATCTGTCTGTCCTGAAAGCCAGGATTCTCTCCCTCTTACATTCTCATCTCCTCTGCCCCAGCTCCTAGAGGTGTAATGACCTGGAGGGGCTGTTGTTTATGTTCATGTTTGTGGGCTTCTGGGACCCGGTCTCTGACATGCTCCATCTTCCCAAAGCCCTGCCCATGAGACACCTGGGAAATGCAGACACTGCCCTGCTCTGAGGGACACAGGCATGAGTGACTGGTGCCTCCTGAATCTGGGGCGGGAGGGCACCCACAGAAGCTGCTGATTGTGATGGCCCTGTCAGGGGAGACACCAGCCCTACTGACAGCACCAGTGTCAGCCATCAGGGTGCCAGCCATCATTACAATAATGGTGAATACCTCAGTTTCCTTGTCTTTCTTGTGCACTAGGAAAGAATGGGTTAAGGTGACTCTGACTTAGTCTTGGAGTGAAAGCTGGGTTCTGCACTAAAGGTAGCACTCTGTTCCCTTTCTGATCATCTAGGCACACAAATCTGGTAGTCTACAAGGTGCTTTTGGTTGCCAAAGCCCCCTTATGCTCAGGTTAGAATTTTGTTCCTGGGCATATAGCCCTACACACATGGACAACTCATGACTATGCAGTTGCATAGCCTGAGTCAGTAAAGTAGCAGCTAGAATATATATTAAGCTTTAAAAAAAATAACAAAGTAGGCAAAAATAGTCAAAAGTTCTTGTGTCATTAGTCCTGTAGTCATTATAGTTAAATGCACATCTCTTATTTAGATTGGGCATCTTGACAGTGCCTTTAATATTTCAGCATCAGTCAATGCAATCTGAATTAATATTACCACACCTGAGTTAAGGTTTTAAGCTAGAGCTAAAACAGCCTGGAGTGCAGTGAAACAGGAGAGAGACATTACCAGGAATGGCTAACAGACAGCACAATTGCAGAAGAAAGGGAAGGAAAGACTCCTCAGTTCTATTCTTATCTCTTCCACTGACTCAGCAAATGGCCTTGGATGAGTCACTTCACCTTCCCCCTCTGTCAGCTGAGACCATGCTTGTCCTAGGAGGCTATGAGAACGTCGTGGAGGTGCCTCCAGGAACTGAGGTTTGCCCAGCAGATTAAGAACTGCTGAGAGCTGCAGTCCAGTGAAGATTCCTGCCTGGAAAGAATGGCTGATGCAGAGGCAGGGGCAGGGGCAAGGGCAGGGGCAGGGATAGGGGCAGGGAGGGTGGAGGGGGCAGAGGCACAGGACACAGGGCACCAGAGTATTCACAACCTGGCAGGGAGGGAAGCACTGTGGTCCCAGCAGGGTACTGCATTAGGGGCTTCTTGGGCTCTACCGCTTGTGGGGAATGGGTATCTGTCAGTTAGAGCAGGAGTCAGGACTCCTGGCTCCTCTTCCTGGCTCTGTCCCTGCTTCTCTGTGCCTCCCTTTTCTGCACCCTTGTCCCAGGAGGAAGGAGATTCTCTTAGCTCTGAGTGACGATGGGGCTATCATTGGGAATGAGAACCCTGACTGGTCCCTGTTGGACACTATCCAGGGCCTGTAACGTACCTTTGGACTTGGAGTCCAGGACTTCTTCTCCTCTATCCTCTTGGTTTTAGATGCTGGGATGCTGAGGGGACTGGAGGTCAGTGCTGGGCTCCTGGCTGGAAGGTGCTGAGGGGACATAGTTCTCAGTCTGGCCTTGAGGCCTGGAGTACCAGACTCTAGAGACAGAAAGGCCTGTCAGTGCCTAGCTCTGTCCCTGAATAGCAGCCAAATGCTGCTTCATATGTTGAGGTCAGCCCCTTCTGGATGAATCGCACAATGCCTTTCACACTTGGGTCCCTGGGTCCCTGACGGGCTGATCCCCTAGACAGTGGAATAAGTTGCCCCAGGCTGGCCCCACCTATGGTCACACTGTGGGGAGGAGAAATTTGGTTCAAATTGTTGAAGTATTTGGACAACAGTGGTCAGTGAACAACTGCACTGTACAGCCAGGCATTGTGGGGCAGGGGCTGCATCACCTGGACTTCCTCTGTTTCTCAGGGACAGGATGCTGTGGGCCCCTGTTAGTTGTGGGGCCTAGAGTAAGAGTGGAAACTCGCACCCTTGTGTCCCCACCATACTCCTGCCCTTTTTTCCATCTGACAAGAACTGGAAAGATCTGGCTAATATGGTAAGAAGGGCAGGTCTGGGTGTCACCTCAGCATTGGGAGATGCCAGGAAGTCAGAGGCCAGGAGATCCATCTGGGAAACTGAGTCAGAGATCCAGAGGATCAGGGAGAGCATAAGGTCAGAGGGCTAGCTGGGTTAGGTATCTAGGAGGTCAAGCCAGAGCTGGGTCAGGTATCCAGAGAGTCAGGCCAAATTTGGGGTCCATTGACAAGCTGGGTGAGGTACTCAGAGAATCTGCCAGTCCATAGCAGCACAAACCAAGTGTGCAGCAGCCTAGGTTCAAGATTGAGCCTTGCTGCCCAGACATTTCCGCTTCTAGGTCAGGGGTTTATATGGGAAGGGATAGGAGATCCGCTGACCGTTGCTGGCCACTCTGGTGCCAGGGAGTTGCTGTGTGGCTAGGCCCAGGTGTATGGTTCTGGCCACCTGTACTTGCCCCCATGTTCTGGTGGGGAGGTGGCACACTGGAGTAAGCTGCCATGCTGGACTGGGCATAGGCCTAAGAGTTCAAAGCCATGGCCTGACAGTCCCATGGGGGATGGGGAACAAAGCCTCCAGCACTAAAGTGAACAATTCACAGGGGGAGGGACTGGAAGAATCAATTCCACTTTCAGAAAGAGCCACAGAGCAGCACAAAGGTAAGCAAGTAAGTCAAAAAGTGATCACAAGCAGCTAGCATGGATTTATGGAAAACAAGTTGTGTCAAGCAAACTTGGTGTCCTTCTTTGACAAATTATTACTTAGATGGATGAAGGGAATGCTGTGGATTTAGGGCGTATGTACACATTCATTAATACACGGTAATTACAGCACATTAAATTTAGTACCTGTAATAACAGGTATTAACCTGATGTGCTGTAATTGGTGCTACTGTGCATTAGTGCAAATGAGCACTTTTTTGTGATGCTTAATGCTCATTGGACTAATCTACTGCACATTAGCGCATTAGCATGGTTTCTGCCAGCTGTCTTAATGCGCAGAAGAATTAGTTCAATGGGCCTTAAGCGTCCCGTCAGGGCTGTCCCTAGTGGGGGCCCCTGCAGACAGCGCTATACAGGTCCCACTGTGGCCATCATGTGCTTCCGGCTCCATGCTCCAGCTGCTCACCGTGCCCCTCCGCCCTTCCACTGCACACTCCGACTGCTCATCACACTCACCACCTCCCTCGGCCCCGCATGGGCTGATATGCCCCAGGCCCTGCACACCTCTAAGGTTAGCCTTACTGACCTGTGTCCCATGTAGATGTGTCCAGAGCATATAAGGACTTCAGCAAGGCTTTTGACAGGGTCCTGCATAAACAAATAAATATAAACATTTGTTCTCATAAACAAATTGGAGAAATGTGGGCTGGACACAACTACAAGGTGGATAGATAACTAGCTCAATAGCTGCAAGCAAAGGATAATTGTCCATGTCAGAACGGCAGGAGGTGTCGGGTGGAGTGCCATAGGTGTCTGTCCTGGGCCTGGTGCTGTTCAGCATGTTGGTTAATGATTTGGATGCTAGCATAAAAAGCTTCTGGAGCAAGTTTGCAGATGATGCAAAACTAGGAAGGACTGTGAACACATTGGAGCATGGAAGTGCAGTTGAGAAGGATCTCTACAGACTGGAAATCTGGGTTGGAGCTAACAGGGTAAAGTTCAATGTGGAGGTGGAAGGTGCTACACCTCAGGAGGAATTATCAAAAATACAAATATCATAGTATCATAGTACTCATAGTCATAGTATCATAGTACTTAAGGTCAGGAGGGACCTAAACAGATCACCAGGTCCGACCCCCTGCCCTGGGCAGGAACTGGTACTGGGGTTACATCACGCCAGCCAAATATCTGTCCAGCCTCCTCTTGAAGACCCCCAAGGTAGGAGAGAGCACCACCTCACTTGGGAGCCCATTCCAGAGCCTGGCAGCCCTAACCGTAAAGTAATTTCTCTTGATGTCCAGCCTGAATCTTCTCTAACAATTTGTGGCCGTTATTCCTAGTAACCCCGGGTGGTGCCCAGGGGAACAGAGCCTCCCCCAATTCAGGCCCCAGAGTCTGATCCTGGTGTGTGGAGCCCATTGTGGGAGGTGCAGGATTCCAGGGTCTGATCCTGGCCAATGGGAGCCAGCCAAAGCTGCTTGGGGCTCAAGCCTGGCATGCAGAGCTTGAACTGCAGAGACAAAAGATTGAGCACCACTGCCCTAAACCCTTTGCCAGAAATGCAGGGGAATGAAGTCCAGAGCGAACTGATCTCCATGTCAGTCTGAGAAAACCCCACTATGGTCTTGGGCTAAAGGTGGTTATCAGGGCTAGGGATTGGCTGCAGACTCTGTGGGAACGGAAATATATGTATTACATTTCAAAGACTACATGATGGACATGTGATATGATCTGTACGGCTCACTGGAGAGAACTGGAATCCCAGATGACATTTTCAGAATAGTAAATGTGTGAGTTACAGGTGCCTGGGCCATGTGGGATTGAAGCAAGAACTAGCTCCTGTGGGACTTGACTAGTGCCTGGGCTTTGCGGGGCTTAATTGGTATATGGGCCCCATGGGATTTAAGCGGTAAAATGCCCTATGGGATTTAACTAGTGTCTGGACCTTGTGAGATTGAAGCAGTAACTGGATCTTGTGGGTCCTGACTAGTTCCTGGGCTTTGTGGATCTTAATTGGTATCTGGGCCCTGTGGAACTGAACCAATAACAGGGCTTGTGGGGCCTAACTAGTGTCTGGGCCTTGTGGGATTTATTTGATAGCTAAATTCTGTGGGACTTAACTAGTGCCTGGGCTTTAATTGGTATCTGGGCCTTGTGGGATTTAAGCAGTAACTGTGCCCTGTGGGACTTGTTACTGTTCAAATCCCACCAGGCCTGAGCACTAATTAAGTTCCATGGGGTGCAGGCACCAATGAATAAGCACAAGGCCCAGCTGCCAATCACTGGCAAATCGCACTGGTGAGAATCCAGGCTGTCCAGGCCGGTTGCTGGCTTCAGCACAAAGGGATGAATTCTACCCACAGCTACTATTAGAGGTTATGAAATCCCAAACTCCCAAGGTAGAGAAACTAAGACCTGGAGGAGTGAATTGTGAAGAATTCCTTATACCTGCTACTGGGACCCTCAGCATGGACAGGAGTCCAGTGCTGGAGGAATTGTGTCTTAGGCCAGAGTCCTTCTAACATAATTTCATCACAAATCTAAAGCTATGTTGATACAAATATGGCAAGAAGACAGACTCTGTGGTCAAACTAGATTTAACAATCATTGGGTGTGTCTACACATGGGCTTTAATGTGCAGTAGCCTATTTTACTGCACATTAAAGCATCACGTAACAAACCATGCTATTACACTAATGCGCAGTAAAACAGGCTACCACCCATTAAGTGTTACTTAAAAACTGTCCACATTCATTACTGTGCATTCAGGCAGCCTAATGAGTATTTGTTTCATACCTCATATTGGAGGTACTAAATTTAATGTGCATTAGGAAAAGTGCCTTAATGCACACGTAGACTGGCCCACTGTGTGGTTATAAGCTGCAAAATCCCCTATGTCTGAAGTTCTGTCACCTACAACAATCTCCTTTAATTCTCAACCCTAGCCCTGACTTCTTCGCCTAACTTCTGCTAACTTACTCCTAGAAAGCATCCTGGGACCTATTAAAACATATAGTCTGTCCCCTCTCTCAGTTTCCCAGGCTTCATGGTTGGAGATCCAATCCACAGGCTATCCGTGGGTTAATGGTGAATGATCTCTCTTCCATATTCTCTTTCTCTGAGTTTAGCGAGACCTGACTAAATAATTACTGAAAGCTTCCTCTTCCACTTGCTGCTTTTCTTCCTGCCCCTTACCCCATCTGCTGCTGTGCTGCCTGCTACCCCTGGGTTTGGTTGATGTTCTTTGCTTTTACAATTTATCTGAGAAACCAAACAAAAATGCATCTATTATAAATCAAACTACTTCTAATACATTTGGTTATATCAGCCATCACTACTGAAATGTTTAAGCTCTGATATGGTATATTTGAACTGTCTAACTTGAGGTCTTCCTCTATGATGTCTCCTTCTGTATTTTGTGTTTCAATGTTCCACCTATTTTGATCTCATTACTGGTTTATGTGGACATCTTGATTGCTTCCTTTACTTTGTTGACCAGGCTGGTTGTCACATCTGCAAGGATTCACTTTATGGCCAATCAGAAACAGACTTTGGTCCTTCTGTTTTAGCCCCATGTATTCAGCCTAGCCCAGCATTTCTGTTATTTCATTTACACATTTACATCAACAACATACAGGTCTGGTCTTTATGTAATGGAGCAGAGATATAAGATGGAGGCTCATAGGCCAAGGTCTCTAATGTATTTGTAGCAGGCATTGCCTTGTATTTGATCTTTGACTATATTAAAACATAGCTGTTCAAATGACTCCATTTCACCAGATGATGCACTCTATATAACCAGTCTGTCAGTGTCCTTCACTTATTCTCATGTCATCTGCGAGTTGACTTGGCCCATTAATTTTGCAGAACCCCCCCATCATAAACATGGCTAGTAGAGAAGCACATATCTTTAACTGGGAGCTGTTCCCATAAGGGGGACTAACTGGTGGAACAGACTATGCTGGGATAGGGTTCATTTTCCATCCTTTTTGGCTTTTAAACTTAGACAAGGTTTTTTTTCCCTCCACCATAGAAGATCTTCTCTGGATCACCAAAAGTCATCACCTAGGCGTAGGCCTCATGGGTGGGGTCTCTGGCTTGGGTTATGTACATGGTCAGATAGGCTGATCTATCTGACTGGCTGATCCAGTAGATGGACTGGTCCCTTCTGATGTTAAAATCCATATTTTAGTGGATGGGATGGGATGGGAATGATGGGAGTCCTGGTGTTGACTTCATTGTAGCCAGGACTCCACTCCAGGTGCCCGGGCTGGCCATGTGGTGCTTTCACCATGGGGCTTTCACTGTGGCAGCTGTTTAGGTAAACAAGAGCCCTCCAGGGTTGTCACCCAGAGAATTCCTCTGTCACTGACAGACAGGCAGGGAGAACAATCACTGAATTTAGCTGGGCTCAATTCTGAAATGGCACTGGTAAAACTCCTCTGATTTCATTGGGGTCTTCCTGGTGTGCTCTGGGATGTGAAAGAGCTAAGAGGAGAAATTGTCTTTGCAGTTCAGTTTCATAGCTTTAGTCACATCTTCAGTAACTTCTACTCAGCAGTGACAGCTGGTAACCAGACATGTAAAGACAGCTATAGAGACATAACAAATGGTTTCTGCACCCTGGGCTGTAGCATGAGCTGGAGCAGTAGGGCCTGCAGTGATGGTTGAGATGGCCAGGTTGGCAGTGCCACCCTACTTGTGCCCTCCAAAATTAGTACCTGGGTTTGCTGCCATGCTCACCCACACTTCCTTACTCTATGGACAGGTGGTTGATAATCAAGTGGCAACTGCCTTCTGGGAGCGGACGCTAGCTCATCTGGAGCAGGGCAGTGCTGCCAATTTAGGAAGATCATGTGCACAGGTTTTTAATTTGTCTTGTGCAGAAATTGGCATGTTCAAAACTTCCTGAAAGGCTTTGGGGTGTTGCCCAGGGTCCCATGATTTGCCCTGGAAAGGCAGCCCTGTTGATTACTATTTTTCACTCAAATCTGACGGGAATGCCAAGGTCCTTTGGAAATCCAGCTTAACATGGAAGTGTTGTTGCCCTTCTAAGTGTGGTGAAGGTAGCTGCCATCTCATAAAAAACATCTGATTGGAAACACGTTAATCCTGGAAGGCAAAGGCTAGATGCAGGAGTGTTAAGGCCCAGGGCACCTGACACAGGTGAAGTGTATGTGTGCACACCATGGGAAGTGTACTCAACGAATAAACCAGGCCCTGGCCACATGCCAAGTGGAAGAAGACCTGCTGTGGGTACCGACAGGGCTTGCATGCTGAGATCTCAGCACTGGCCAGACGGGTCCTGGGTGTGGCCAGAAGCAAGCAACTTAGGTTCCTGAGCAAGAGCTGTGGGGATCAAACTTTTAGACTAGTCATGTGCAGGACAGTCAGGCCATAGCACATAGGCCCCATACTCTGATTGCAGGGCTGCTTCCATCATGCTCTTATTCAGTACAAGAGCAAGACTGCTACTGACTCTAGAGGCCCAGGGGTCCAGTCCTTTAGCCCTGTCCTATGTGGAGAATAGGAATATTGGATCTATAAAGCTTGGGTGGACCCAGGTCTGATTCTCAGAGGTGCTGACACCCACAAGCACATGCTGAGCATACTACATGAGAAGCAAGTGCCAACACATGTGCTCCACAAAAGCTAGCAGGCTGGGCGGGGAGCCTGTGGGGACCGCCATTAGAAAATGCGGGGGGGGGGGGGGACAATGTGAGCCCTGCCTCCCTGCATGGCAAAGGGCAGTGCCTCCGAACTGCATGGCAAAGGGCAGTGCCTACTGGGATTGGGGATTCACAGACATGGATGCTGAACTGCAGTCAGGACACACAACCCATGGCCCAGGAGCTGCTGCTGCCTTCACTCAGTGGCCCCACATCACAGCATGTGCTCCAGGGAATCTTCAGATGCTGGAGCCAGGTTTCCCCTCACCCCAGAGTAGGGTTGGGTATTTGACTGGTCAAATAAAATGTGCTTAATTGACCAGTCAATATCAGTCAAAAATTGTAAAAGATTGCCAATAGGTCCAGATAATACATAGGAAAAGCACAAATATTCCATTAATAAATATGTAAAAATCAATAACAAATTATATTTCTGTCTGTAAAAGTACAAAAAAATGTAGGTTTGGGGAGGTTAAATTACTGTAATATTTGACCAGTCAAAAAAATATGAAATTAACTGGTCAATTGCAAATATTTGACTGGTCAGTTGACCCACTTGACCAGTCAGTTGACCAGTTGCCAGCTCTACCCCGGAGAAGTCACTACCCAGTACACAGTGTGGTTATGTCTTTTTGTCCAATGCAACGTGAACACTTTCAGCACAACGGACAGAGAAAACCAGAATTTGTAGGAGATGTTGGTTCCACCCCATTCAGACAGAGGGAGGTCTCCCTCACCGAGGGCCAGAGCTCCCAGCCCTGGGCTGTTGAACACGAGGAGGAGCACACCGGTACCTCCCTTGGGCACATTGGGCACAAGGCCTGGTCCAGTCCCTGCACTCAGAGAATGTTCTGGGCAGGGATCTGTAGGCAGACAAGCAGAGGACACCAGGCAGAGGGATTTCTAGCCATGCCCAGTTGCTGAGGAGTGGGCACCTGGTGAACTTTACTGGTGAAAACCTTGGGGCCCAGGGATGGCAGATGCTGGCAGTGTTGGGCTGTCATGGACTGGGGACTTCAAGACTCTCACTTTTGGACTCAGGTGTCACTTGCCCATGAGCTAGCAACCTGGGGCAGAATCCTATTTCCCATGACTCACTCAAGTGGCAGGTTTCTGACTGCAGAACTGCTAGTGTAGCTCTCACATGCAGGTTGAGATCCTGCTCCCTGTGCTGGGGACACACAAGCTGCTACATGGTTACTGAGCATGCACCACACACTGTGTACAGCTCCATAGAGTCATACACTGCATGAGCACAAGTCAGGAAACTCTGCCCAGCAGAAACCTGTGATGAGCAGACACAGGAACAGAAGGAGGGCAGCCCTCCCAAGGGTTAGCTGGAAGAACTAAGTGATTGGGGCACTCACCCGGGAAGTGGGAGACCCAGGCTCTACGCTCCACTGCACCAGAGAACGTATGAACTTGTGTTCCTCTGACTTGCCGGCACGTGCTTCTCCAGCCCTGCCTTTCAAAGTTGACCCCTGGGCAGTCAAAGAGGGGGAGCTGTGGGGACAGGAGGAAGAGTCCTAGACTTGAGCATTTCTGGCCCAGGGAGATGGATGCCCCTTTGGAAAGGAGCAGGTCCTGCATCCAAACTTGGACCCTTGCTCTCAGGGAGCAGAAACTGCCCTCCATTGACAAAATATGAAATGCACAGTGCAGGACCTCAGCTCAGAACGTGTTGGAGCTGAGGGAGAAATGCTTTGGGCTCATCTGACATCTGATGTCAAATGCTTACATGGTTTTGGCAGAGAAAACATGTGATATGCTTCAGGTTCCTCAGTGACAATTCATGATCTCCTCTCTTGATTAGTTTCTTCATCTGTATCTCATCTGTATCTGTACCCTCATGGCCAAATGGGGAGATGTGTCCCAATGGACTGCTCAGGTGGTGGCTTCATGATGTGACATAGAGCAGGTCCCAGAAGAATCTGACTGTGATTCAGTCTCTCATAACCTTCATCTAACTTAGAGCCTGCTGTAATTAGGAAGCTAGAGGTAGACTTGGCATAAGCTCTTGAATAGGAAGTTGGTCTAAAACCAAGTCCGAACTTCAGCTTTTAAACATTTTCTGAATTTATCTGCTTTTTGGTGCATATAATCCCCTCACTCTCCTTTTTTTTTTTTTTTTCCTTCTTATTTGCCTTCCTAATAACTTCAACCAGAAATCCTGTCTGGCTCAAGCAGTGAAGGGTCTTTGGTGACAAGAAGAGCTGTTGTGGCAGAACAAGCCTTTTGTGCTCATCCCTCAAGGTATGTTTTTGTCCCCAAACAAAAACTTTGTTTTGGGTTTGGAGAATTAGCCCTTTACTTATTCCAAACTGTGCACCCAATATATAGTACCTTTTGTATAGTAAACATTTTTGTTTATTATAAATTTTAAAGATTTTGAATATTCAGATATTTCTTTTTGAAGATTCAAAGTGGGCTGTTAATTCTTCAGTTTTAAAAAAATATGAAATGTTTTCCTCAACATTTAAAAGTCTTTGGTTTATTAAAAATATTTTTTCACCATGAAAAACATTTTAATTCTATTTTTGCATTACAAACCTATTATAATTAATGAAATTCTGTAAAAGTGAGTAACTTTGATAATAGTTAGTTTCACAAAAATATTATTTTGTGGGGAAAATGCAAGTTTTAAATGAAAAATGTAATCTGTTCAGAAAATGTTGCCAAAGTGCTAATTTGGACCCCAAGAAAATAACACCAACACACGATTAAAATGTTCTTGTAGAAACAGCATCAGCCTCAACAGGGACTCTAACTCCAGATTGTCCAAATGTCCTCTGGCTGTCCTGCCCCAGCGCGTCCCAGCTCTGCCCAACAGTACCTTCATGTCAGCTGGGAGAGCTCTCACAATATCCAGTGCCTCACAATAGCCGCTCTGCTCATGCTCACTCCTAATGGTCAGGGAGATCTCTTTGGGGCTGAGGGATTGGGGTCTATGATCATATTCCCAGCTCTGGTTCTGAGAGAAATACATTGTTCTCTGCTCCTATTCCTTTCCAGTTCCTTAGGGTTTGGCTGGGGTCATGAGTGAGGACTGTGTTAGTGCCCTGTGTGCAGAAATGTGGGGTGGAGCCATCTGCCTGCTTTCCACATGCACCCCAGTGCCCCTTACCACAGCACCTGGGCACTTCACCTTCCTCTGTGTACTGCCCTTGCATTCCCTCCTTGAGGCTATTGTTAACATTTCTGAAGTCAGACACTCTTCCACTACAGGATGTCTATGTGGACTTAGGCACCTTGAAGAAATTCTATTCCACCCCACTGAAGTAGCTGAATCTTGCATCTACATTTGTAGCAGATGCTCCTGTGACCTGTAAGGCTGTGTCCAAAAAGGCAGCAAGGAGGAGTGGGATTCTCTCTCTGTCTATTGCATTAGCAGTGTTTCCCAAACCTGAGCAGGGTGGAATTGGATTACACTGATGCCTGAGTCGATTTACACAGCAACAGGTGAAAAGGATGGCCCAAGGAGACAAAGTGGGGATTCTATAGCCCTCTCTGTGCCTAAGTGGCTCTGAACAATCATATAAGTGGTTTGACTCCTTATAGGGAGTTCGGGAGAAGGGTCTGGCTAATGCCAGAGCTGTGGCATGGTGGGAGAGTCTTGGGCTGCAAATGAGAGAAACACAGGGCCCAATCCACTCCGAGTGGAAAGGACCGAGAACTTTGTTTCTCAACTAGGGTGTGGGGCACCCTGGGGTGCTGCCACATCCTTTGAAGATCCTGTGAGATGTGAGGAGATAAGAAGATAAGCTACGTGGATAATTTTCTCCCATCCTGTATGATCTCTGACCCTCATTTCCCAGCCCCTCTGGAAGGAGGTGAGCTCTAGGGCTGTGCAAGGCTTCGGACCATGCTTCGGAGCCGGAGAACCTTCGGACACTTCAGCATCCGAAGCAGCATATATGGATTAAAGCACTGGCTTTGTTAGGCTTTCCAAAGAGGTTCGGACCTTCCAAAGCACTTCGGAAAAGCTTCAGAGCCGCTTCAGAGATCCAGTCATAGGCCACCATCCCTGCAGCTTTCAGCCTGCTGCGCTTTAACACACAGTCACCCATGTCATTAGTTTTGCTTGTCCACAGCTTGAGGTGCAGTTCCCCCAAACCCCTATACCTATCTCCTTGAAACTTGTCAGGCTTTGTGGTCTCACCAGGGGCTACCAACCCTGCAGTTTTCACCCCACTGTGGTGTAACACATACACGTGATATAAGTTTTGCTTTCAAGAATCTGGGGTGCCGTTTCCCCCAAACCCCTGCACTGACATTCTTGAAACTTGGCAGGACTTGTGGCCTCATCAGGGGCTACCATCCCTGCAGTTTTCATCCCCCTGTGGTATAATGCATATACGTGACATGAGTTTTCTTTCAAGAATTTGGGGTACAGTTCCCCACAAGGCCCTGCACCAATCTTCATGAAACATAGCAGGCTTCATCCTCTCAGCAGAGGCTACCAACCCTACAACTTTCATCCAAATAAGACAAAAAACAACAAAGTTATAGACATTTCATTGATTCCCCATTATACCCTATGGCCGGATCTCGGAGGCAGCTCTGAAGCTTCAGAGCTGCTTCAGCCAAATCGAAGTGGGAACCCCGGTCCGGAGCTCCAGATCAGATTTCTGGCATCCGAAGTGGCTGGATCCGAAGCCAGATTGAATAGCTGCCTACTTGCACAGGCCTAGTAAGCTCTGTAACATAAAAATTAGTTGTTGAAGTTGGTGTCACTCAATTGGTGGGACCCAATGCATGACTGGCCAGTGAATACCAAGGGCTATAGGCTGTACAGAAGGGATAGGACAGGGAGGAAAGGTGGGGGTGTGGCGTTCTATGTCAATGAGAAATACACATCCTCAACAAGTAGCACGGGGACAGAGGAGGGGCACACTGAAGTGCTCTGGGTTAGAATACAAGGAAGTCGAGGGGAAAGGGACTTAATGGTGGGGGTCTACTACAGACCACCCAACCAAGGGGAAGAGCTAGGCCGGGAATTCTTAAGTCAGCTCACGGATGTAGTTAGGTCAAAGGAAGTGGTCATCATGGGTGACCTGAACTTTTCAGACATCTGCTTGGAAGAGCAGTCAGCCAGGTCTGACCGCTCACATAGGTTCCTAGCCAAGATACAGGACCTCCATCTAACCCAGGAGGTACACAGCCCCACCAGGGGAGACGCCTTGTTGGACCTGGTCCCGGCCATGGGCAATGACCTGGTGAGGGGTCTGTGGGTGCTTGACCACCCGGGTGACAGTGATCATCACCTGCTGGAGTTCACCATCCAGTGCAAGGTGGCAAAGGCCTGCAGCAAGGCAGCAGCCCTGGACTTCAGGAGGGCAGACTTCAATGAGGTAAGGAGAATAGTCAGGGAGGTACTGAGGTCTCAGAGGGGAGAGGAGTCAGGTGTTCAAGAAGAGTGGTCATTCCTTAAGGAGACGATCCTCCAAGCCCAAAGGGAGGTAATCCCAACATGGATCAAAGGGGGCAAGAGGGCACAAAAGCCCCCATGGCTCATCAAAAGCATACGGGAATGTCTCCTAGCTAAAAAGGAGGCGTACACCCAATGGAAGGGAGTGGCCATCACCAGGGAGGACTATACCTCAGTTGCTCGGGGCTGTAGGGGGACGGTCAGGAAGGCCAAGGTGGAGATGGAACTGGGACTAGCTATCCGGATCAAGGACAACAAAAAGTAATTTTTTAAATACATGGGGGTAAAAAGAAGGTACTGGGTAACGTGGGGCCACTGCAAGACATGCTAGGAAATCTGGTTGTCACACCAGACAACAAATCTAACCTATTTAACAATTTCTTTGACTCCATTTTTCTGAGCAGGGACCAGGTCACCCCTGCTGCCCCCCCCCCCCCCCCCAGGACCCCCGTAGGTCCCAGGGGAGGCACACCCAGGCCTAGGGTCAGTGAGGACCTAGTCAGGGAACTTCTGGAGGGACTGGATGTATTTAAATCAGCTGGTCCTGACAATCTCCACCCCAGAGTGCTGAGGGAATTAGCAGAGGTCATTGCGGGACCCCTTGCATGGCTTTATGAGCACTCGTGGTACTCTGGTGTGGTGCTGGAGGACTGGAAAAGGACCAATGTGGTTCCCATTTTCAAAAAAGGAAGGAAGGAGGACCCAGGAAACTATAGGCCAGTTAGTCTTACCTTGATCCTGGGTAAGCTTTTTGAGAGAATTACCCTGGCGCATGTCCACGAGGGGCCAGCAGGGGAGGTTATGCTTAGGGGCGACCAACACGGGTTCATTAGAGGCAGGTCCTGTCAGACCAACCTGGTGGCCTTCTATGACCAGGTCACAAAATCCTTAGATGCAGGGGTAGCAGTGGACATAGTCTTCCTGGACTTCAGGAAGGCCTTCAACACTGTCTCTCACCCCATTCTCATTAGAAAACTAGAGGACTGTGGCATTGACACTTACACAGTCAGATGGGTCACTAACTGGCTGGAGGGCCGCACCCAGAGAGTGGTGGTGGACAGGTCTTATTTGACCTGGAGGGATGTGGGCAGTGGGGTCCCCCAGGGCTTGGTCCTTGAGCCCGCACTGTTCAACATCTTCATCAGCAACTTGGACGAGGGGGTAAAAAGCACCCCATTCAAATTCGCAGACAACACTAAGTTGTGGGGGGAAGTGGGCATGCCAGAAGGGAGGCATAGGCTGCAATCAGAGCTGGACAGGTTACAGATGTGGGCAGATGAGAACAGGATGGATTTCACACTGACAAGTGCAGGGTACTGCACATGGTGGAGAAGAACCAGCAGCATACCTACAGGCTGGGGAACTCCCTTCTCATCAGTGCAGAGGCAGAAAAGGATCTTGGAATTGTTATTGTGGGGACGTGGTCAGGAAGGCTAACCGTACCTTGTCATACATCCACAGATGCATCTCAAGCAGGTCCAAGGAGGTGGTCCTCCCCCTCTATGCGACACTGGTCAGGCCGCAGTTGGAGTACTGTGTCCAGGTCTGGGCGCCGCACTTCAGGAGGGATGTGGACAACATGGAGAGGGTCCAGAGGAGGGCCACCCGCATGATCAGGGGCCAGCAAGGCAGGCCATACGATGAGAGGCTAAGGGACCTGAACCTGTTCAGCCTCCACAAGAGAAGGCTGAGGGGGGATCTAGTGGCCTGTTACAAACTAGTCAGGGGGGACCAGCAGGCATTGGGGGAGTCCCTGTTCCCCCCAGCACTCCCAGGAGTGACTAGAAATAATGGTCACAAGCTGGCAGAGGGTAGGTTCAGACTAGACATCAGGAGGCGCTACTTCACTGTCAGGGTGGCTAGGATCTGGAGCCAACTTCCAGGAGAAGTGGTGCTGGCTCCTACCCTGGGGGTCTTTAAGAGGAGGCTGGATGAACACCTTGCTGGGGTCTTTTGATCCCAGTACTCTTTCCTGCCGTGGCAGGGGGCCGGACTTGATCATCTGCTCAGGTCCCTTCCGACCCTACCAACTATGAATTCATAATAAGAGGTGCCTTGAGCCCCAAAAGAGTTGAGAACCACTGACCTACAACCTCAGTTGTCTGCTATCTGTGTAAAATCACATATATGGATGGTGAGGCATGTGAGGACCCTCCTACATCCAGCAACCACTAGTCATGGGACTTTGTCACACTTCAGTTTTTTTACTTATCCCATACACTGGCTGTGCAGAGAAAGCCACAGATCTGCTGGGCACTGCACATGCTCTGTCCTTGCGTGTACACTTACATGTCCATTCTACACAGATCAGAGAAGGCAATAGGATCACAAACTGTGCAAGCGTGCTAAGAAGAGTGTCTGAAATGGCTGGAAAACTGACCTGTGATGCAGAGAGTGCTATAGGATTCAGCCTGGCATGACTCACCCAAGGACACATGGAGTACATGGCAGAGCAGAGTGGAGGCAGGCTTTTCAAAATACCCTGTTTAGTGAGCAGCCTCCCTGTTTGATCATGGACAGTGTTACCAGCTTTGGAGGGGTGGCTTTTTTCTTGGCTCTGTGTTCCTCATCAATATAGAAACATATCTGGCACCTGTTAGTAAGGCTGGTCTAGCTGTGATGCTACTTGTTCACCAGAACCAGAGCGACTTTGCATGCTCCAGTTCCCTCCCCTGCCAGAGGCCAAATGGATCAAATTGCTCAGGCCTCTCACAACCTCATAGACATTAGGGGTTGGAAGGGACCTTGTGAGATCATCAAGTCCAGCCTCTCCGCCATAGGCAGGAAGGCTGCTGGGATCAAATGACCCCAGCAAGATAAACATCCAAATGTCTTTTGAATGAATCCAGAGTAGGTGCTTGAACCATCTCTGTGGGGAGTCTGTTCCAGACCCTTGACTCTTGGACTATAAAGAAGTTTTTCCTTATGTCTAGTCTAAATTGGCCTTCCAGGAGTTTGTGGCCATTAGACCTTGTACCCTTGCGGGGCCCTGATGAACAACTGTTCTCCCAGGTCCTGATGTACCCCCGCTTATATACTTGTCCACCCTGAGCCTTCTCTTCTCCAGGCTGAAGAGTCCCATGTTCCTCAGCCTTTCCTTGTAAGGCTTGCTCTCTTGGCCTTTGATCATGTGGGTGGCTCTCCTTTGGACTCTCTCAAGATTATCCATGTTCCTCCTGAAGTGGGGGGCCCAAAACTGGATGCAGTACTCTAGCTGTGGCCTCACTAAGGCCAAGTAGAGTGGGAGGATGACATTGGTGGATGCATGCCAGTGTTTGGTTTGCTTTGCCCGCCATGGCATCACATTGGTGGCTCATGTTCATTTTGTGGTCAATCAAGACCCCCAAATCTCTTTTGGTCATGGTGCTAGCAAGCATAGCACTGCCGAGCCTATAAGTAAGCTGCTGGTTCTTCCTCCCAAGGTGGAGCACCCTGCACTTCTCTACATGGAAGGCCATCAGGTTTTGGTCCACCCACCTTGTGAGCATGTCCAGGTCAGCCTGTATCTCCAGCCTGTCTTCCAGTGTGACCACCTTCCCCAATAGTTTAGTGTTGTCCGTGAACTTTGCCAGTCCACATCTGGTTCCTGAATCCAGATCATTAATGAAGATGTTGAAGAGTACTAGCCTGAGTACTGAGCCCTGAGGGATACCACTGGTCACCTCGTGCCATGTTGATTCTCTCCCATCAACTAGTACTTTTTGGGTCTGATCACAGAGCCAGTACCCCAGCCATCGGACTGCAAGATGGTCGAGGCCACAGCTCCCCAGCTTAACCATAAGGACATCATGGGAGACTAAGTCAAAGGCTTTTCTGAAATCCAGGTATATGACATCAACCTCTTCTTCCTTGTCCAGGCAATGCATTACCTAGTCGGAGAAGGAGATGAGGTTGGTCAGGCAGGACCTCTGTGGAGAGTCCTGACACTGAAATATCCTGAGGTGTCAGATGCCTCCACTAGGCTCTTAGCACCAAGCACCTAAATGGTTACCTCTGGCCAAAGCCTGGTGTCCTTAATCCACTTTATTCCACCCCATGAGACTTTCCTGCCACAGCAAGCTTGACATCTTGTCCTAAAGATGACAAGGGTCACAGCTGGTGACTGGGTCTCCTCCTTCTGTCCCTCCCTGACCCAGAGGCAGGGGCTGCAGGGGCTGTGCAGCAGTGATGCCTCTCTCTGCCCCACAGCTCAGGGCAGAAGGCCACTGATGACAATGCAAAACTGTCTCTGTGCCCTGTCCTGCTGTCCGCATGGTCCCCCTTCCCTGGGTGCTCACAGGGCTGTGGATCCCCTACCCCATCCTCCTATTTTCTGTGGTCACTGTGTCTGGGGTTGGCCTTATATAGCTATGGTTTTGCCCAGGACCTTACAGGGATGTCTGTGGGGGTGGGATCATTATGGGCAGGGGCCCAGGTAATTCAGCATGGGTCTATATTTGGCTCACTCCTCCCAGGTACTTGTGTGCTGGGGTTTGAGGGGCTGCTCTGGTCCCTCAAGCACACTGGGTCCTGGACATAGCTGAGAAGTACTGAGCTGCTGAGCTCAGTGACTGATGGCCTATGGGAGTGACCCAAGCATCCCCAGGGCTGCATGTCCCATCTTGTGCTGCTTGGTCGTGGGAGGAAGGAGCTGCCCAGAGTCCCCCTTCCTGGGATACCCTGGAAAGGTGGTGTGGGGAGGGGAAGAGTGAGTTTGGGCGGGGACAAGGGTTGGCTTTGAGGTGGGGAGAGGCTTGAATTTCAGAGGAAGGGACAGGCTGATGGACAGGAGAGAACCAAGGCAGGAGACTGAGCTGAAGGCATTGGGATGCCTTTGTGCAGATCCTAGCAGTGTCTGGAGGAGGGAGTCCTGGGCTCTGGGACTTGGGCTGTCCCCGCAGGCATGGAGAGGACATGTAGGCACATCATTCCCAACGTGGAGCTGATGGATGGCAGGGCCCTAGTGAGGATGACAGACCAAGTGCCTTTGTTTTTACAGGTCCAACACCTCATACCAATGAGGGAAAACCAGACCCAGGTGACTGAATTTGTGTTGGTTGGGTTTTCTGCTTTTCCAGACCTGCAGGGAGTGCTGTTTGTGGTGTTCCTCTTCATGTACCTCATGACCCTGGCTGGAAATCTGGCCATAATGGCTGTGATCTGGACTGACAGGCACCTGCACACCCCAATGTACCTTTATCTGGGGGCTTTGTCCTTCTCCGAGACCTGTTATACCTTTGTTATTATCCCTAAGGCACTAGTGGACCTGGTGTCAGAGGGCAGAATCATCTCGCTCACAGGATGTGTTGCACAGATGTTCTTCTTTCTTGGACTAGGGAGCACAAACTGTGCCATTTTAATAGTCATGGGCTATGACCGGTATCTGGCAATATGTCACCCCTTGCGCTATGGGAGGCTCATGAGCCTGCATGTTTTCGTTAAGCTGGTGGTTGGGTCTTGGATCAGTGGGTTCTTAGTGTCCTTGGTGGAGACAACACTGATATTTCAGTCTCCCTTCTGCAGGTCTAACATTATTAACCACTTCTTTTGCCACATGAGGCCTGTTCTCAGCTTGGCCTGCATAGATAGCAGCACCATTGAGGTTGCCGTCTCCATGATCTCCATGCTGGGCTTGTCGGGAAGCTTCCTGCTCATAGTACTGACATACTTGCTCATCTTGGGTACCATCGTGCAGCTGCCATCAGCCAGTGGAAAAAGGGAGAAAGCCTTCTCCACCTGCGCTGCCCACCTCACTGTGGTGGTCATGCACTTTGGCTTTGCCTCCATTATCTACCTCAAGCCTAGCCCACGTGGTTCAATGGAGGAGGACACACTGATGTCTGTGCCCTACACCATTCTCACACCATTCCTGAGCCCCATGATCTTTACCCTGAGGAACAAAGAAATGAAAATTGCCCTGAGGAAAGCATTTGGCAAAAGAATATTCTCTTAGAAGCTCTGAAAGCTCTGAAAGGCTCTGGGAAGGGCCCTGGGGGATGGGCCAGGGCTCTCTGTAGGCCTGGCCATCCTGTAAGCCTGGGTTTTATCCTATCATGGCCACAACCTCCCTTGGTGACCTGGGGCAGCCAGTGTGGCCAGGTTGGAGAAGGACATTGCTATCTCAGAGAACAGCCGAGAGTCTCTCCTGAGAAGGAAGGGGTCAGTAGGGGCAAAGGCATTTGAAAATTAGGTTCTCTTTCCAACCCCACATTTGTCTTAAAAATGGGGCTAAAAAGCCTTCACTACTTTCCTCCCTCACTCCCCCGTTTCCATGAGGTTGTGAGTGCAATAGTAATATCGTTATAGGCTGTGAGAGGTTTGAACCCCTGCAGACGCCCTACTCCACATAAATGCCCCAGGAACAAAGGGAGAACAAATTCCAGGCCTGAATATGACCCACCATGAGTGTAACTCTGGAAGAACCTGTCCTGGAAGGCGCTTGGCATTTACATCAGCTTTGAGTCCATTAAATGCTTTTGTTCTCTATAACATTAAAGCCTGCTACTTAATCCCAGCACTAACACCATGCATGTCAGTGCAGTGACAGCTTTGCCCTGGGCACAGATCAGCAGCAGAGGGAAATGGGATGAAATAGCCCTAGCACCACTGAGGATCCCAGAGCAGGGAAAAACCAAAATTATTCCCATGAAGTGAAAGACATCACACTGGCAGACACGGTGAGGGGGGAGCAGAATTTGGGAAGGGGAAATTCCTGCTCTAGGGACAACAATCTTCCCCCCTCAGCTGTACCTTCAGTTATGCTTCTGCCACTCAAGGCATATTGGTCTGTTGCACCTTTCTCTTAGTGCCAGGGAAGCTGGAGGCGTGAGCACCTGAACACCTTTGCCTGGGCTGGGGAGGATATACCATATGTCAGCTGTTCTCTGGTCACTGCCTGTGGCTTCGTCTTTCCCTCTGGTGCGTGGAAGCTCACTGGCAGTCATTGACTGACCCAGCACAGGCAGCTAGGTTGCAACAGGGACAGAGCAGGCATGTGGATGGTTAGTGCAGAGCAGCTGACAGTGGATGCCCCAAGCATCCTTTTCCCTCAGTGCATTTTTCATGTGCACACACCTGGGAGCTCCAGGTCTCCTCTCTGTTCTCCCATGTGAGGGGCTGGCTGAGAGTTCCCTCCCCCTGGGCTGAGCAGATGGATCCTGAAGCTCCCTGGAGACAGGGTCCTGGTGCCATTGTCACAGGGTCACTTCTCAGAGGAGCTGCAGCAGAGGTGCAGTTTCCATGTGTGACTGCAGTTCCCTGTGCAAAAACCAGGCCCTCAGAGAGGCAGGTGAGAGAACAGTGCAGGGGAACTGTCAGTGAGTCACCGATTCTGCATCAGCTAGGGAGGGGGTCAAAGCTAACCTGCCATGGGACAGCGCGGCGGGGTCCTTGAAGGGTCCTGGACACACTGATCCCAGCCAAGCTCCAAGAGCAGGCCTGGCAGAGGTCCTGCCAGGGAGGAAAGAATGGGTAGGCAGAGGCTACACTGAGCCTCCAATGGTAGGTGCCAGAGTCCATGTTTTCCCAGGGCAGGCAGAAGGCAGGGAGTGTGGTTATCTGGGTGGTAGGATCTGGACTGGCACTGGGAGCCAGTGACAGGGAAGAGGCTGTTCTGTCCTGTAGGTTCTGACCTCAGCACAGGACATGGAGCAGCTGTTGGGAAAACTCCACTGAGGGCTTTGGAGTCCTGGGCTCTGGAGCAAGCCCCGCATCCAAGACCGTCTGGCACTTAATGCTGTGACTCACTATAGAGCAAGTGGGGACTGCAACAGAGGCTTCTCAGTAGATTATATGCAACAGCCAAATGCCTGGCCCTTGCAGGCTCCTTGCTGTGCTCACGATACACTGAAAGCCCATTCATTTTACATTTCCCCTATGGCGGGCCAGTAGGGGGAGCTCCTGCGTTGAGCCTCCCACCTCACTAGGCCCATCCACCTTCCAGACTCCATGTGACTCCCCGGGGCGCCTAAGCCCTGGCAGACCCCCTTTCAAGCCCCACCGCAAAGTCCGGGGGTAACGTGCTGCCACCACCCCAAGAGGGGACCTTCTAGGTTCTGTGTCCTCAGGGAAACACAGGCCTAGTAGTCCTATGGGTATTTAACCCAATACAAGCACTTCGGGCTCCTCCCCAAGTTGAGGGCCAAAAAGGATATTCTCCCTTAGTCTGCAGACCTAAGGGGCCTCCTAGGCATAATTAAACCCACCCCTCTATAAGTCTCCTACACCAGTCACAAATGAGAACCTTATTGGTTACAAAGAGTAGGGTTAGAATAGGGTAAGAGGTAGAGCACTATCAAGGGATTACCATTGAACAAAACAGTCTGGCTGAGGTAGCCGTTTGATACACAAATGCATCACTGTGAGCTGACTAGCTCTCTAGAAACGCTTACAAGTATCATCCAGAAGATGGTAGAGATCTGGCTCAGAGATTTCCAGAGAGAGCGTTTCAGTTGGATCAGACTCTCTCCCTGTGTCCTGGTGTTTGGGCCACGCTGGTAAAATGGCTTCTCCTCCTTCTTCTTGGACCAGGCCCTTATATAGCCTTTCTGACCTCAGCAGCCCAGTCCAATAGAAACCAGCAGCGTTGGCAACTAGCCAACCAATTTAAAAAGCATCACTGGTTACCTGGGCAGATGAGCAGGGGCTTTTTCCTCCCCCACTCAGGTGACCAGAGGGACCACACCCTAGGCATGAGGGTTTTGTCACGTGGGCAGGGAGGAGAATCCCCCCTCCCTTAGGAATTCGACCCCAGTGTCCCAAGCTGACCGGGACAGGTTTCTGGAGGGAGAGACAGACGGTGGCATTTCTGCCACACTTCCCCCAACTCCTTTAAAAGCTTGGGCTCAGGGCTTCTCAGGGCTGTGTGCCCGGGCATGTTGGGTCGGGGAGTTCACATGGGATGCCTAAAGAAAAAGAATACCTGACACATGAAACGAGTTATACCAATAACCTACAAAAACCCTAAAACATGTTGGGTAGTCCCCACACTAGAGATCACTAGAGATCTCTCCAGTAGTCCTGAGTCCAGAGCAGCCACTACCCAGTGTCCTTTCGTGACAGGGCATCTGCTATCATGCTCTAGCTCCCCTTGATGTGTTCAACGGCAAAGTTGAACTCTTGAAGCTGCCAGGCCCATCGCTGGAGCTTGACGTTGGTATTCTGCATTGTTTGCAACCATTGAAGCGGGGCATGATCCGACAGGACGATGAACTACTGCCCCCACAAGTAGGGCCGTAGCTTGTTCAGCGCCCAGATGATGGTCAGGCACTCCTTGTCGATGGACGACAGGTTCTGCTCCCGTGGGATCAACTTCTTGCTCAAGTAAACCACGGGGTGTTGGTTTCCCTCATGTTCCTGTAAAAGTACGGCTCCCGGCCCGTGTCAGAAGCATCCGTGGCCACGGAGAGCGGTTTCTCGTAGACTGGCGCCTTCAGGATTGGTTCCTTGATCAGGACAGCCTTTAGGGTATCAGATGCCTCTTGGCACTCCTGTTTCCAGGTCACGGGGTCAGGACTGCCCTTCTTGGTCAGCTCACTCAGTGGAGCTGCTGTTGCTCCAAATCCAGGGACAAATCTCCGGCAGTAGCCTGGAAGGCCAAGGAAGGCTCTGACTTGCTTCTTGGTTCGCGGGGGTGGCCAGTCTCTAATAGCCTCGATCTTTTCCCACAAGGGATCTATATGGCCTCCGCTCATGTGATGTCCCAGATAAACCACCTCAGGTAGTGCCAGCTGGCACTTCTTGGCCTTCAGGGTAAGACCAGCTTGCTGTATCTTACTTAACACCGTGGCCAGATGAGTCAGGTGCGATTCAAAGTCCTGACTATAGATGGCGATGTCATCGATGTACGCCATGGCGAGCTGTTCACAACCGTGCCTAATTGTTAATCTGTCTTTGGAAAGATGCAGGGGAGTTGCGCATCGCAAAGGCAAGACTGTAAACTCTTAAAGTCCCACAGGGGTGGTAAAGGCAGACTTGGCCATGGCATCCGGATCCAGTGCCATCTGCCAGAACCCCTTGGACAGGTCGAGGGTCGAGATGATGTTGGCTGGGCCCAGGCGATCAAGCAAAGAGTCCGTCCTGGGCATAGGGTAAGCATCAGGGGTGGTGATGGCATTCAGCTTTCTGTAGTCCACACAGAACCAAATGGTGCCATCCTGCTTCTGGACGAGTACCACTGGGCTAGCCCAGGGACTCGTTGAAGGCCAGATCACCCCTAACTCCCTCATCTCTGCAAGTTCCTGCTTTATCCCCTCCATCACCTTTGCATTGACTGCGTAGGGTCAGGATCGGAAAGGGTGGTGACTACCCGTGTCTATCGTGTGCACGGCCAGGTTCGTTTTACCTGGTTTGTTGGAGAACATCATCTCATAGTCCTTAAGTATGGTGAGCAGCTTGTCTTTGTCCTGGGACAGCAGATGATCCGGCAGGCGGAGCTCCTCTATCCCTGTCTCTCCGTCCCAGTCACCATACATGACCGGCTCCTCCGGGTCCTCAGGTGAGCTGTCAGCTGGGGAAACCCAGAACACCATCTCCCCTCGGTCAATGTAGGATTTCAGCATGTTCACATGCACTACCTTAGGCTTCTTGTGTGACCCGCTCTCGCTCTCCACATAAGTCACATCATCCAGCCTGTCCAGGATGAGCCAGGGACCCTCCCAGGCCGCTCGCAGCTTGTCTACTTTTAGTGGTAGGAACACCATGACCTTGTTGCCTCGCTCGAAGGTACTTAAGCAAGTCTTTTTGTCATACCAGACACTCTGCTTCTCCTGCACCTGGGCCAAGGAGTCTCATGCCACTTTCATCATGTCAGTCAGCTTCTGATGAAAGTTAAGCACATACTCCACCACAGAGGTCTTTGTGGAAGAGACTTTTCCTTCCCACTCCTCTCTCACCAAATCGAGAGGACCTCAAACTCACCTCCCAAACATCAACTCGAATGGCGAGAAGCCAGTGGACTCCTGGGGCACCTCTTGATAGGCAAAGAGCAAATGCGGCAGTTTCTCATTCCAGTCATTGGGATTAGAGTCCACATAAGCCTTTAGCATCCCTTTCAAGGTCCCATTAAACCTTTCCACCAGCCTGTTTGTTTAAGGATGGTAGGCTGTGGTCTTAAGGTGTTTCACCCCACAGCACTCCCACAAGCACTTCATCACCTCGGCCAGGGAGTTCCCACCCCTGTCAGTCAAGATCTTGGAGGGGAAACCCAGATGGAAGAAGATCTTAAGGCATCTGCAACTACAGGTGCTTCAGTGGAGGTTAAGGCAACTGCCACCGGGTACCGTGTCGCAAAGTCCACCAGAGTCAGGATATATTTCTTCCCTCTGTGGGTCCGATGTCTCAGTGGGCCCACAATGTCTATACCCACTCTGTAGAAGGGTTGTTCAATGGTTGGGAGGGGCTGTAGGGGAGCTCTTTGTTTGTCCCCACTTTTGCCCTTCCACTGACACGTCTCACAAGATCTGCAGTAGTCCGTCATGTTCTAGGCAATCCTGGGCCAACAGAAGTTCACCTGCAGCTGCTGGCCAGTCTGTTCCCTGCCTATGTGACCGGCACAAGGTAAATCATGAGCCAAGGAAAGCAATTGTCGCCTGAACTTTCGAGGTACTACGAGCTGGCGACAGGGCTCCCAGGTCTCGGCCTGGTTCTTTGGTATCCACAACTGATAAAGGAGTCCCTTGTCCCAGACCACCTGCTCCCTCTTTGCTGGGGTGAACTCCGTCTCTGACTCCCGAGCCCTCTGCCGGAGGTCTTCCAAGCTGGGGTCTGCTAGAACCTCCTGCTTGAACTCTGCTTGCCCCGCTAGGCAATCGATAGGGAGTTCAGGTGCTCCTGCAAGGAGTGCACCCCCACCCTCAGGGATTTCCTTGGACTCCTCCCTGGGAGTCTCAGTTTCCTCTGCCACTGACTGACCAAACTCCTCCCTGGGATTGCCACTTAACCTGACCTCGAGGTCGCTGGTTTCCTCAATGGCCAGGGGCTGATTGCAGTCAGAGGGAGTCAGTAGCCAACTGGGTGACCAGGCCCTGGGAAGTTTCCACTCCTCCTGCCTTAGCCTTTTGGCTCTGTTGATGAGTCACCACATTAACTCAGTAGGGCTTTAGCTCTAGGAGGTGACCCTCATCCCTGTACAGGTATCTTAGCTCCATAATATCACGTCCCACCAGGATGGGGACAGGAGCCCCTTCCAGCACACCCAGTTCTATGCATATCCCGCAGCCTCTCCACTCGATGGGGGGACGGGTTACTGGTACCTCAAATGGTGGGGATCCCACCCCTTTAATGGTAAGGGTCCTCCCTGGGATTATATCTGCAGGTGACATAAGGTTAACATTAATTAACGACACACTGGACCCTGTGTCCAGTTCCCCAACAAGGGTTCTCCCATTTACTGTTATCTTAGTCCGGTGGAAGGCCGTCACCTCCTCTGGGTTTGTAATTCTGTAGCAATAGGCACGCCCCTCAGAGTGGCTCATGTCTCCCCCCTCACTGCTTACAGCTGTTGCATGTCTGATGGGCTTGGGTTTGGTGCTTAGCTTTGGGCAGTTGGGCTTGATGTGGCCCGACTCCCCGCAGTTATAGCGCCCCGTCTTTTCCGAATTGGGTGGTTTGTCCGAATCTGAGGCTGCCTTGCGCTCAGCAGCAGGTGGCCCTCTTTCCCCTTTTGGATCTGGACCTCCCTTCCCCCCTTTTTGGAACTCTTTCTGTTCCTTCCCAAAGTAGGAGGGCTTCTGGTTCAGCCCCTGTGCCTGTCAGTGTAGCAACAGCTGGTCTGCAATTTTAGCAGCCTCCCAGAGGGTTTCAGGTCCTCTGTCCTGTACAAGGGTTTCAATCTCCCTCGGGCACTGAACATAGAACTGTTCCAGTGCAATCAGCATGTCCATCTTCTCCACTGTATCTGCTGAAGCCCCCTTCCTCCACTTTTGGATCGAGTCCCATATCAGGGACGCAAATTTGTGCATGGACTTTCCCAAATACCCTGGGGAACAGTAGTACGGAATCTGTTGTGGAAGAACTCTGAACCCAGATTAAACCTTAACTGCACCGCCTCCTTGAAGGTCTTGTAGTCAACTGCTTGCTCCATGGGCAGGTTATTCAGGACCACGGCCACGTTGCCTTCTACCAGAGCAGCCATGTGCATCATGAACTCTTCATCTGGCACCTTCCACCATCGAGCTTGTTTTTCGAAGATGCTGAGGAATACGTCAGGATCATCTCCGACCTGGTAGCGAGAGAAGGCTGAGGAGTTTGGTTTGGGGTGTCCCCTGGGTGCTTGCGAAGGGCCCGCATCTCCCCCGTTGGGCTGCAGACGGAGTACCTCTGGTTCGTGCTTGCGCTGGGCCTCTGCCTCTTGGTGCTGTGCTGTCTTCTCTCTCTCCTGGCGCTTGGCCTCCTCACCCTGGGCCTCCACCCCATGCTGTGGTTTCTCACACTCACACTGGGCCTCCAGCTCCATCTTTTTCAACTGTAGCTGCAGCTGGAGTCTCTGCAACTCCCCCTCAGAGAGTGGCCTGCCGGAGCCCTCAGCGGTTGCTGGTTAGAAGTGTGGAGGAGATGATGAGGCCTGATCATAATCACACAGGAGTTTAATCAGGTCTTCTTTCTTATGCTCCTTCCTCAGGTGAAGGCCTCTCTCTTTCGCCTGTTCTCTTAGTTGGGGCACGGTCATTTGGACATACTTGTCAGCCATCCTGGCTATCTACACTGTCCAGTCAACCTGATACTGAATTGATAATTGTTTGCTCAAGGGTTTCCAGTGACTCTATTCCTTTTCCCAAATTATGCCTCTAATACAGCAGGGTATTCGGATCCCACGGCTAACACCACTCGTGGTGAGCCAGTAGGGGGAGCTCCTGCACTGAGCATCCCACCTCACTACGCCCATCCACCTTCTGGACTCCAGGGCCTGGCAGACCCCCTTTCGAGCCCCACCGCAGAGTCCAGGGGTAACGTGCTGCCACCACCCCGGGAGGGGACCTTCTAGGATCTGTGTCCTCAGGGAAACACAGGCCTAACAGTCCTATGGGTACTCGACCCAATACAAGCACTTCGGGCTCCTCCCCAAGTCGGAGGCCAAAAAGGATATTCTCCCTTAGTCCGCAGACCTAAGGGGCCTCCTAGGCATAATTAAACCCACCCCTCTATAAGTCTCCTACACCAGTCACAAATGAGAACCTTATTGGTTACAAAGAGTAGGGTTAGAATAGGGTAAGAGGTAGAGCACTATCAAGGGATTACCATTGAGCAAAACAGTCTGGCTGAGGTAGCCGTTTGATACACAAATGCATCACTGTGAGCTGACTAACTCTCTAGAAACACTTATAAGTATCATCCAGAAGATGGTAGAGATCTGGCTCAGAGATTTCCAGAGAGAGCATTTCAGTTGGATCAGACTCTCTCCCTGTGTCCTGGTGTTTGGGCCACGCTGGTAAAATGGCTTCTCCTCCTTCTTCTTAGACCAGGCCCTTATATAGCCTTTCTGACCTCAGCAGCCCAGTCCAATAGAAGCCAGCAGTGTTGGCAACTAGTGAAGCAATTTAAAAAGCATCACTGGTTACCTGGGCAGATGAGCAGGGGCTTTTTCCTCCCCCACTCAGGTGACCAGAGGGACCACACCCTAGACACCAGGCTTTTGTCTCATAGATTCATAGATTCATAGATGCTAGGGTCGGAAGGGACCTCAATAGATCATCGAGTCCGACCCCCTGCATAGGCAGGAAAGAGTGCTGGGTTCAGATGACCCCAGCTAGATGCTTATCTAACCTTCTCTTGAAGACCCCCAGGGTAGGGGAGAGCACCATCTCCCTTGGGAGCTTATAGGCAGCCACAAGGTCGCCTCTGAACCTTCTCTTGCAGAGGCTGAAGAGGTCCAGGTGCCCCAGTCTCTCCTCAAAGGGTTTGGCCTGCAAGCCCTTAACCATACGAGTGGCCCTTCTCTGGACCCTCTCCAGGTTATCCGCATCCCTCTTGAAGTGTGGCGCCCAAAACTGCACGCAGTACTCCAACTGCATCTGACCAGCGCCCAATAGAGGGGAAGTATCACCTCCTTGGATCTGTTCGTCATGCATCTGCTGATGCATGATAAAGTGCCATTAGCTTTTCTGATGGTTTCGTCACACTGACGACTCATGTTCATCTTGGAGTCCACTAGGACTCCAAGATCCCTTTCTGCTTCTGTTCCACCAAGCATGTCATTTCCTAGGCAGTAGGTGTGCTGGACATTTTTCCTCCCTAGGTGCAGCACTTTGCATTTCTCCTTGTTGAATTGCATTCTGTTGTTTTCTGCCCATTTGTCCAACCTGTCCAGGTCTGCTTGTAGTTGTTCTCTGCCTTCTGGCATGTCCACTTCTCCCCACAGTTTTGTGTCATCCACAAACTTGGACAGAGTACACTTCACTCCCTCGTCCAAGTTGCTGATGAAGATATTGAAGAGTATCAGTCCAAGGACCAAGTCACGTAGGCAGGGAGGAGAATCCCCCCTCCCTTAGGAATTCGACCCCAGTGTCCCAAGCTGACCAGGACAGGTTTCTGGAGAGAGACACAGACGGTGGCATTTCTGCCACACCCCCATATGTTCCATTCACTGCAGGGACCCTACAGCACTGCTCTACACAGGTTCTCAGGGACAGCATCTGGACACCTAGGTGTGGAGACAGGAGCAGGGCAAGACACCATTGGGGTATGGAAGGCCGTGCCTACCTTCCCACAGAGAGTTTGCAGACACAGCTAGCAGACTTGTACACATAGTTTGTACACAAGCTCTTTACATTGCAGGATGTAGGAGTATCTCACTGGTGTGAAACTCCATCCCCAGAGCACAGTGAGAGACCCCTAGGCCTCTGACCTGTCTCTTGTCTCTCAGGAGGACATCTAGTCCAACCCCTTGCCTGAGGCAGGGTCATGACTATCCAAACTATCCAGACAAGGAAAACTACACAGCCAACACTGACACAACAAAAGACATGGCACTGTAACCTACCACAGTCAAAGAAGGGGGAACATGGTGGCTAATGTCTTGCTGCTGCAAAGAGTGTTAAAGAAATCCCAGGAAGAGGGCCATGCCCTCCACTACCAGTCTGACTATGGAGTAATAGTCCTTCCTAATCTCAAATGTGGCAATTGGTTAGGCTCTGAGCACAGGATCAAGACCCTCTAGCCAGGAACCTCTGGCTTTAAATTCCAGAAGGTGCATTGACACACCCCAGTCAAAATCTCCAGGCTTGGCTGCAGCTATAATTCAATGCCTCTGAGGAAGGCTGAAGTATACCCTGACACACACAGCAGCAGAAGGGGAAGCATTCCCTCCCAGGCCTATGCGGCAACCAGCAAGGCCCAGAAGCATTGGACTGTCCAACCTCTTCTTGAATATCTCCAGTGATGGAGAGGCAAAGACCATGAAAAATCAACTCTGCTGGGTTGGCCATTGTGTGTAGATGGCTGACACTTGTCTTCCAAAGCAACTCCTCTTCTCTCAACTCAACCCTGGAGGACAGAGGAAGTGCATACCTTAAGAAGGGTGCCATCAACCCTACAAATTGGGAAGTGCTAGCTGGTAACAGGTCTCAATGGTGTTGCACCATATGTCAAGCTACAGCCCACTTTGAAGAGAACCATCTTGCTCAGGAAGCTGAGAAATGGCAGATTAGGAAGGAAAGCACAGAACATCCTAGTCAACAGTTATGTCGTGTCCCCCCACCCCCAAAAGAGCACCACTTGTCATATCTGTAGAAAAACTTGCAGAGCACTGATTGGACTCCTCAGTCCCCTAAAAACTCACCAGTAATTCCGGTTCCCCCTCTCCCACCCCCGGCCTCCAGCAGACATCATCCTCGTATGGAAGGATAGCCGATATAGATGGTACAGTGCCATTGAGACCTGTTACCAGCCAGCACTTCCAAATTTGTAGGGTTGATGCTACCCTTCTTAAGGTATTTTTTCAGGGTGTCCTTTTAGCACTTCCTCTGTCCTCCGAGGTTCCTCTTACCATGACTGAGTTGCGAGAAGAGGACTTGCTTTGGGAGACTAATGTCAGCATTTCTGCACACAATGGCCAGCCCAGCGGAGTTGATGTTTCATGGTCTTTGCCTCTTCATCACTGGAGGTGCTCAAGAAGAGGTTGGACCGTGACTGGCTGTGGATGATCTATGTGTGGCTATGCCTGTGTTCCACTGTGAATGGAACTATATATATATATATACACACACACACATACACACATACATATATAGTGATGAAGGCTACACAACTTCCCTAGGCATCCATTCCACTGCCTTCCCACTCTAACAGTGAAAAAGGTTTTCCTGATATTGAATCTAAACCAATCGTGCTGCAACTTTAAGCCTTTGGTCTACATCTGGCTCCTGCAGCAAGAGAGAAAAGGAAAAGGTATTCTCCTTCCTCTTTATGGCAACCCCTCAGGTATTTGAAGATTGCTATCACACTCCCTCTTAAGTGCCTTTTTTGCAAGCTGAACATGCCTAGCTCCTTTAGCCTCTCCTCATATAATGCCTTCCAAGGCCTTCATCATTCTTTTTACCTGCCACTGGACCATCTCTAACTTGTCCATGTCTTTCTTAAAATGTGGAGCCCCAAAACTGTACAGAATGCTTTAGATGAGGTCTAGCTCACTGACTGCACCATAGAGAGGCACTATCACCTCCCATGTCTTGCACCTAATGCATCTATTGATGCAGCACATTTGACTTCTGCACAGCTGCATCACGGTGCAGATTCATATGGAGTCTGTGATCCAGTAAGACTCCAAGATCCTTCTCCATACTGCTGCCATCCAGCGAGGTGTCACCCATTTCATATTTGTATTTTTGATTACTCTTCTCAAGGTGTAGCACCTTGCATTTGTTTGCATTGAACTTCATTCTGTTAGATTCAGTCCAGCTTTCCAATAGGTTGAGATCCTTCTGAATTGTGGTCCTATCCTCCAATGTGTTTAAAGATTCACAGATTCATAGAAATTTAGGGCTGGAAGGGACCTGATGAGATCATTGGGTCAAGTCCCCCTGCTCTGGTCAGGAAAGGCTGGTAGGGTCAAATAACCCCAGCAGGGTGTACATCCAGTCTCCTTTCGAGGATCTCCAGGGTAGGTGCCTGCACCACCCCTGCTGGGAGTCTACCAGAGTCTGGTCATGTGAAAGGAGGAAGAAGTTTTTCCTTACAGCCAGTCTGAAACCTTCTTCTAGGAGTTTATGACCATTGCTCCTGGTTTTCCCCTGGGGCACTTTGGTGAATAGTTGCTTACCTATCCCCTGATGCTCACCCTTGATATATTTGTAAGCTTCCACCAAATCCCGCCGAAGTCTTCTCTTTTCTAGGCTGAACAGTCCCATATCTGTCAGTCTTTCCTCAGGCCCCTAATCATACAAATAGCTCTTCTCTGGATTCTCTCAAGCTTCTCCACATCCTTCTTGAAGTGCAGCACCCAGTGCTGAGTAGAGCGGGAGAATAACTTCCTTAGTTTTGCTTGATGCAGGTCAGCGTATTGTTTGCTTTGCTAACTGTAGCATCACACTGGTGGCTCATATTCATTTTATGGTCAATTATGACCCCCAGGTCCCTTTCGGATGTGGTGCTAGCTAATGTAGCACCACTGAGCCTATAAGTTTGTTGTGGATTTTTCCTCCCCAGGTGGAGCACTTTACACTTGTGTTGAACAGCATCTGGTTCTGGTTCGCCCATCTAACTAATCTGCCTGGATCATTAGCCTACCCTGAGGCGTGGCGGCACTTCTCCACAGCTTAGTGTCATTGGTGAACTTTGCCAGTGTGTTTTTCACCCCCACATCCAGATCATTGACGATGTTGAAAAGCACTGGTCCAAGTACTGAACCGTGGGGGACCCCACTGGCTACCTTCTGCCAGGTTGACAAATCCATCTATTAGTACTCTCTGGGTCTGACCCTGCAGCCAGTTTGCCACCCATCTGACCATTGAACTGTTGAGCCCATAGGCCCCTACTTTTACCTTGAGAGCCTCATGGGACACCAAGTTAAAGGCCTCCCTAAAGTGCAAGTAAATGATGTCAGCTAGGGGTGTGAGAAATGGGTCGTATTTGATATGGATTCAGATTCGGCCTGAATAGGGGACAGAGATTTGATTAATTGATTCAGATCACTGTCCCCAATTCGATTTGGCCAAATCCAGGACAAGGGAGGACTCCAGGACCTCCCATTCTGTCCAGCCAAGGGGATGGAATAAGGTGGTCAAGGGCCCCAAGGCCCGCTGCGCCAAGGTCCCCGGTCTGCTGGAGCTTTGCAAAAGGTTTGAACTTCTTGCAGCCCCTTAAGGGAGCCCACCCCAGCCCCAGCTCTGGAACAATCTGTGGGCAAGGCAAGGGCCCCAAAAGGAACACTTGTCTGCCTGTACACAAATGCCAGGAGCCTGGGGAATAAACAAGAGGAACTCGTCCTCCTGCTTAACACAAATAATTTCGATGTCATAGGGATAATGGAGACCTGGTGGGGCTCCACTCATGACTGGGCCACAGATATAGATGGCTATGCCATGTACAGGAGAGTTCAAGTGGACAGAAGGAGTGGGGGGTGTAGCTCTCTATGCCAAGGAGAGCTACACGTCCCTGCAAGCTGACATTGGCATCCAAGGTGGATGATTGGAGACCCTCTGGGTTAGAATCTGTGGGGAACATGGCACAGGGGGCACAATGGTGGCAGTCTACTACAGACCTCCCTCCCAGAATCAAGAGCCTGACCAGGAGTTTGCCAGGGAATTGGCTGAAGCCGCATGCTCCCTGTGCATGGTTGTCACGGGAGACTTCAACTACCCAGACATCTCTTGGGAAGAGCACTCGGTCAAATCCGAATGGTTGCAAAGCTTCCTCATGTGTGTGGATGAGCTCTATCTGACCCAAGAAGTCTACAGGCCAATGAGAGGTAAAGCTCTGCTTGACCTGGTACTGGCAACTGGGGACAACCTAATCAGCAACCTAATAATCGAAGGGAAGCTGGGTGACAGCAACCACAAGCTGATGATCTTCACCATCCACCATAAAGCTGGAAAGCAGGCCTTATGATGAGAGGCTGAGAGCCACGGGACTCTTCAGCCTGGAAAAGCGCAGGCTCAGGGGGCACCTGGTGGCTGCCTATAAGTTTACAAGGGGTGTTCACCAGGATCTGGGGGAATGTCTGTTCACCAGGGCGCCCCAAGGGATGACAAGGTCGAATGGTCACAAACTCCTCTAAGACTCTTTCAGTCTGGATATAAGGAAGAACTTCTTTACTGTCCGAGCCCCCAAGGTCTGGAATAACCTGCCATTGGAGGTGGTTCAAGCACCTACTTTGAATGCCTTCAAGAGAAATTTGAATGTTTTTCTTGCTGGGATCCTATGACCCCAGCTGACTTCCTGCCCCTGGGGTAGGGGGCTGGACTCCAAGGTCCCTTCCGGCCCTAATGTCTATGAAATCTATGAAATCCAAATCTGAAGATTCGATGCTGATCTGGATAATCAGTGATTCGGCTATAGACACAGCTTTAAATGTTTTTTCTACATACCTTGAGGTACCAGGTGTGGCTCATGATCGCAGCAATGTTGGAGTGGATGGAGTGTCCCACTGGAGCACGGGGACACCTCCCGCATGCTTGGTGATGAACTTGGAAGTGGACCGGAAGCACTTCCGGTCTACTTCCAGGTCCACCGGGGAGCATGCTGAGGGTCCATCTGCACCCTCCCCCCGGCTCAGCGATTGGCTGCGGGGGGATCCTGGGTGCCCCCCAGACCCAAGAGGCACCAGTCACTGAGCCAAGGGGGGTGCAGGGGCGGGGGAGGGAGCGCCAGGCACGCTCTTCAGTGGATCTGGAAGTGGACTGGAAGTATTTATGGTCCACTTCCGGGTCTGCTGCTGAGCACACTGGAGAACTCCCCCACACTTCTTTGGGATGCTCCATGTGCCCCAGCATCGCATCATTCACGGGCTACCCGGTACCTTGAGGTATGTAGAAAAAAACATTGAAAGCTGTGTCTATGTCCAAATCGTCAAATCTTTCTGAATCTCTCTGAATCGATTCGGAGGGTTCCGATTTGATTCAGAGACATTAAATGATCTCTTGATTTGATTCAGATTTGGAGATTCAGCCACTGAATCAGGCTGAATCTCTGCTGAATTGAATCGGGGACTAAAGCTTCGCACAGCCCTAATGTCAACCTCATCTCCCTTATCCAGGTGGTGAGTAACCTGGTCGTAGAAGGAGATGAGGTTAGTCAGACATGACCTACCCACAACAAACCCATGCTGGCTGTTGTTCAGAGTGTTGCCTTCTACTAGCTGATCACATACGGACTCCATGAGAATGTTTTGGAGGATTTTTCCTGGGATTGAGGTCAGACTGATCAGACTGTAGCTCCCTGGGTCCTCTCTCCTCACCTTCTTGAAGATGGGCACAATATTCACTCTCTTCCAGTCTTCTGGGACCTCTTCTGAGTACCACAAATTCTCAAAGAGGTTCACCAGGTGAAGGCGGGGGGGGGGGGGGGAGGGAGAGGGGAGGGGGGGATGCGGGGGAAGGAGCCAGGCCTGAGACAGGCCTGAGGAGGGGAGAGCTGGACCATGACAGGACCCTCCTGAAGGCAGGGGTAGGGAACAGCGTAGCTCCTAGGGGAAAGGTGTGAGGCAGGAGATAGCCAGAGTGTAGTGGGGCAGGGGCAGGAGTGGTCCCGTGCTTCATTTGGACAGGAGCAGGAGATTAGGCAGGGGGATTCATGGACCAGAGTAGGAAAGTTCCTGATAGCCCTGGTCGGACCTCAGCTGTTAGTGAAGAAAATTCCTAATCTCCTCCTTCATTTCCACTCCCCTTGACAGTGGCCTTCCAGGCACTTCTGGAGCCATCTTCAAATAGGGCATCAGCCATACCTATTTCTTACGCCTAGACCTAAATCATCTTTAGCTTAGGCCATTCAAAGCAGACTTTGAAACAAAATGCCTGCTGGGCGGAGGAGCTGAGGTGCCCCCAGACAGTGTCTGGCAGAGCAGGCACAAGGTACCTGCGGTGCACTAGAAGCCACGAGTAGGAGTTCAGAGCTCCATCCCAGCTTCATCCCCGACTCACTGTGTGAGCATTGGACCTTCACTCCACCTGACCAGGACTCCCTCAGGACCAGCTGGGGCCAGCAGTGACTCAGACCTCTCCAGAACCTTGGAAGCTCCCACTGGCTCTGGAGTGGCTTGTGCAGGGTAGGTGACATGGTCAGGTCTGGCCAGTGTGGTAGATGATGCCTTTATAGAGAGCTTTCAAAATTTATGCATCAGTGGACCTGTAAGAATAAAGGTTTCTTGCATGAACTGGTTTTGTTTGTGTCTAAAAGAGAAGGCTGAAGGTGGTTGTATCAGTTTTGTGAGTCCCTTGAGCCCGTGCAGCAGGCGTATGAACTTGTGGAGTTTACGGAGCAGGGGTATAAGCCTATGGAGGTCATGGTGCACCTGTGTTCAGAGAAGGATTTTCTTTGTGTGTAAAAGAGAGGAGTTCAAGACATGGATGAATAATCCTATATGTGCTGCTTTTCATTACCTGATTAATAAACCTTGCTTTACCACTGTTTACATTTGTTATCTGGCATTTAAATCCACCATATGCATGTTGGCGAGGAGGGGTACCATGGTTATCAGCCATGTCTACATGGGAGGCTTTGTTAAGGGAAATTTATTACACTCCTGGGGCAGTGGAGAGTTTTGGTGGGGTGAACTTGCTTTTTAAAGTGGCCAAAAGTCAGAATAAGAATCTGAACAGAAGCCAGGTAACTGCTTGGCTTTCAGATCAGGATGCTTACGCCCTACAGAAGTCAGTGAGAAGACATTTTAAAAGAAACAAGACTGTTGTTTCAGATATGTATATGCAATGGCAAGCAGATTTGGGGGATATGCAACAGTTCTCCAAACACAACAGTGGTAGTAAGTACATCTTAACAGTGATAGACATATTATCCAAGCATGCCTAGGCCTTGGGACTAAAAGACAAGTTGGCAGGTGAAATATCCAAGGTCTTTAAAAGCATTTTCTCACCAGGTCATGTGCCTCAAAAACTACAGATTGACTGAGGGAAAGAATTTTTAAAGAAGCATTTAAGCAAACTGCTAAAGCAGTATAATTTCCCCCATTTTGTTACAAATCATGAAGAGAAAGAAGAAGTTGTAGAGTGGTTTAACAGAATGTTAACATCAAAGATGTGGAGGTATTTTACAGCCCACAACACCTTTCACGACATCGATGTGTTACCAGAGTTTCTAAAGAGCTATTATAACCACAGCTTTCACAGAACTATCCGTGCCAGGCCTGTTGATGTGAACTCCTCAACCTCTCCCCAGGTGTGGAAAGCAGGGTACGGAGACTAATTCAAAACAAAAGGAGCAACACCCTTGTTCAGGAAAGGAGACCACATGAGGGTGTCCAGATCCAAAAGATTTGAAAAAGGTTATAAACAAACATTCCCCGATGACATTTTCCTAGTGGATGAAGTCATTAGGCAAGTGCAGACCCCCTTCTACTGCCTAAAAAATTATGAAGACCAACCTATCGAGGGTTCTTTTTATCCTGAAGAACTACAGAAAGTAAACTCCAAACAGGACAGAGTTTACAGGATTAAAACAGTCCTAGCAGAGAAAGGAAAGGGAAGAAAGAAGCAGTTACTAGTGAAATAGTTGAGGTGGCCAGCTAAATTTAATATCTGGGTAGAAGCTTTCCAAGCCTGTGACATTTAGAGTAAATCCTTACCACTGCTGGAAGGGCAAGATGAGTGATGGTGCTTTTACATCACTTTATCTAGCAACGCCAGCACCAGAATTTTCCCACAAAACACCAGCTTGAACTTTACTATGCAGCTGCTTAAACCTCTGGATCTCCTGGGGAACTGGGAGGTAAGGTTAGCAGAAATACAATACCCGCACAGCTGCAACAACATCCACATAGACACCCCTTTTGAAATCTTTTATGGGGCTAAAAAATGGGGGCATGTCCAACATCAGGGGTATTATTCATCAATCACAGAGTTGCTGGATCTTATGAACAATATTATTACCAGTCACCCTACCCCACCTGAATTAGTTATGATCTATGATCAAGTGAGCAGAAAAATGAAATTGAAATCAGCGATAACTCTTATGCTTTTTCTACTCCTGGTGACCTAGCCTATATTTTGGGATTGCTAAGCAGAACGGGTCTGGCCTCATGTTTATTGAAAGAAGGAGCCTTAAAAGAAAGATAGCTGCATCACTCCCCTGACATACAGGCCTGCTTCAACCCCTTAAAAGAAAGAGGCTAAGTTGGCAGTTCAGACATATGTAAAAGACCAAGAAGCAGCTGTCTGGGAGAAAGAAGGGGTGCTCTTTTGGAAGAAAAAGAAATATATTTTAACCATATAAATGGGGGAGTCAGAGTCCTGTGTGAGAGTCTGGAGCACGGGAGGTGTGAAGGACTGTAGCCATATGGTTACTATCTGCAAGGCATGGGATATGGTATAGGAAAGATCAGAGCCGTGTAAAATGCCCTCAGCATTGGGGCATGTAATGGGCAGCCTCCTGTACTTTACAACAACTAATGTAACAGCAAGACATGGCAGGAAAATGGCCTAGACAGAGGGGCTGTTGGTATGGTGACCGGCCACAGCAGCCCCCTGTCACAAACAGTCATGCTGGATGGTGGTAATCAGGGGTTTAGGAGACAGGCAAACCTCACTGCCCGGGGCAGAAAAATAGAGTTGCTAGGCCACCTGCACAGCAATTTGTTTTTTCAAGAAAAACTTTTGTTGAATGGTGTCACAGAGCACTGAGGTGCCCTGCTCCTAGTGGGCAGAAACTGCCAGAGGAAAAGCTCTGGCAGTGCATAGGGAGCCCTAGCCAGGAATAGGAGCCCACCTGTGGGTTGCCAGGGCAACTGGAGGGAGCAAATGACCCACACCTGCCAGCGATCAGCTGCCTGTAGGAGGCAGAGGCTGGCTCTTATAAAGCCCAGGGCTGAGGCCAGGCTGGCAGTTCCCTGCCAGCAGCCAGAGAGGCAGGAGCTCCTGGAGTAGGGATGCGAGAAGCAGGGAGACCTGCAGGTATTACTTGAGCAGAGTTCTGGATGGCAGCTCTAGGGCGTTTGGGCGACGTGGTTTAGCCAGGTGGTTTGACATTATGTTATAGGCAGGAGGCTCGAGTTTCTGTAGCATTTTGTTGTTTATTACACCGGTGGCTTGGGTGAGGCTATAAGGGGTTGGAGGAGGCCTCATTGGGGACTCACAACGGAGTGTGAGGACCCCAGCACCAGAGTGGGCACAGTATGCTCATAGGGACCCACAGTGGTGTGGGAGCCCAGCGCTAGTGAGGGTGCAGTATCCTCAAAGGGGCCTCACAGCAGAGTGTGAGGACCCTGGCGCCCAGGAGGGCACAGCATACGGGGTGTATAGACCCCAGCCCTAGAGAGGGGCAACATTGAGCAGC
Organism: Alligator mississippiensis; assembly: GCF_030867095.1. Classification (NCBI taxonomy): domain Eukaryota; kingdom Metazoa; phylum Chordata; order Crocodylia; family Alligatoridae; genus Alligator; species Alligator mississippiensis. Next base: position 26,094,678 of record NC_081831.1, read on the forward strand.
CCAAGTGTGGGCGCGGAGAGCCCCAGGAAGGGGGCAACCTTGAGAAGCCCAAGTTGGGCACAACGAGCCCCAGGAAGGGGACAGCCTTTTAAGAAGCCCAAGTGCGGGCACGGCGAGCCCCAGGAGGGGGCACTACTGAGAAGCCCCAGTGCGGGCGTGACGAGCCCCAGAGACGGGGCGTTATTGAGAGGCCCCAGTGTGGGCGTGGCAAGCCCCAGAAAGGGGGCAGCACTTAGAGAAGACCCCAGAGAAGGGGACAGCACTTGAGAAGGCCCAGAGAAGGGGACAGCAGTGCAAGAGAAGGCCCCAAAGAGAGGGTCACTGTACAGAGAAGGCCCGAGAGACGGGCGTGAGTAAAGATAGAGACAGACCAACGTCGATTCCAACTGCGAGGCTTGGGGTGTGGTATCAGGGGTGGTTGGAGCCACGCATAGCCCCAAAGCACCCATTTGTAAGACAAGACCCACAAGGAGTCCAGGAAACCGCGGGGTACGAGTCAACATAGAGACGTGTCTGAGAGGGCATAAGGCAGCCTCCCAACCAATCTAAACCATCAAAGACGTGGCAGGCGAGAAATAGAGGGTGCCCTTGGGCCAACTTGGCACGGAGAGGGGGGCTTAAGGAGATCACGGCCCTCCTACAGGACTCCGCCTTGACAAATGGCGTGAATGTGAAAATTAAACTGATTCGCAGTAAAGACTCCTTCTGTTTGATGGACGCCCTGGCAGTTGGGCAATATAAACTATAAATTATGTATGCCTCACTTTTTGTCAAGAAAGTGAAGGTTCTCCTGGGCATCTGACTAGGCAACGTGGAAGCCTTGCTTATGGCCAATGCTTTAATACCCCATAGACCATGTGGGTATGAAAGTGTTTAGCATCCCTGCTGGCAACTTCGTCAGTAATCAGGAGAATCTATTTTTGGGACAGTTGCCCAAGCTCATCATCATTGGGTTTGTGGATAACAATGCTTTTAGAGGGAACTATGCTAAGAACCCCTTCAACTTTAAACATTATGATATTAATTTTGTTGCTCTGTACAATGATAGAGAACAAATCCCTGTGAAACCACTACAACCAGATTTTGAGAATAGTAACTGCGTGAGAGAATATATGCATCTGGTGCAGATGGCTGGTAAGCATATGAAAGACTGTTTCTTATTGATCAACCGTGAGGAGTTTGCCTGGGGGTACACCTTGTTTGCCTTTGGACCTTGTCTGACCAGGAATGTGCTGACCATTATTCCCTGATTAAAACAGGGAACCTGAGAGCAGAAATACACTTTGCGGGTGCTTTGCCCACCACTGTCAACTTGATCGTGTACGGGGTCTTTGACAACATTATAGAGAAATGTTCTATTTGACTACATGTGAAGACGGACAGCAAACAGCTCTCATGGGTTTTTATCCACAGACCCTAATACCAAAGAGACTTACTTAGATGTGATCAACTATGACTGGCTCCCTAAGGCTTGGCTGTCTCGAATACCCCTGAGCCTAGTGGTCAACACTCACTCACATAATCAGCCTGGAGAATACTGGCTGGCAGTTTACTTGGCGGATCAGAACCATGAAGAGTTTTTTGATTTGTAAGGTCAGCCCCCAAATAGCTCTGCTTCCTCAAAATATTATGTTCTTTTAAAATAAGAATGCTATCCACAATGCTTTTCAGATGAAACAATGACATGACCCCAGCTATTTTACCTGTGGATACCACTGTGTGTTCTTCCTGCACCACCGTAAGAAGGGGCTATCATTTGAACACATTTTGAAATTGTATTCTGATTTGGTACAAAATGACCACATGGTGATACAGTTTGTAAAAAGTAAATACAAATCTTTCCATGTGACTGGACCTGCTCTTGCACTGACTTCCACAAAAAGGTTATTTAAAAAAGAAAATGTGTGTGTGTTGTAGGTTCTGTCACCTAAAATAATATCCTTTAATTCTCACTCCTGCTTCTTGCCCTAACTTCTGCTAACTTACTGCTAGAAAGCATCCTGGGACCTATTAAACATATAGTCTCTATCCCTCTCTCAGTTTGCCAGGCTTTATGGTTGGAGATCCAGTCCATAGGTCATCTGAGGGTTCATGGTGAAAGATCTCTCTTCCATATTCTCTTCCTTGGAGTTTATAGAGATGTGGCCAACCAATTACTAAAAGCTTCTTCTTCCACTTACTGCTCTGCTTTCTGCTCCTTGGCCCATCTGCTTCTGTGCTGCCTGCCACCCCTGGGCTTGGTTGATGTGTAAGACTTCTTTGCTTTTACAATTTATCTGAGAAACCAAACAAAAATGCATCTATTATAAATCAAATTACATCGAATACATTTGGTTATATCAGCCATTACTACTGAAAAATTTAAACTATAATATTGTATATTTGAGTTGTCTAACTTGAGGTCTTCCTGTATGATGTGTCCTTCTGGATTTTGTGATCCAGTGTTCCATCTATCTTGATCTGGTGACTGGTTTATGTGGATGTGTTGATTGCCATCTTTACTTTGTTGTGACCAGGCTGGTTGTCACAGCCGCAAAGATTCACTTTATGCGCAATCAGAAACAGGCGTGGTCCTTTTGTTTTAGCCTCATTTCTTCAACCTAACCAAGCATTTCTGTTATTTCATTTACACATTTACATCAACATCATACAGCTGTGGTCTTTATGTAATGGAGGAGAGATACAAGATGGAGGCACATGGGCCAAGGCCTCTAATGTGTTTGTTGCAGGCATGACCTTGTGTTTTATCTTTGACTATATTAAAACATAGCTGTTCAAATGACTTCATTGCATCAGACAATGCACTCTGTATAACCCATCTGTCAGTGTCATTCACCTATTTTCATGTCAACTGCAAGCTGATCTGGCCCATTAATTTTGCAGAAAAAAGACACATCATAGATGTGGCTAATGGAGAAGCACATATCTTTAATTGGGAGCTGTTCCCAGGAAGAGGAACTAACTAGTGGAACAGACTAGTCTGGGATGTGGTTTATTTTCCATCATTTTCAGCTTTTACTTCTGGACAAGGATTTTTTTTCCTTCCACTAAAAAAGATACGCTTGGGATCAGGAAAAGTTATCATCTAGGTGTAGGGCTCATGGTGGGGTCTCTGGCCTGGGTTACATACATGGTCAGATGGGCTGATCAGAACAGTCCCTTCTGATATTAAGATCCTCATTTTAGTGGATGGGATGGGAATGATGGGAGTCCTGGTGTTGACTTCACTGTAGCCAGGATTCCACTCCAGGTGCCCGGGCTGGCCATGTGGTGCTTTAAACATGGGGCTTTCATTGTGACAGCTGTTCAGTTAAACAAGAGCCCTCCAGGATTGTTGCATGGGGAGTCTCCACCTACAGCCTGGCTCTGGTCACAGGTATGTTCTCTTAGAGTAGCTTAGACATCACCCTCCAAAAGTCAATTGTGTAACTGGTATCCCACTGCTATCCAGTCCTTGCACACACCTGACAGCTTAACCAGAAAATCCCCCTCTCACTGCCAGGCAAGTAGGGGGAACAGTCACTAAGCAGTTGTTTAGCTGGGTTCAGTTCTGAAGTGACACTGGTGCAATTCCTCTCATTTCAGTGGGGTAATTCCTGGTGTGCTCTGGGATGAGTGAGAGAACTTGTTTTTGCAATTAAGTTTCCTAGAGCTTTAGCCACATCTTTAGTAACTTCTGCTCAGCAGTGAGAGCTGGTATCCAGACACATAAGGCCAGCTATAGAGACATAACAAATGGTTTCTGCACCCTGGACTGGAGTGTGAGCTGGAGAGGTGGCAGGGCCAGCTGTCATGGTTGAGATGGCTAGGCCAGTAGTGCCACCCTACTTGCGCCCCTCAAAATCAGCACATGGGGTTGCTGCCATGCTCACCCACACTTCATTAATCAACTGAACAGTTGGTTGTTAATCAAGTGGTAATTGCCTTCTGGGAGCGGACACTAGCTCATCTAGAGCAGGGTAGCACTACCAATTTAGGAAAATCATATGCACAGGGTTTTAATTTGTCTCTGTGCAGAAATTGGCATGTTCAAAACTTCCTGAAAGGCTTTGGGATGTTGCCCAGGGTCCCAGGATTTGCCCTGGAAAGGAAGCCCTGTTGATTACTATTTTTCACACAGATCTGACTATGCAGGGGGATTTGAGGGCCCTATGGAAATCCAGCTTAACATGGAAGTGTTGTTGCCCTTCTAAGTGCGGTGTAGATAGCTGCCATAAAAAACATCTGATTTGGAACATGTTAATCCTAGAAGGCAAAGGCTAGATACAGGAGTGTCAAGGCCCAGGTCACCTGACACAGATGAAGTGTGCGTGCACACCACTGGAAGAAGAGCCCTAGACTTGAGCGTTTCTGGCACGGGCAGATGTATACAGTACAGTCATGCCTTTTTGTCTGATGCAACATGAACACCATCAGCACAATGGACACAGAAAACCAGAATTTGTAGGAGATGTTGGTTCCACCCCATTCAGACAGAGGGAGGTCTCCCGCACCGAGGGCCAGAGCTCCCAGCCCTGGGCTGTTGAACACGAGGAGGAGCACACCGGTACCTCCCTTGGGCACATTGGGCACAAGGCCTGGTCCAGTCCCTGCACTCAGAGAATGTTCTGGGCAGGGATCTGTAGGCAGACAAGCAGAGGACACCAGGCAGAGGGATTTCTAGCCATGCCCAGATGCTGAGGAGTGGGCACCTGGTGAACTTTACTGGTGAAAACCCTGGGGCCCAGGGATGGCAGATGCTGGCAGTGTTGGGCTGTCATGGACTGGGGACTTCAAGACTCTCACTTTTGGACTCAGGTGTCACTTGCCCATGAGCTAGCAACCTGGGGCAGAATCCTATTTCCCATGACTCACTCAAGTGGCAGGTTTCTGACTGCAGAACTGACTCAGGAGGCACCAGTGCCCATAGTCAGGGGGAGGGGAAGAAGGGGTATGTCAGGGTTTGGGTGTGCAGGGCACTGGCAGCGCCAGGGGGCTGAGGATCAGGAGTGAGGGGCACCAACAAGTGTTCAGTCTGAAGACAAGTGATGGTGAAGGGATACTAAAATAACACAAGAAATAGTCTTTGCCTATGCTGAGTTGATACTTTTCATAAGTCAGGAAACTCTGCCTAGCAGAAACCTGTGATGAGAAGACACAGGAGCAGAAGAAGGGCAGCCCTCCCAAGGGTTAGCTGGAAGAGCTAAGTGGTTGGGGCACTCACCCGGGAAGTGGGAGACCCAGGCTCTACGCTCCACTGCACCAGAGAACGTATGAACTTGTGTTCCTCTGACTTGCCGGCGCGTGCCTCTCCAGCCCTGCCTTTCAAAGCTGACCCCTGGGCAGTCAAAGAGGGGGAGCTGTAGGGACAGGAGGAAGAGTCCTAGACTTGAGCATTTCTGGCCCAGGGAGATGGATGCCCCTTTGGAAAGGAGCAGGTCCTGCATCCAAACTTGGACCCCTGCTCTCAGGGAGCAGAAACTGCCCTCCATTGACAGAATATGAAATGCACAGTGCAGGACCTCAGCTCAGAACGTGCTGGAGCTGAGAGAGAAATGCTTTGGGCTCATCTGACATCTGATGTCAGATGCTAAGTAGGGCTGTGCAAAATGGCAACTGGGCTGCTTCCCCCATCCTGCGCTAGATTGCTCTGAGGTTGGGAGGCAACCCAGCTGTGCTGCTTTCCCTTACCTGTGCTAGATCGTGCTGGACAGAATATGAAATGCAGGACCTCAGCTCAGAATGTGCTGGAGCTGAGAGTGAGAAATGCTTTGGGCTCATCTGACATCTGATGTCAAATGCTTAGTCAGATGGTTTTGGCAGAGAAAACATGTGATATGCTTCAGGTTCCTCAGTGACAATTCATGACCTCCTCTCTTGATTAGTTTCTCAAGATAGTTCTCAAGGTAGAAGTCAGTACAGGCGCCCTTTCCTGTCAGTGATGGTCTTGAGGCCTCCTTTCCCTCACCCAGAGCAGCTGTCAGCTGGGGAGGCTGCATGGTTGCAGGGTGGGTGGGGTGGGAAGGGGCACTTGACCCCATGCAGCAGATCATTCACTCCCATGGGCCCCTTGGGCTTCACGTCCTGCCTGGCCTCAAGCACCCTGGTTGCTGTCAGCTCCTGTGCAGCCCCTTTCAGCTCATGCCAACAACTGCTGTGCAGGGCTTGGGCTAGGGCAGGGCAGGCTCACGCAGGGGCAGAGAAAAGGTCTGGGCATGAGGGAGAGGATATGAGATCTGAGTGACATCCAGTCCCCAGCACCAGGACAGAGCCCTGGCTATGGCCCCAAGAGCAGCAATGTCCGCTCAGGCTGTGCCAGTTCTGTGGAGCCAGCTCCTGTGTGAGAAAGAGACACCCTATAGGTCATGCTTGGCTGCTGAACAAGCCTGGGGTGTGAGGTCCCCCAGCCACCTCCATAAGAACTGCCATTTACTGGGTCCGATGGTAAGTCCATCTTGCCCAGTCTCGTGTGTCACATGGCAACAGAGAGGGGATGCTGAAAGGGATGGTGAGCTGAGTCTGACCAGGATTTTTTCCACTGTTCCTCTGTGGGGGTGGAGGGAGTGGGGCCGCCTACACCTGGGACTGACAGGCACCTCATCTCCATCTGCAGTGAGTGCAGTGGAAGAAGGATCTGAGCCCAATGCTGACATACTTGGCAGTCTGCGCTGTGTGGTAGCGGGGGACTGTGCCTGCCAGCAGCACTAATGAGGGCCTGGGGACTGCATCCTGAGGGGGAGAAGCACCTTAAAGAGCCAAGGGAGTCCCTGACCCTGCCACACAGAGCTCCAGGCAGGCAAATGTCCCTGCCAGTCACTTCCACTAGCAGTCAACCTCAAGCTCTGTGTCCTTTGCACCAGGTAA